>NC_091138.1:43929773-44290438 GCF_041381155.1 Argopecten irradians
GAATTTTGACTTTTTTTACTTAAGCTAGATTAATTGTTTTAGATAAAAATTATATTCATAATGATCAAATTTTTCATTGGACGTTTTAATCATGATAGAATATCTGCAGAACATGGTCCAAAATTATCCTTCAAAAATTGAAGGATTTCATTGATGTTTTAATGTTAGTTTTATGGATCTTGGTTTTAGTATACTTTAAGACAATGTATGTCATTTCTGTTTTCTAGAGCATTTTCCCACTGAAAGTATTGAGGTATTGTTTTACTATTTGGAGTGATTCATAAATTTCTTTAGTGATATGGTTGGAAAGCACAAATTTATCATTGCGCTTACATGGAAAAGTTTTATAATGATATGCTAAATTTTCATTACCACACCATCAATAATGGAAGTGGATTGGCTGGCAATAAGTTTTCAACACATCATTCACTGATAATTGTATTTATATGATATTCATGAGAACATACATGTTCACATTTGAATTTATGTTATTGATATACTACTGTAGGCCATAATGGAACTCGTCCATATCAATTCATGGGTAGAGTTAACTAAAGTAATACATTGGCCGGTGAAAAGAGTTAATAATAATATTTGAATGATATAATGTATACAAGATTTATACATAATGTTAGGCTTACTACTTTTAGCAGAGGCATTCAGTTCTTTAACAACAAAATTTATAATCACTGAAGTTTAAAAAACCTGAAGCAATCTATTTATTCACTTGTTTTTGAAATGATTATGATGAAGATGTTTTAAACGCTTTGGAATTACACATGGGAAGAATACATCCATGTTTTTTTATTGTTTATTGCTTTATCATTTTATTTTTCAGGCACGTCTATTTGTACCATAAGAAAATGGTAAAAAATTCATGAAGATCGTGTATTCCAGAATCATTCAATATGAAGTTACTAAGGTTAGTTATTTCTTTTGTAATATTAGCTAAATGGACTAATATACATACATATTATTTTACTCTTTGATAAACAGGATTTATAATATGTAATGTCATGATCTTTTCACTTCATTGATTATCTTGTTTGATTTCATATACAAATTTAATTTTGAAATTGATTGATATTCATTAATGTGTTGGTAATATTAAGTGGAGTTTGTATTTTAGCTTAAAAGTTTTGATATTGATTTATTTTGATTTTGGTTGTGGTTTTATGACTATCAGATAACAAGTGAGTCGTCGTTATGAGAACCACGATCTTCTTCGGCGATGCACTTGTGGTAGGTACGCGCTCCCGATGACCATGTGGTTTGACTTGACCACTATGCGTTTGGACTCTTGCTATACGTGCATTTACTTAGGCTACATGTACAGTATTACATGTATAAGCGCGTGTCCGCATATATTCTTTTGTGTAAAATGGCCTGTGGTCCGGACTGAAGTAGCGATACACTAAATGTACAGGTTATGTACGGTAATTGTTGTTTTTGACAGGAGTTTCCTGTCCGTGTCTGTGTTGTGATTTGTTTTTTAATATATAATGTTGGTTTAACGTTTCTATGCTTGTACAAACTGGTTAGGCAGAATACTAAAAAATTACTCTCGCTCTATAAAACTATAACACTTTGTTTTATTTCAAAACGTTTGTGATTGACCCACAATCTGTCAGAACACGCGCTCTGGCCATTGTCCTACCGATGTTATCTACAACTAGCATTTTGGACTCTCGCACCAAACAACAAGATTTAAGTTTCCCGTCGCGCGCTCGATTCTGAAAGGAACTGATGACTTTAATGATTGGTGATTCCTATTGACTTTTTCACCCCTAGGAAACTTTCTTGAATTTATTCTTATTCTGCCGTATGTCTAAGCTATGTATATGGATAAGAGGTCATAACGATCATTAAGGGTGTCAAGTGAACAGATGGGGTTTTTCCCACGGAGAGAGTTTTGGGATTTAGGATCGACTCATTGGCCAAGGTGCGCCACGCTCAAAGGGAAAAAAAACTAAGATACTATGAGCAATCTGAGTACACTGAGTGGGAGAAGGCTAGTTTTTGAATTCGTTGGTTCTTGCTATACCTCATTGAGATATTGCCAATAAGGGTCCCCCCCCCCCCCCCCCCCCGGGTGGGGATACCCCCCCCCGTTTATCTCCAAATAGATAATTTACATTGAATTCGAATCAGTTTACATGACTGATTCTGCCAAAAATTGAAATTAAATATCACGGTCAAGGCCATACGGAGAGACAACTGGTAGTAAAGAGTTTCGCATTTTAGATTGAAATAAGAAATGATCACCTCTTGCGCACTCCATAGGAAGTGAACTTTAAATATAAAGGGATACAATTTTGGAGGGATTGCTTTTAGTCTTAACCCACTAGCCAAATGGAGGCTTGTAGAAGCACTTACTCCTACAAATAGTGCATTGATGGATTCTCAAGCGCTGAACTACGTGGACGTGTTTCAAAGATCTGCCATTATTGCTATTCGCTGTACGATATTCCTCTATTGAACAGTATTCGAAGAGCGAACATATTATGGCTGTATTCGGTGCTTTAAAACGAGTCGATCTTGTACAAGACTGGCGATTCGCAATAATTTGGGATTCAGTGGTCTAATTTGGCAACATGCGCATGATAGGACGAAAGCGTCGGTGGGTCGTGATTTAGGCCTCATCCAGCAGCTGTAGGCTGAAGGGGTTTGAGCAAATTGGAAACAAAAAGGAAGAGCATGCTGATAAATGGGAGTTTGTACAACAGCTACTGAAGTGCACATGCTCTACGCGCAATTTGAAATATGGTAATTGGAGACAGGCGATTCGAAGTTTATCACAATCGGAGCTAGCATATAGATAATTTCGGTTTCAGCTGTAAATTTTATAACGCAGAACGTCATACCTTTACATTCGCGGGTAGACGTATAATATTAGTGGATTTACTTTTAAATTATGCTCCACCGCCGATCCATAGCATTAATATTTTATTCATCATTTGAAAAATATGTTGGTTGTTTAATCGTGTATATTTATGACAAATTAACAAAAACAATTTCGCCTTTGGTGCATGCGAATTTTGTACTTACATATTTTCATAAAGGATATAGTGCCACGGAATTTTTTCGGGTTGCAATTTATTTTTTTTGTTATTTTTATATTGGTAGTAAAATTAGGGAGCTCATAACACTTTTCAGGGATTGTAATGGTATGTAATTAACTTTGAGACTGAAGAAAAATTACTAAAATCCGTCTGGCTTCTGTTTGTGTTTCGTGATAAAATCACCATTTGTTCAGCGGTTGGAGCCATCTGTTAAGCTAAGACTACTATTTTCTCAAATATATTTTTGTTGTTTCCTTGTTTCTGGTTCAGCTAGTAAAGATGTAAGATCATACTGGTTCTAATCGTTACATGTTTGCAAGAGATTTTAATGGGGGCGCGCGAAAGTGGGATTTTTGTCATTATGATCGTCGGGTTGATTTGTTGTTATTTTTCTTATTTTCTGACGACGTAACTGCTGTATTTTTACTATCCCATCCAGCGTCGGAGTAGGGGTAGTTTATTATGTAGCGATCATAAATAAGTGTCTCAACCCATGTTTAATCGCGTTGGTTTTATTCGATCATCTGGACATAACACATTGAACACACAATGGTTTTTGAAGTGAACATAGATGTATTTCGGTGAAGTGAAAATCCTCATACTTGAGAGTTGCCAACTGGCAATTCCGGGGACAGATTCTGTATAGTAGCACACATTCGGTATCATTAAATTTATGCTAAATTTATCTATCTGGATCTCAGGTTTACGACCGCGCAAAAAAAAAAATACAATAAATACTAATTTTTCAGGTATTATTAGGGTTTTTTTAATACAACGCGACTAGAGTTCTGTATTATTTTTTTTTTTTTTTTTTGCGCGTCACGTAAACCTGTGATACGGATGCTACCATTGTGGTATGCTATTCTTTTTATCTGTCTTCATTTAGCGGTAATCAGCCAATCATTAAGCTTTATTTGTCACCATAACACGTTTGCTTTGTTATTATTTCACAGTCCAGAAGATGAGCTAAAATAGTCTTACATACGAGTCTGTTTGTCGGTATTCGCTCATAACTATGGAACTTACATTTGTTTAATTGACAAATCATGCTTCGATTACAAAGAAAGATTTTGGGTTATACTTTTTCGCACTGTCTTATGAACTAAAATCTGCTATTGCTTCGAGTGTGTTTTGGTGAGAAGTAGGAAAGAAATGTTTGTGCCAATGTTTCGTTCTGTTGTGAGTAGACCATATTAACGTAAACTGCATTTGACCTTTTTTTGTAAATAAATTTGTTTAAAATTGAAATAATTAGAATTATGTAAAAGCATTAACTTACAGCTTTGATTAAGTGGGACATCGCGCGCTCGCACTCAGAATGCCTCGGTGGCATAAAGACCATCTCTCGCGCGCGCTTGATAAATCCCCCCGGCGGTGTTATTGCACTGTATTCCAAGAGGAACTGCATGATAACGTACTGCAATATACAAATATGTCAATCTAAATTAAAACTTGCGCCAACAAATACATACCTTATTCTCAGGGACCATAATGTTGATTATGGATATCGATAACATTACCGCATCATCGCTTCATCGGACAGTAGTTATTGAAATATGGAAATTAGGTATTTATTTATGGATATGATATAAATCATTGGTCTTAATGTCAATTTTACTTTTTGGGATAATATTTCCCGTTGTATTTCATCTGTGACAAGTTATTACACGTTTATTGGACATACCGAGATAGTCAATGGATTTTCGGTTATATAAAGCGGAACTTGATTGATACGGAAAATCTCGGGTTACTTCGACAACACCGGATTCATACGTACCAGTACTTAGCCCGTGTCCAGGTCAGAATTCCTTTTTTTATCTTTGTTTTAAAAATTGTAGGTAAAATTTAGGAAATGAAAAAAAAAATAGTATATTAACGGAAGTAAAATTTTTGTGTCCCAAATTGACCAAAAATCTTACAGAAATTGTAGATAAAATTCTGATTTTATACTCGGCGCGCGCAAAATACATTTGTATCTGGGTCGCTCGCTCACAGCTCGAGACTTTTGTAATTTATTGTTACACATAAAACTATTGGAATTGCAATTTGTCAGAGGGAAGTATAAGATCATGTCTCATACCGTTATAAATAAACCTCGGTTTACGAAATGGAAAATAAAAAGAATTGCCGCCATCTTATCTATTCTTGCACAAGATTCTCAGCTCATTTCTATGATGTCCTTACGTGTAAATATCAAATATTTATAAGAATGTCGATAATATAATTTATTCCGCCAGCAAAATTGCAGTATAAGAACTTCCTGTTTATGGGTGCGCATGTGTCTACTCGTCAGGGTGAGATACTAGAACCTGGTTTACGATCTTGTTGTACAGTAGCTAGGAGCGTTTAGTTTTTGTGGGCGTAAAAATGCACCAATAGTATGTTTCGGCATCTTATATTAGGCATCAGCTGTCTTATACTAGCCAATTTTTTGTTTTTTATTTTGAGATTATATTTGTTGAATTTTCTTTAATATTAACTCTGAAATGAAAAAACATGCAAGGTTTTTCTAGAATTGTCCGCCTAAATGAGCATTTATGTTATTCCCGATTTACCAGCAATTCGAATTGTATGACAGGTTTCGAATTTAGAAATGACTTTCCTGAATTTTCATGAAGTTTTTTATGATGTGCTGGTTAAAAAATCGGGGTATTCATTTCATTGAAAGATTACACAATTTCTTATTTCAACCTTGTGAATCAATGTGTAATATTGCATGTCAACAGATTATGAACAGAAAATTGTCAGACGGTCATCAATATTGACCCCCGAATAAATTATTAGACCGTTCTAATTCAAAGGTTAGACAAGTTCATTTGGGCATTCAGGGGGTGAATGAGTTTATTCATAATAACACAAACCTGGGATACAGCTTTCAAAGAAAGGTCCAAGTGTTGTCTTGGTACATCTTGGTCCCTGGACGGTGTACTGGATTCCCTGTTATAGAAAGAATTATACAGGATTAACACATCACAGCGATACTGTATGACATGGACTATCCATGGATTCGGTCTTTCGTTGTTTAAAGTTTTCAAAGTATTTCGTGGGAAGAAACGTTCGTGGTTAGCCTGTGGAGCGGCTATTCTAACTACCAAAAACGAATTTCGAGTTTTAACACGAAAGCAACAAAAAAGGGAATTTGGACCCTCTGGTGGCCATGACCGGTAAGTTTTATTTCATTTACATAAACCTGGGGGATATGGGGTCATGACATGTTGTGAACGACAGATCCCTTTCGAAGTATTTGTCATGGAGTTAAAACAGAAAGTCCAGTTTTCTATTTGGTCCAAATTGACGAAGCCAAACGATATCATTGAATTATTTTTGTCAATCATAATGCATTGATAAGAAGATTAATAAATAATAAAAAAAATACCTTCAGTTAAAAAGTAGGTCACGGTGACCTAATATTGTCAATTGCCAATTAACACCCTTCATTGTCATACCCAATTTGATAAAAACCCACCTTAAGCTGTCATTGATATCGCTTACGATACACAACGCCATATTCAACCAAAATATGGTATCATAGGATCAAAGGTTTCCAAGAGTACCGCGTGGTCCCGTGAACATAATACCAAACGAGCCCATCGGATCCCCAAGGGAGCGGTATGCTATTCCATCAAACCATGGCGGCCACCATACTATGGAGATTAGATGGTTTTCTCTGAAGAGAGCTACTTACATTGGCGTAGTCGAGAATGACTCCGTTGGTGCTCGTGAAGTTGCTTGAACTTGTTGTTTCAATGGTGGCGATACGCTGATTGGTGGCATCATATGACATGAGGTAGGAGGTCTGTAAAACAATGCAAAACCAATGAACAGAAAGTTATCATCCATTGGTCTAAGCTAAAGCTGAAAACATCCCTCCTGTTTGAGTAGCTCGATGGTTACTTTGATGCGTTCGAACGGTGACATCGTGATGACATCATGGGTACAACTTTACTTTGCTTCCAGATCGTTAGCTATTTCTGTCCGTACGCGTACGCGTTCATGCATATATGGAGGCAAATATTGCAGCAGCAAGTCGTTAGTATTTCCCTGATTTCAGAATGGGGCACGGTAAGGATGAAGAAATCTAGTCTTGAAATAAATACCGGTGTGCAGACATTTGAATTGGGTGGGTTATAATTTGAGTGTGAACATACAATGAACTTTAACAAATGTAAATTGCATATCAATCCTTTTGACATTGACTATGTTTTTCGAGGTTAAAGTTTAAACTTATTACTGTGAGAAGTCATATTCTGGTGGTATGTTATATTACGAGGTTTCTGAACGCCTTCCTTTAGGTAATTTACAATTTGTATTTGCGTGAACCGTTTCCTGAACTACATTGATTGATCTATTTGACGTACCAAAATTTCATTACTCAAAAGTAAGTACTTTTTCTTTAATATCTATTACAACTTATTTCCATTTCAAGTTAAACGACATTCTGATGGCAACATGGTAAATTCCATGTAAGTTCTTAATATAAAATTATCAAATTTTATGTCCAGGTTCAATAAAACGCTTTGATCATATTCAGTTGTTATTAAAAAGTGATACCAACTGAAAATGAACATTTTAACAATTCAGAGGAATTAAGTTGAGAAGAGTAAAGCCGAAAACTTACCGACACAATCATTGGTGCCACAGCATTTGGACGGTTAATTGCCAGAACGTTTCCTTGGGTACCTTCCCATTGTTTTGGAACACAGCAGATTTGTGCGCTAGCCACAAAGGCTACAGAGCAAGCTACAAGGATCTGGAACATCGTGTGTGTCTGTGTGGCGGTGGTGGTAATGGTTGTCCGGCGATGTCTTCCCAAATACTGACTCCCGAAACCCAACAGATTGGTCTACTTTGGCCCTCGTACGTGACCTATCGCTCCTGTCCATCTGCCCTTATCAACAAGTTCTTATCGTCGAGGCCTAAGCTAGCTACACTGTGACATTGGCTTACTTAATAGCATGGTGTTATCTTAGACAATTAGGACCTATCTGTCAGCAACTCAAATTTGAGTATGCTGCAACTCTGAGCACTGAAACTTAAATGTTCAAGAGATGGTGCGTTTCTTGCATTCATTCATAAATCAATAATGATGATTGAAGCCTTTTAGAGAGAGAAAAAATACTGTGTAAATATGAATCGTTCGTTTGCTTCTTAAAATTGTAAAATGGCATTCCTTGGTATAATTGAAAATGTTGAAGATATATATAGTGTAAATGTGAATCGTACGATTGCTTAATACAGTTATGAATTGACATGACAAAATATAATCCGAACTCTGAATTTTAGGACAAATCGAATTGGTTCAGTCAACGCCATGGATATACATGTAAGAAAATACTGTATGATTGTTAAATTTCGGGGAAAGTCACTATCTCCACTTTGATACTACACTGTAATTTGCAGGAAGAATTCGAAAAGTTTGAGTATTTGTCAATTTCTAACAGTAATATGCTATAAAGATAAGCTTACTTATTATCTTCTTTTTTTTAAATTTTTTTTTGGTATTTAAATTATATAGGGCGAAATTTATTTCGCCGTGAATAAAAACTGCAATGCAGTAGTCATTTCAATGACTGTGCATTTAGAACTGGTCATTGAGCATATCAATGGTGTCCGGCGGGAAGTTTTCAATGAGCAATGACTTTCATGAAATCGGCATTTGAGGCAATTGATCAAAGTGGTACATCGCATAGACATTTCACCTTATTCTGAAACTACAAAACGAGGGATGGAGGTCCCATAGACTAGTATCCTGTCTGTCACATTTTTTTCGGTATAAAAATAAACAGTTGATTAACGTGGAAAAGGTCTATATCATTCAGACTATTTATGAAAACCCATAGTTGAGGATCAGAAAATAGGAGACAGAGAGTGGTCTTGGGTGAATTCGAATCTACTTGGAAACCCATACAGTCAGGGGTACCGCAAGGATCTGCCCTGGGACCGTACTAATTCTAAATATAACCCTGATTAAACTTTTGAGATATCGCACTTTTATTAATATCTAACGATATAAGAATAATGATTAAAAATAAATAATTACAAACACCTATAGGTATATGTTTCACTTTTTGTTTACTCGTGACAATAACAAATAAGTCAACTCACTAAGTTATATCTATGCGAAACGCGGGACATCGCACTAAACAGGTAAGCATTTCCTGAGCATGTTGATATTTAATTCGGTCAATTCGCGAGTATTCTAATCATCGTAGAGGATGAATGTGACATTTTGGAGAGGTATATATATATAATTATAATTATAATAATTAAAAGCATGTGTAATTATAATCAGAAAAAAAGTTTCTTCTCTCTTCTGTTCGTTTTTTACATTGATACTTGTACATTACTAGTTCCATCATATTTTTATCAATTTTATCGATGCATTATATAGTCTATAAATGATTTGCATGTACACACTGTACTATTAAAATGTAATACTATTGAGTATATAAACACTTTTTACTGAGAATCATTCAGAAGTAAAGTGGTAATAATGATGGACATTATTGTAACCTATAATTGTGAAAATATCTGTCATAATAAAAACCCAAGAAAAATGATTTGAGGGAACGTATCTCAAATGATCACGATTTTAGTAATTTAGAAATATTCATAAAAAAGGTTACAACCACATTGTTTATAGTTGACATCTTAGTCATACCCCATTTACAGAGACATGGTACATTTTATAATAAATCTAATTGTAAAATTGGGAAACAAAAGTTCAACAGAACTTTGCCATATGATACACGTACATGTATGTATATCAGTATACTTTTGTATAAACATAAGGCCAAAAAAAAGTTTTTTTTAGGGTTACATTGGCAACAAAAAGGGGGTCGGTAGGTCGGGAGGATTTTTTTTTAGTATTTTTAGCTCTAAAATAATGGCCGGAACCGGAGTCTGAGATCAAAATCTGGACCTTTTATTTTATTGTTTGTTGTTTTTTTTTTCGTAGAAAAGTGGAACAAATCATTAGGGTCGGGAGTAAAACATTTATTGTCGGTCGGGCAACCCTAAACAGACACATATTTTTTTGGTCCCTAAGTGTCGTATGATCTTTAAGGATCTTACCAATGAACTGATCATATTAAGTTATATTACCAGCAATGATAGGAATACATTATGGATGGATATAGCCAATATGCACGATCTATCACTTTTACTCAGTATACTGTACATGTATAACCATATATAAATCATTGCGGCGTGGAAGCGAATTTAGAATTACAGAATGAAAGAATTGTCTCTTAAAATTATCTCTATAATTTGTTATGATTATTGATTAGGCCAAAAAAAATATTTGTCTGTTTAGGGATACCCGACCGACCCTGATTTTTTACCCCCGACCCTATTTTTTCCCCACTTTTTCCCAAGACAGCCATTAAATCGGAAAAAAATCATAAGTCCGGTTCCGGCCATTTAGAGTAACAGACACTTAGTACGAGATCGACCTACCGAAAAGTTATTTTCACTTTGATTTTTTTAATAATGGGGAACAAATTTAAAATAAATTGAAATGTTTAATTTTCTTGTCGATTTTTTGTAGGCACCGCAGTCGCCTAAATACACATACGGAGGTATTTGACCTATCACTGCGTTGAGACGGCATAAAACACAAATTTTTTATCAATAAATTACTAAATCTGTAATAAATGTGTGTAACCTATCATAAATATTTTCTTGCTGATGTTAAATCTTTTCCTCCGAAATCAGACTTTAAAATTCAAAGGGTTGAGTGTAAATAAAATCAGTTTGATTTTTTAGTTTTGAAATGGGTGGCAATGAAAAAAATTATTAGCCATACAAATATGTTAGGTTACAATGAACAATCGCATATTTTTTTTTTCATTGTTTATATAGATTATTAAAAATAAAGTGAATATGGGTTTTTTATAATGGGAATAATGACTGATAAGGGCAAACAAATAAAGGGGAAAATTCATAGATATATTTGATGTAACCGATTTTATTGAATTTTTGATTGTAAAGGGTGGGATGTGACATGTACTCGAGATAAAATATTTTGTTGTTACAAATATTCCACTATTACAGTATAACTTTAATATGTTCTTTGGCCGCGTTGGGTTGACAGAACGGAATAAAATCGAAATAAATCGAAAAACAATTTTTATATTATAAAGGTAAAAACTGGTTGCGATTTTAAATGAAGTACATGTTGGGCTGTGTAAATGGGGGACAACAATCGAGATTACAAAATTCTTGATGATTACCTTCTTGTAGGCTAGAGGATGAAATTGAAATAATAAAATAACAAATAATGCAATAATGTGCGTGTAAATCGATATCACACCGGGCAGGTGCGCCGCGTTGACAGAACGGATAAGGGACGTAACTCCTTGTTGGTATGCGCTAAGGGGAGACAAATCCATTTTCCAATATGGCGAGCTCCAAGGTAAACAACAAGGTTGCGATGTTTAAATGAACGTACATCTACACACTATGGAGGGTAAATTGAAAACAAGAATGAATGGAAGTGTTCCAACAACTCTCGGGAGACCTTTTGGTGTTGTGGCAATAGACGATCCGCCTCCAAGAATGAGAAGAACATTAGCAAGGTTAGTTCAATATTGATGTGTACTCCATGGCACTGCAACACCCGGTTGACTTTTGACACCATTACTAGTTGTAATTTGTCCTCATCGATGGCTTTGTCATTTTAAAAATCATGCTATGAAGTGATGTTCATATATACAATAGTATACACTGTGTCCAATTCATGAATGATAAGAAATAATTTGAGAATCTGAACGAACTAAACACACAGTGTACTACTGCAGTAGGCCTAGTCTAAATTAGAAACGGTTTATGATGAAAAATATGGTTTAGAAATATTTAGTCTCTACATGAAGCCTTTTTATCAGAACATAGCCACTTGTAAATGCAATCGTAATTCTACATGTGCATCTAACATTTAATCATAGATATAGTACATAATGTCACAAAAGTTGTATTAATCATAGATATTTTACATAATGTCACGAAGTTGTATTAATCATAGATATTTTACATAATGTCACGAAGTAGTATTAATCATAGATAAAGTACATAATGTCACGAAGTTGTATTAATCATAGATATGGTACATAATGTCACGAAGTAGTATTAATCATAGATAAAGTACATAATGCCACAAAGTTGTATTAATCATAGATATGGTACATAATGTCACGAAGTTGTATTAATCAAAGATATAGTACATAATGTCACAAAGTTGTATTAATCAAAGATATAGTACATAATGTCACAAAGTTGTATTAATCATAGATATAGTACATAATGTCACAAAGTTGTATTAATCAAAGATATAGTACATAATGTCACAAAGTTGTATTAATCATAGATATAGTACATAATGTCACAAAGTTGTATTAATCATAGATATAGTACATAATGTCACAAAGTTGTATTAATCATAGATATAGTACATAATGTCACAAAATTGTATGATTGAGTATTGTGTCGACAGCTCCGCCGTTGCCGTTATAACAAATATGTTTAAGCATTGATGTCACTATTTTTTAATTTTATCGGGGTATGAAAAAAAAATTTGTTTGCAAACTGTGTGAATCCGCGTAGCGGATTCTCACAAAAGTTTGCAAAAAATTTTTTTTTCATAACCCGATAAAATTAAAAAATAGTGATATCAATACTTATAATTAATTTTATACTCTATTTGATAAAATGAAGTATGTTTAAATGTAACATTATAGTGGTTTTTCAAGGGATTCTTTTTTCCGAATCAATACGCAACGTCAATGTCTCTATTGTGACGTCACGAAAACGTCGGGGTTTCGCGCCATTCTCGGATTTTTTTTTTCATAGTGGTATGCAAAAAAATTATTGACCAATCAGAAAGCCAGATTTGGTATGAAAACAAAGAAAAATTAATTATTGACACGTACTCGATATTTGTCACAATATATATGTATAGTAATGTACATGTACATGTAGTCTATCAATATTTTCACAAAATTGATAGTGCATCATCTCAATACATCACAGTATGCTGTTGTGTAACAGAAGAGAAGAACATGAAGCAGCTAGACTGGAATTCGAACCTGGGACCCCAAACATTAGCTTAATGCTCTATTGACTTAGCTAACCTGGTCACCAATGATTGACCAATTAGTCCAATTCCACTACTGGCAGGCGACCAGTTCTCACAGAGTACCAATTCTCATCATCTCATGTGAATTGTATGATCGCACATAAATTTTCAGACAATTTTTTGTTGAAATCAGCATGAAAGTATCCTCTATCAGAAGATGACTTTATTGATGTAAAATTGTGTGAAAATCATACTGGACAGATACACATACGATGGCAAGAATTGGTACTCAGCAAGAACTGGTCGTCTGCCAGTACAGTTACATATATATAATAATATTATATGGCATTATAATACATATATAGATGAACAATGTATAAGTAAATGAAGTGTGCATGGAGCTTATTATTAACAGTGTCAGATATATTATAGTCAGTATTCTTTTATTTTCCAGTTCTGGTCAAAGCAGGCCAGTGATAGTGAGGCATGACATGGGTGCTGGTCCCAGCCCTCTGTCACAGAATAGATCCTGCCCGACCCAAGACCTTGCAGTCGGTAACCAAGACACTGCTTTAGATGTCAACTCTGGGTGTGATATACAATTCATAGATGTCCCTAAAAAGGGCCAGACTTTAAAAAATACAGCCGACCCTATAGGCGGCCGAATGTTTACTAATGATCTCGAGAGAGTCCCTAGGGGGCTAGGACCAACAAGTAAACTGGTGAAAAGGAACTCTGCTGGGAAGCTTACAGCTATAGAAAGTGGTACTTCTAGTGGAAGTAGAAGTGGTGCTTCTAACAGTATTATAGGTAAAAGCAGTTTTCCCGAGGACAATGCCAGAGGTGGTTCCTCTATAAATAGGAAAACTAGCACTAATGAAAGGACTAGTGGGAGTAGCCAAAGTGGTGTCCCTAAAAGTGGTACTAGAATTGGAATCAGAAGTGGTGCTTCTGGTAGTAGAAGTGGTGCTTTGGATCAGCGGAGTGGTAGTAATGATAAAGATAGAACTGATGTCCCAAGCAATGGAAGGCCTAGCAGTGGTAGAAAAGCATCTGCTGGGAAATCTAGTGCTGCACGGAGTGGTACGGATAGAAGTAGTGCACCTCGGAGTGGTACTGAAAGAAGTAGTGTTCCCCGGAGTGGTACTGAAAGAAGTATTGCTCCCCGGAGTGGCGCTCCTAGCAGTGGTAAGCGTAGAGGAAGTGCTTCTAGCAGCGGAAGAAGTAGTGCTGTGAGCAGCGCAAGGAGCGGTTATGGAGACGTGTTGGAGGCTGAAATCAGTCAGAGCTCGGAGTTCTCAGAAGTTCCAAAACCTTCCAGAGTTATAGACCCTACAGAAATTGTAAGTTAGATATATAATTATAGACCAACAAAGCTTATAATCATATCTTACAGATACATGTATATTGTTTGTATCACCTAATCGTTTAAAAAATCTTCTGGATTATAAAATTTTAATGAACCCAGTAATATAAATTAAAAACTTTTTACAAATTCATGTATACAGATATTTTTCACCATTTTGGTTCTTGATAGTAATGAAAAAACACTCTTCATAGATTAAAGATATTATATTTAAGGTTTCCATCTGAAAATTAATTTGAGTTTAAAAAATAATGTCATTATGTATTTTGTTAACTGAAAGCAAGACATGTATAATATTAGTAAATGGAATTAATGACTTTCAATTTCAAAATAACTCTTGGTACTAGAGTTAAAGGCCCACTACCTTTCCGAAACGGCTTATGATTATTAAAATGGGAATGTAAAACGAGATTGATAATTTTGAAGAGTCACAAAAGTTATTAACTCACTGTTAATACTACACGTATCATCACCTTCTAAACAATTTTATTAAGATAAATAAAATGTTAATTTTCATAACGCGGGTCGTTTTATGTTTCCCGCTGTTGTCCTAAATACTGCGCGGTAGTTGACTATCGCTGCGCCAGACGGCAAAACAGCGAAATGGCTCTCCTCTGTTACGGGGAAAAACCATGCATATTTTTGGTGTTGTTACCTCATCTTATGCCATCGATATATATTTTTTGATGTTATAAATGTTTTATCGAAACCTTTTATGTTTTACTGCGGAAAGGTAGTGGGCCTTTAAAATCTGAATAAGGCATAAATATTATTTTTAATTTCAGCTTGAGCAGAATCAGGAAAGAGACTTTGAAAAAGTCTATGATATCAATCTCCATGGTGCAGAATTGACTGTCATCACCAACTTAGAAAAGGTGGGATAGAGATCTGACTGACCACCAGGCTCTAGAATATTAAAAACATCACTAAAAAATAGGGGAGGGGGGAATCTAGTAATAGAAGTAAATGTTTTAGAAAATCTTATTGATAATATATCTAGTCTCAGGTGGCTAGTCTACATAGATAAGACTGGCCACCAGTCTCTAGAATACAAAAAACATCACCAAAATTTAGCTTGATATTTTTTTTCTCAATGACATGTTTCATTCCAGCCAAACTAAGGGGCGATAATCTAGTATTGAAATTCTGCTGAAAAAATCTTTAATATCAATGATTTAGGGTCTAGGTGTAAGTCTATATAGAGATATGTAATGATAGGTATATATATTTCTATCATTAGCTTTTGCATGTATTTTGCTAATCAGAGTATGTCACATTTACTACTGTATTTGAAAAATTCAAAGTATAATTTGAAAACTTTCACAAATTTGCTAAAATTTAAACAATAATCATGAGAATATAACATTTTTTGAAAATGAAATTTGTAAAAATTCAAATAATTCTTACTTATATAGTGTTTCTGGGAATGCTAGTATCGTTTTTGTGTCAATTATCAATTAATTTATGTAATTAATTTTATTCCAGTTCACTAAAGTCAGAGTATTAGACCTTTCATGCAACTATATAGAGAAAATAGAAAACTTGGAACCAAACTCGGTAAGTAAAAAAGATTAAATCTTATCTAATGTCAGATTAATACATCTTTTTATCAGATATAGGTTCACTATTACGCATTTGTTTTCCTCCAAAAAACGGAAAATTAGAGTGACATGAACAAGAGATATTTCAGTTTCCTAGATTACCCATATTCCGAATTTGCATATTACAGAGTTATCTGCACTTGCGGGTAGGTATTGATTGTGACGTCTTGTTTTTGCGAGCGTAACGTCATACTTTTCGGAGAAGATGACGTGTATTGCGCTCTCAAAATAATGACGTAACAATCAATACCTACCCGCAAGGGAGATAACTCTGTAATATGCCAAAGACCGAATACTGTAAATGGACCTATTTTACTAGTAATCATATTTTAGTATAATTTGCATAAAAATATATATATGTAATTGCGATAGATATTTTTTTCTTTTTAGTTGGTTACTTTAATTGAGCCTTTATTATGAATGTGTGAATTTTTCACTATGTTAAAATTTGATTGCGCCTGAATAAGTGTGTTTTCAGTAAATGGTTAGTTCCAAATTTTTAGATCAGACAATTCATTTTTTGAATCGCCGATGAACCATAAAATGTATGGTTAAAAACAATAAGGAACTGAACTGAACTGGAACGGTTTGAGAAGCACAATGCTGAATTGTAATCACTAAATTTTAATTCTGAAAATCCTTTTGATTTGTTTCAGGATCTGAGGGAGCTTAAACTGTATGACAACAGACTGAGGGTGGTTGAGCGACTGAAGGGGTTAGTATATTATAGCGACTTTAACATTTGACTTACATTCATTATATCAAGACCTTAGGGGTGATACTGCAGAAACGTGGCCCACAATCCCGCTGTTTAAGGGTCCTTGAGACTGCAAAGTCTTAAATTTGGCAGTTCCATAAGAAAAAGGTCTGGTGATCTGTTTTAATAAAATATTCTGGAAATTTGATATGTTCAGGCATATTTTATGCAGCTTTTGTTTGATTTCACTTTGAAACATTGTCACATCAAAGTGCTATTTTTGTTGTTGTTGTAGTTTACATTATTTACATGTTAATGTTCATTTTGAACACATTTCACATCAAATCTCTGAGACCACCATAATTGTTTTTATCCCACTAACGACATTGTTTTGTGTCAGACTGATGCAGAAAACCTTTGTCAAAAGAACCTGCACTATGGCTTAGTGTTTTCAACCACTTTAATCTCAATTTCTTGCAATTGGTTGCTATAGTTTTCAGCCAACATGGAGCAGTTTATTTAATTGTCAGGTACTGGATGTAGGTCAGTGCTTTTCCCCTGGTGCTCTGGCTTTTCTCCATATCTTCATAATAGGAATCAGATGCCCTTTTATGCCCCTGACTGTTCATAGGATTTAAAATTAAAA
Organism: Argopecten irradians; assembly: GCF_041381155.1. NCBI lineage: Eukaryota > Metazoa > Mollusca > Bivalvia > Pectinida > Pectinidae > Argopecten > Argopecten irradians. Next base: position 43,947,218 of record NC_091138.1, read on the forward strand.
AAAAGAAAACTGCACCCCATTGTAGGAAAACAATTTTTTAATTTTCTGAAAACCGCCTTAAACTGTAAATATCTTCTTGTTTTATTTCAGGTGTAAAGAACTGAGTAGTCTTCAAATTCAACATAACAAAATCAGGCAGATAGGTGAGTGTATGTCTCAGGTTTAGAGGATATTCATGGAGAAATCAAAAGCTTAAATTGGAACAATTCATATATCTCCTTAATTGTTGCAAAAAATATCAAGATCAAGTGATTGCAGGAATTTTCATTTGATGAGGTCAGGTCTGATAAAGTTAATTTATATGAATATGCCTTCCAAACTTCTAATTTTCAGAAAATTTGCTTCAAGTAAAGCTTAAGCTCAAGGTTTTGAGAAAATTCACTTTCAGTAAGGCTAAAATGAAAGGCGATTGGGGTTTTCTTGAAATTTTAATAGTTTTCTTGAAAAATACTGTTATGAAAAAAAAAATTAGAGTAATTTTTGATATGTTGTTTATGGGTCAATGTAAAAAGAATTTCTCAATTTAGATATAATTAACTCTCAGTTAAGCTAAAAGTTAAAAGCATCAATGAAGAGTCTTCATGAAATTTTTAAATTTTTGAAAAATTATCCCTTTCTTTGATGGACTTCTATGTAAATCAGAAGTTTTGTATGTGTTGTTTGTGAGTCAGGTAAATTTTCTTCACTTGTCCTTTATATGTGTATAGGTAAAGGATTTAGTGGATTGTCAAAACTGAAACACTTACGTATCGACTGTAACCGCCTACTGAAGCTGGAAGCCTCAGAACTTTCCTGCTGCTCCCAGCTGACCACGCTGGACATCAGCTTCAACTTACTGGACAACATTTCTGTAAGTTTATTTATCAGATCATGAATCTTAAATACAAGGGCTGATTAATAAGTTGTGAGTCTTATATTTATATTGAAGGAGGTTAGCAGGGATCTCCTTTTTCAGCCATACTATTCCCTGACAGTTTAAGCCTTTGTACCCATATATTGGAATCATGGTCAGCTTAAACAAGGCAATTTAAGACATGTTTTGTATATAAGTTTTATAAAAATGTACTAGGTTAAATAGACATGATTTTAACAATCAAACAAACCATGTTAACCTATCTGAGTTTGATGTTTGAATTTGTCCTTAGGCACTGAACTACCTTCCTCATTTAGAAGAGTTGTTGGCGGCCGGTAACAGACTGCGCAGTGTCGATCTGTCTCGCTGTAAACGGTTACAGGAAGTGGACTTATCACATAACAAACTGACGGACATCAGTGGACTGAGAGGTCTGCCCAATCTACAGGTAGGCTGGAAATGAAACATCTGTAACCAATTCACCCCTGATGAAACTTTTGAACCCTTCTAATTCAAAAGGCTAGAAGAGTTCATTATGAATTTTCAGGGGTCAATGAGTTAAGGCATTCCTTATTATATCGAAATTCTCAATGTTAGAGAAAGTATTACCGACAGAAGTTAAGGAAATTTAGCTCCCTAATTCAAGATTTTCCCATTAACTTTTGTGATGCTGAAATTTTAAGTTGAGGAATTTCTTAAAGTTAGGCAATCTTGATGAATTTCAGGGCCCAGTTAAGTGTGAACTTGCCTTCGAATTCAGATCTATGAGTCTAGCATGATTTAAATGATGGTGGGTTAATTGCTGTTTGAAGATCGATGCAAACCTGAATGAGTAATTTAAAAATATTTTACACCAAACATAGAATAAAAGATGCAAAGAATGTGAAGTGATTTCTGTAACTAACCAAGAGTTGTCTCCCCTTACATATCTTAAGAATGATACTCATCAGTTGAACAATAATTGGTGTTTAATCGTCTATGTATGTCTATTTTAATAATTTTTTCCCTTTTGGTGCATGCATAATCAGTACTTCATTCCATATAGGATTTTTTTCGGGACACAATTAAATATTTTAAAAATATTTTTATCTTAATTGAAGTACATGTACAATTAGAAGCTCAAATTTTTCAATGGGGTGTCAATGGTGTAAATTAAGTAACTTTTGTAACTGAAGAAAATTACTAATTTGTCTGCATGCTCCTGGTTTTGATAGAGAAAAAATACAAATTTTTCAGTGGTGGAGCATCTTTAATTTGCCGTCATTAATCTTTATAGTTTTTTTTTTATTTGTGATTTTTTAGCATAATTTCAACAATTTCCTTTATCTTGATGTGTTTGCAGATTTAGAACTGCATTTAAGAATATTCAAAACATGATTTTGGTATCAAATTCAATAAAGTCTTCGCTTGTCACTTAAAAATCTCTTATTAATTTTCCAGATCATCAATCTCGGATCTAATCAACTGGCCTCATTAAAAGGCCTTGGAAAGTCCAGGTATGTGGCCTGGAAGATAAATGATCTAGGTCTAACTACTTTAGAGGTGTTTAATCGTGTATTGCATATATGTTATTTTTTTTTTTTTCCCTTTTGGTGCATGCATAATCAGTACTTCATTCCATATAGGATTTTTTTCGGGACACAATTAATTATGGCTTTTTTATCTTAATTGAAGTACATGTACAATTAAAAATATTATGGTGTAAATGGTGTCAATGGTGTAAATTAAGTATCTTTTGTTGTAATGGAAAGAACATAACTAATTTTTGTCTGCATGCCTCCCTGGTTTTCATAAAGAAAAATACACAACTGATTTTTCAGTGGTGCAGAGCATCTTTAAATTTGCCGTCTCATTAAATCTTTATAGTTTATTTTTGATATTTGTGATTTTTTAGGAATCATTTCAACAATTTCCTTTATACTTGATGTGTTAGACAGCAGATTAGTACTGTGCATTTAAGAATCAATACAATACATGATTTCAGGTATCAAACATCCAATTAAGTCTTCGGCTTGTCACTGCTCAAAAAAATCTCTTATTAATTTTCCAGATTATCAATCTCCGGATCTAATCAACTGCCTCATATAAAAGGCGCTTAGAAAGTTCCAGGTATGTGGCACAGTGAAGTATTCCTAGAGAAGATAAATTGATCTAGGTCCCTAACAATCTCGAGGCATTGATAGATTTGTTTTGTGGACCTCTGCCACCAATAATACACTATTCTGTATCAATAATTCATTTAGCAGTCACTTTCGTAGTTTCCTCAGAACCACTTTAGAGTTTATTCTCGATTGAAGACCAAAGAGCAACTGGCTTTTGCGCAATGCTATAGACTTAATTGACTGGTAATTTTGTATACATTCTGATTAAAGAAATCTTATATGGTCTGCTTGCACATCTATATTTGTACATACATGGATGCAACGATCAGGGTCATGTTCAAATATCATAAATTAAGGGATCAAATATTATAAGACTCTTTCATATGTCGATATGAAGAATCAGGATATTGTACCCGAGGGTCAGAAAATGTTATAAAATTTTGAGATCTTTTTTTTCTGCTTGCATTTGTGATAATCCATATTGAATAAATTCTAGGGTTTAGAATTTAATACTGTGACTAAAGCCATACTATTAAGGGTGGAATCCGCGGTAACATGATAAATGTATTATGTAAAAATAGAAATCTATTTAGGTAATTTGATTCAAAACTATATTTCAGAATAAAAATCACGAAGAAATACAAACAATTATATATATCATTTCAGGTTAATATAACACAATTAATTTTTTTTTAATAATATTTTAGGTTAATACAAGAAATTCTAACTATAAATATATTTCAGGTATTAATACAAGAAATTAAAAACTATCTATATTCAGGTTAATACAAGAAATTCAAAGAACTAAATTTTTATTTCACAGGTCAATACAAGGAAATTCATGCTGCTGAGAATCAAACTGACGAGAGCTGTTCTTATATTTCCTACACAATTTCCCCAAACTAAGAGATCCTCAACCATCACAGCTATGCTGTTTAGAAGTATTATGATTGAAGTGGTGAGTATACACTAGGATACTATAAAATGATAATTTTTATACTGGACCTAACATATCGACCTAAAGTCACTCTGGAGGTTTGATAGCTGTGAAGTTAAGCGAACATTCCATATACAGGGTTACATATAAAAAAATAAAACCATGATTGCCCTTCACCTTTGTATTGCTACTAGAGTACTGATACGGAGGGCAGTAGTTTTCTCATCTGTCATACTCGATCTTTTCCTCCAACTCCTAAACTGTGGCCTGTTCATAGAATGTAAAACAATAGAACCCCAACCAGTAGCTCCAACATAGCTCTTTTGAGGCATCAATGGTAAATAAGTGCATTAAGTTTGGTATATTTTACGCTTGTTGTTGTGACATGAATAAGATCTTTATTTTAAATCCAACGGTTGCATTACTTCCCTGTAATAACTTGGAGAGTTTAAGTGATCTATCAATGGTAATTAGATGCTTAGCAAAGTCATTAAGCTGGTATAATTATTAGCATTTGTATGTGAAATGAATAAAACTTTATTTCTAATCAACGGTTTGCTTACTTCCAGTATTACTTGGAGGAGTTAAGTGAGCTAGCTGAACTGTTCATTGCTGGGAACCCATTCTCTGATCCTGACGGACCACATGTCCACTACATGGCCGAAATCCAAGTTATTCTGCCAAATCTTGAGATTCTGGATGGGGTATGTATCCATGGTTACCTCATTCATTTATTAACTGATAGTGGGTAACTTTTCTGCGGATAGTTTAATTATATGATATATTGGCATTTAACACCTAAAGTCTGTGAGTATAATACAAAATATACAAAAATAATAGTGAGAACTTCAATGACACCCCTACGAAAATACATAAAGTGTTAAAATATTATATGGAACTAGTAAACATTGTAAGATTTAATGATGAGAATATTGGCTTAGTTATAGGAAACCACCAAAATCTAAGAGTGATATAAAAGTAATCCTCAGACGAGCGTCGATTAATTCACAATGGTATTTGTTTGATCCAGAATCTACTGTTCTGAGATCCATGGAGTTGATTGAGCACTGCACTCCACCTTTCACTTATAGAGATAGTGTGTGTTCTCTCATCCATGGGCCTTTATGTTTTCCGATAAGGTACTGGATTTAACTTTCATCAAGAACCTTATACTGGAATACAAAGATTTTATTTTAGTTATCAAGCCTCCCGACGTGTTTGTCAGCTTAAGAATCTTATCCCTTGGGTCTAGATTTCTCTGTCTCGCTTTCAGCAGAGAAAACAATTTTAATTAACCTATGATATGATTACAGTGACTGAAAACAAGATTTAATGGTTTTACATTGTAATACTTTCAGGCCCATGTAAAGAGAACGGCTCAAAAAGGCGCACCTTTGATGAGGCCAATGTCAGCTTCCACAAGTAAGTACGCTACATACATTGTACAGTGAAAACTTTATTCTTGTATTCTTGTTAACAAATGAATCTTAATGAATCTTAAAAGTAAGAGAAATAGTTGGTTTTGTGACTAAGAAGCATGGTACATGTACTTGTTTGACCTTGTGAAATAGGAGCTAGGCAAAATTTGACCTTTATATTATTGGTTAGGCTAGACATGACCTTGTGAATTATGGGTAAGGCAAACCATGAATTTGTGAATTGAGAGCTAGGCAAATCTTGACCTTGTACATTAGGTTTTAGACAAGCTTATGATATCAGCGATAGATCAAAACTTTATAAAAAAAAAATTATCTTGGTATAAATATGACAATAGAGTGATATGTGTAGATGACTAAATATAAAATTTAATTTTAGTGCTTTTAATGCACACATTTTTTTTTAATTTCGGAGAACTTCAGTGTATACCCTGTAGACATCTCTCATATAACTGTTCGGAAGGCCAAATTATACATCATTGTCAGTAATCTGTATTTTCTTTTCTTAGACAACTTCTGAGTGATATGACAGATATAAATCAAGAACTATTGTTTTGTTTGTTTCGGAAATGTATATACAAATACGCACATTAGGTAATAGGAAAATATAAAAATATCAGAAAAGTATGCCAAAGTAATTCAATTAAGCAGTGCACCACTGAATTCAATTGACCATTTCCCACGTTGCTGAATGGTATTGTACAAGGTACAAATATTTGTTCTACAAATATAAGTGCATACTGTATTAATAAAGCTGCCTTATAACAAATATTTTCTTTAAATATTGAAGGATGGCCATTTCTGTTCAGTTTTCAGTTGTGTTTCTGTCAGACAGCTGTTTCTAGTAATTTAATTAGGTAATTGGTTATATATAGGTTAGCCCCCATATAACCCTATCATGGCTGGCTTAATACCACTAATGGTCAAGAGGACAGTGCCAAATACCCCATTTCTGGGATGTGTCCAGTATTGACCACTCCATTTTAGACAGTAAAACTTGTGTTCGCGCCGAGCATCAGCTGCGAAGTAGCTTTTTAATACTGGGAGTTAGAAGTTCACCTCACACCCTGGACACATATCCCATGTCTGTTAACACAGCTATACATTTTTGTATTTATGAGTTTATTGAAAAAATGACATGGCTTCTATCAAAACTGTATCTCAAGCATTCTATTTCATAAGATAATCAAACTAGCCTATCACATTAATAGTCCGAGATTTCTTTCCAAAGAAGATAAAAGGTCAACTGGTTTGTGATCAATATAGAGTGGGCAGATGAAAATTAGGTTATTTGACTTAATGTAAGTGATTTGAGATATGTCCACATTCCAAAATTAACTGGAAAGTTTAGATGCTAATATTTAATAAGATAATGATTCAAAAGCTTAAAGATGCTCCACCACCAACAGATCATAAACGATAGTCATCATTTGAACAATAATTGGTGTTTAATCGTGTATATATGTCTTATTAACACACAAAAAATGTAAGATAATTTATTTTGCTTTTGGTGCATGCATAATCAGTAATTAATTTCATATAGGACATAGTGCCACAAATTTTTTCGGGATGCAATTAAATATTTTTAATATCTTTATCTTGAAGTAAAATTAGAAGCTTAAACTTTTCAATGATGGCAATGGTGTTAAGTAAGTAACTTTTGTAACTGAAGGAAAATACGAATTTGCCTGCTCATGTTTTTGATAGAGAAAAAATAACATTTGTCAGTGGTGGAGCATCTTTAATGGATAATTTGTGCAATTAATTACCACAATCTGACGGACTTGATAAGCTTACAGAATTTTACCTTGAAAATGTTACTTCTTTAATTTGTTACCAATTTGAACACCTTTTTTATTATTTTTCTCAGTCATCAGCGTTAGACAGGTGGAAGCACAGATCAAATCCTCAGACACAGAAATGAAAAATATGGAGAGTGATATTCTCAAGAAGTAAGTACATACAATTATTCTGAAATCTTTTAAAGGCCCACTACCTTTCAGGAGCGAAATTTAAAGGTTTCTTAATTTAAAGGTTTCTTAAGAAATGCATGTCGATGGCATAAGATGAGGTAACAACACCAAACATACGCAATATTTCCTACATGATATATATGAAAACTGTGGAGATTAATTTCACTATTTTGCCGTCAGGCGCAGTGATAGTCAACTACTGTTTAGTATTTAGGACGTCGGCAAGAAACATAAAATGACCAGCGATATGAAAATTAACATTTGATTGAATTAAATTTGGCAGAAGATAATGATCAGTATAGAATTAACAGTAAGTTAATAACTTTTGCGACTCTACAAAACTAGCGATCTCGTTTTACATTCCCATTTTAGAAATTAAAAGCCGATTCAGAAAGGTAGTGAGCATTTAATTGCACTTGAAAAGTTGTTATTATGTTAGCAAAGTGGTAAATTAAAGGTGCCTGACATTAGTCGCGTAGTTCTGAATCGTGAATTGAGTATTCACCCCTTTGAGGAAGGTTCTGGATTCTGTCTCCTGGCCTTAACACCTGCATAGTCTGTAAAAGTGGTAGTTTCTGCTCCAGCTTAGTGCTCAGTATAAAGAAGTATTTGGGACATCCGGTTTGCCCGTTGTCAGTATAATGTCAGTTGGTGTGTATTGTTCTATGACTTCGGTGGCATTCTTCAGTGAGATGACACTATAAAAAGGGCCAGAGCTCCGCTATTACAAAATGTCACACCAAGAACATACTACAGTCTTCCAAAACATGCGTCACTTCACACATGCAACACACCGCATACTCGGTAGCCCAACATTATATGACCTTGGCTATAGTCTAATCAACCAAACAACAAACAACAAACCTTATTTCCTGAAGATGTAAACATAATGATGACAGACATTCTCTTGGCAGAAGATGTAAACAAAATGACGACATGCTCATGTCATGAAAAAGTAGAAGAATTGTGAACAAAATGACACTATGCTATTGTCATGAAAAGCGAGCAGAAAATTATGACCAATATGACGGCATGCTTTTGTCTTGAAAAGGGAGCAGAATTGTGAACAGAATGACGGCATGCTTTTGTCATGAAAAGGGAGCAGAATAATGAACAGAATGACGGCTTGCTCTTGTCATGAAAAGGGAGCAGAATTGTGAACAAAACGAAGCTTGCTTTTGTCATGAAAAGGGAGCAGAATATTGTGAACAGAATGACGGTATGCTCTTGTCATGAAAAGGGAGCAGAACTGTGAACAGAAGGACGGCATGCTCTTGTCATTAAAGGGAGCAGAAATGTGAACAAAACGAAGCTTGCTTTTGTCATGAAAAGTGAACAAAATTGGGAACAGAATGACGGCATGCTCTTGTCATTAAAAGGGAGCAGAATTGTGAACAAAACGAAGCTTGCTTTTGTCATGAAAAGGGAGCAGAAATGTGAACAGAATGACGGCATGCTCTTGTCATGAAAAGGGAGCAGAATTATGAACAAAACGAAGCTTGCTTTTGTCATGAAAAGGGAGCAGAATTGTGAACAGAAGGACGGCATGCTCTTGTCATGAAAAGGGAGCAGAATTATGAACAGAATGACGGAATCGCTCTTGTCATGAAAAGGGAGCAGAATATTGAGAACAGAATGATAGCATGCTCTTGTAATGAAAAAGGAGTAGAATTGTCAACAAAATGACGGCTTGCTCTTGTCATTGAAAGGGATCAGAATTGTGAACAAAATGACGGCATGCTCTTGTCATGAAAAGGGATCAGAGTGGTGAACAAAACGAAGCATGTTTTTGTCATGAAAAGGGAGCAGAATTGTGAACAAAACGAAGCTTGCTTTTGTCATGAAAAGTGAGCAAAATTGTGAACAAAATGACGACATGCTCCTGTCATGAAAAGGGAGCAGAATTGTGAACAAAACGAAGCTTGTGTTTGTCATGAAAAGGGAGCAGAATTGTGAACAAAACGAAGCTTGCTTTTGTCATTAAAAGGGAGCAGAATATTGTGAACAGAATGACGGCATGCTTTTTTCATGAAAAGGAAGTAAGTAGAATTGTGAACATAATGACGGCATGCTCTTGTCATGAAAAGGGAGCAGAATTGTGAACATAATGACGGCATGCTCTTGTCATGAAAAGGGAGCAGAATATTGTGAACAGAATGACGGCATGCTCTTGTCATGAAAAGGGAGCAGAATCGGGAACAGATCTGGAATCACGGCATGTTTTTGTCAGAAAAAGGGAGCAGAATCGGGAACAGATCTGGAATCACGGCTGCTCTTGTCAGAAAAGGGAGCAGAATCGGGAACAGATCTGGAATGACGGCATGCTCTTGTCAGAAAAGGGAGCAGAATCGGGAACAGATCTGGAATGACGGCTTGCTCTTGTCAGAAAAGGGAGCAAAATCGGGAACAGATCTGGAATCACGGCATGCTCTTGTCAGAAAAGGGAGCAGAATCGGGAATAGATCTGGAATGACGGCTTGCTCTTGTCAGAAGAGAATGAATTATGATGGATCATACCTGTAGACAGAAATGATAGATACATGTATAACATTAAATAGGAATAGATAACTCATTGTCTTCTATGATTGATTAAAACACAATCCCGTTTTCTTCTACGAACACATCTTAGCGCACACTTTTTAACGGAGTTTGATAGACCCTTCAGGTTGAGATATCCAACATTCAACATTTCTCTTCTAGGTCCTAATGGGGCCGTGATAGTTGTTGATGGTTGATTCAGGGAATCTAAATCACAAGGCTATCACAGGCAATATTTCATGACGTGAATTTAACGTGAACTTCATGTAAAGAAATATTCCCTGTGTTCAGACATTAATACGTGTACAACTACATAAGGAATTTTCATGTGTTCCATTATATAACTCTAATCACTACAATCAAACCTGTCTTTGTGACCACCTCCGTACAAAGATCACCTGCTTAATAAGGTCACTTTCTCATGGTCCCAAATAGTTAATTCAACGCAATTTTAACATGTCTATAACAACAAACCTGGCTATAAAAACCATTTTTCTTTGTCTCTTTGGGAGGTCTTTATGGACAGGTTTGACTGTTATCACTAGTTTAGTATCAACATATTTAGCTACTTTATGGAACAACCATTTTGTCATTGATCTGTCATAAGAACATGGCTACTGCGTGATATTCTGTCAAGGCAAAATACAGAAATTTCTGCACTGGTGGATAGGAATCCATTGTGACCGACACCAACGCCGGCCAGTTGCCTGATATGTTGGTTGGGGTTTTTATTCGGGGTGTCCGGCTTTCATTTACATGATAAACCTGACAAACGAACGATCCTGGCTGTTCAAACAACGTGAAACAATATATACATTTTCATTAATTTCCTAAGCCTGACAAATGTCCCTGGCTATTTAAATTGCGTAAAACAATAAACACTGTGTAAGCCTATATTTTTTACAGTATCGTCATGTCTATATGTGAGTTGTAGATTGACAAACACGCTGTCAACTTAAGATAAGGAATAAGTGTATATTATATTGGAGATGAGCGATCTCGTTATCAGTGATTGTGCGGAGAAGCAAGCGGATTTATCAGTTCCGGCCAATCGTGTAATCAGAGTCGACAGCTCATGACATGTCCAATATTTATTCAAAGAATTGTCCAGGGCGTCGCGTATCATAATGATATTTCGCTGGTACATCTTTCTATCAGCAGAGAACAGCCCTCATAACTCCAAGCCGGTGTGGGCACAAACTCTCAAATCAAATTATTAGACGTGTCTTCGTGTAATTTAGCACATGCGGTTGCTATGTATACTTCCAAATGCATGGGGAGCTTGTCTGGCGTTCATTTCCCTATATGATTGTCAGTGCCCACAGGTCAGAACCTTCGGTTAAAGATCAGCTTCTCTGACCTTCTCTCTGTCTACCACGTATTCATCCTCACAATAAATCACCATATCTGGTTTCCTACATTGATTATTACGTTATTCTCCATTTAGCTGGATGACCCTGCTGTCCTAGTCTTCATAGATAACAAAACTACATGCATGTTATGCTTTTCACAATTCGTCTAAAAAGTCGTTTTATTAACTTAATTAGTAATTAGTGTATTAAAAAGAGCTGATTATATACTTTGTCTCAGAATAAATGTGTAATATAATGAATTTTATAACTTAGGCTACGGTCGTAATGATAGCTTCATTCAGATTACTTCTCATTAAAAGAGACTTTGAGTCGTTGACCATTGAGTGTTGCAACTTTTCTGATGCGGCTATGGAAACAATAAAGACACAGAAGTTTAGACGAAATTCTATATTATTACACATCTGGCCGTGACTCTGTCCGCTGTACACTCAATTGTTCAGGCTTCAAAGAAACAAAGTCATGCAAAAATAGTTTTAACCAGGTTGGGTTTCCCTACACGAGTTCTGTCATCTCTTTCTTTTAAAAGGCATTCTAATATTCGCCAATAGCTTCAAATTGCTGTCAAAATTGATTTGATTCTGGCATTATCTATGAATCATTTTAATTGAAATGAATAGTACATTAACTGGAAGAAGATGGAAATGCTAAACTGTCATTGTGGACAGAGCTCTCTCTGGAATTCAAAGCCTTCTCGATCAATTAATAAAAGTGGAATAACAGATATGGGTTTTAGTTTTTCTTTCTTGACATTAATTTATAATTTGGTTAATTAGAGTTGGTTGTCCTTTTAAGACTAAATAATTTATATTGATTTGTTTCAGAAATTGGATTTGATTGTTTAGTAATCTGATTAACCACATTTTATGGAAATGTAGCTGTAAAATCTAGCCTTGTTGTTTAAGTTGTCTGACATTTTATGCTCAAAGTTTCATTTCAGTGCGAGAGAATTAGCAGGTATTGGTTAGAGGTCAGAAGGCGTTTCTTTTTTTTATCTGGAACTCTGGCTTATCTCAATCACCATAACCTGACAAGATATAACCAACATTAAATGGTAACAGTTGTGGAATTCGCCACTGAAATTTCATAATGACAATGACGACTGATCGGGTGGTATAGCTGTTAAACAACTCGCCTTTCACCTAGTCGGCCGTGGTTAAAACCTAGGCACGGACGTTAAAATGTAACACCTGCCCTATCACGTGGGCTTCCTCCAGGCATCCTCCTACTAAGACCCTTCTAACCCTTCGCGTGCTTACATCTTGGCAATCGAAAGTAATTTATTCATTTTATCTAAGATACATAACGTATTTTGCAATATGTGTTAAATAAATAGTATCAGTAATTGTAATCAATTATCTTTGTTTTAAAACTGTTCAATGTTCACTTATCCACCCCTGAAAATTCATAATGAACTGTTCCAACCTTAGAATGTTAGAAGGGTTCAAATGTGTATTCAAGGTGATTAGGGTAATAGGACTAGTAGTCGGTCTGGATGATCAACACAAACATAACAGACATTTTGGTAGGGTTGGTTACAATATTAATTTTTAAAACTGAAATCGTGAGCAGCTGACTGTAATTTTGGATTTTGATTAACGAGAAAACGAGAATATCTAATTATACCTCTTCTTCCCGACTGGTAAATGTGTAACTCTGCATCATGTGTTCTATGAAGTGCACTTTTTATTCGTTGTTATTGAGAAAAAAATAATTAGATTTATGGATATCTGTAGTTAATCAAGTATTTATTTCTTATCTAATTATCTCGGTTTTTGTCATTTTGTCAGTTTTAATAATCATAATTATAGAAAGTATTCAATAATTTGTAATTTTAATTCATCGATTGCAGAACTTCAACACGTCCGGAAATTGTACCGAGTACTTTAGTTTGAAAAAAAATTGTTTGAAATAAATGAATTTGATTTCTTTGGCCGTTAAAAGAGAATCGACACAATTCTGGATTTCATTAAAGAAAGTGATTATGACTTTGAGCTCCCTTATTAGGGCCCCGCATCGAGATGCGGGTGCCCTATAGTAATCAGGTTGTCCGTCCGTCCGTCCGTCCGTCCGTCCGTCCGTCCGTCTGTCTGTCTGTCTGTCTGTCTGTCCGTCCGTCCGTCTGTCCGTTTTTTTTCTTTTGCACATTAATGATGGAAGGGAGTGGAGTATTTTCCCCATATTTTACATGATGATTCCCCATCCATCCTAGATCTGCTTGGTAATTTTTCAGGCTGAAATTAAATTAAAAAATCGGCCATCTTGGATTTTAACATTTAAAAAAATCACAATGTTGTTGCTCTTAACTGATAAACATTTTGTTATAACATTATGATGCAAAGTTGTTCAGAATTAAACAAGGAGTTGACTGTCCAAAGGTAAGGTCATGGGCCAAGGTTACTAAGTCAAAGGTCAAGGTCAAATTTAAAAAAATTATTTTCTCATGAACATTTTGCTACAACATTTATAATGAAGCAGAGTTGTTCAGAATTAAACAAGAAGTCAACTCACCAAAGGTTTGACTGACCAAAGGTAAGATCATGGGGTCACTGCATCAAAGGTTGACATTTTCCATTTTTGGACTTATTAACAATTTGTTATGACATAATAAATAAAATTATTCATTGCTTAATATATTAATTAAAGTCAATATGATTTGAATCAAAATGGCTACATGATATGATTAGATATACCATTCCACAGAGTTTATTTGCAGATACAACTCTTATGGAAAAAAAACTTTTACATGATTAAAATATTTGAGCAAGACCTTTATTCCCTTCCTTTCACATTTGTTATGTGTTTCTTCAGCAAACTATGAGGTTTACCTTGTTTAAAAGGGGTATTTGAGTTAATTGTATGCTCTTAATGTAATGTTAGCTTGGAATCAGGATTCAAGTTAAATACTTGGAAGACTTTTTCCAAAGAATTATAATAATGTACCATCATCGGTTTCCCAATTAATGTTGACATTAATTATTTATTAGCAACATATAGCTAACACGGAAGAATTCGTTGTCAAAATACTACTTTTTCACTTAAGCACGTCAGACACATAGCGGGGCCCTTTCTGACGTGTCAGTGTTCTAGTTTAGATTGCTAGAGTAATTATTTCGGTTTCAGCAGCTAGTCTATTAAAAATATCTTTCATTTTTCAACTCTAATAGAAATGATTGACAGAGTTGTAAAATTTTGCATACGTTGGAATAGCGCCAAAATTGAAATACTCTGATCTAATTGCGTGAATTTTAAGATTAATCTGATGTAAAAATCCTTATTAAAGTCTAATAAGGATGACTTTGTTCCTTGTAGGTTTGATTCTCTACGAGAGATGTACGAGTCTCTACCAGAGAGACCCTTGTCGCCCCTTACCACCGAGAATACGTTGGATGGTCAGCGTAAAACTCACAGGTCAGTGTATTTCTATTCTCCAATGTTAATATTAAGGTCCTGCATCAAAGTAATTATTGTGCATCTTCTATCTATCTGACTGTCCGTCTGCCTATCTGTCCACAACTGCTTTCATGAAGTTACGTTGAAAACCAATGGGCCTATTACCTGATAATATTTAGATTTGCAGTATGAATTTGTTTTTTTCCCTAAAGAGCACGATGGCTGCCATGACCCACCACAAAGGGGGGTTGAAATTAAGAATAGTCCGTTTTGTATGATAATTGGCACACACTGTGTATTGGATAAGGTGTGAGGAGGGGACTCAATACCATGGATAGTCATAGTTTTGAAAGAGGTAAACTATGATGGCTACACTGGACCTTTAGCAGTCAAATTTAAAAATCTTCAGTGATAATTGGTAGAAAGTATTGTCCTTGGACGCTAGAGATGGGAATTTATTTCAAGTTGTCAGTATGCAATCACTGCAGCTAATTGTCAACTTACAGTGGACGCGGGGTTCTTTTTGACGCCGGTCAGACGTTAGCTTTCTAGTGTCAATATTTCTCAATACGGTATTTGGACAATATGTATGATGTTATTCTTCATGGATCCTCGACACTCCAGGGGTTACTATCATTATCATCATATCCACCCCGAAACTATTGTCATAGTAAAACAACTGAAAACAGTTATGTAGAACAAAATTAGCATTCACAAGCCTGCAGATATTTCCTTTGAAGGTTAGAGAGAGAGAGAGAGAGAGAGAGAGAGAGAGAGAGAGAGAGAGAGAGAGAGAGAGAGAGAGATGCTTATTTTCAAAGCCGCAGTCAACTGCAGTTTTCCGTTATTCGACTTGTTTTGGTGTACATCAAAGGACCAAACTAACGACTCATTTGTTGTCAAAACACAGAGCCTTCAGTTTTGCTATTGCATAGTTCATGGGTGGATATAACGACAGTGATAATAACCCATGGTATATCGAGGATATTCTGTATGTACTGAAACATTTCGTAACATAAGCCATGGTTGGTGAAGTAAATATCAAAGACGGGCTAATTAGTCATTAGACTGTTTTATGATGAACAGAATTTCCATTTTCTCCCCTTGATTTGAAATCATATATCTTTCTTTCATCAATTACACTGTATATCTTTGTGTATTTTTGTTCATTCAGTCGATCCAGGATTCAAGATGCCAGAAAATTTGCTGCAGAGAATTTCTAATGAATTTTGTTTGCATTCTATTGAATGTTCTTTTTTCTTTTCTTTTTTTTGTGGTAAGATGAGAGATTACAATTTATCTCTTTTGAAATATTCAATAAAATTCTATTAATTTTAATACAGATGAATTCAAGAAAATTCAATAAATTCAATTATTGTCTTGTATAGATATACATTCCTAACTTCTATTCACATGAGTTTGCATTGAGTGAACTATATAGTGTATCTATGATACACCATTCACATGCTTGCTGCACATATATATTCTGTGAATTTGATCAAAGCATCATCACTATGTGCGTATAGGAATAATATGAGGAATAGGTCAATGTGAGATAAGAGGGATGAAAGGATATGTCTGATGAAAGGGGCGACGACCTGTCTTATGAAAGTTAACCATCAGTTTGATGAAGAGCATGATGGCCAATAGGGGGCTGGGGATGGGAAGAGGGGGTTGAGATTTTCGATGATTGTGTTGTCAAAATACTAAGGAAGGACTATTTGTTCTTTACCAACTACATTTTTTGGTATCTCGAAACACAATGAATGATATTCATGTTAATTTATTTTTTCAAAATGTATGGAAGAGTTAGAAGAGATGATGTGAGGATGTATTTGTTGAAGATCAAGAGGAAAGAACAAACGTAAAATGACCAAAAGGAAGGATGAAAATATAATTTGTTGAGAAATGAAAGAAATTACAGATAAAAGGAAAATGACAATATGATATAAGTACTACGGACATATCAAATGAGAATAAGTTTGATGAGAAGTGATTGTAAATGTAGGGTATTTGGTGGAAAGATTCGGGCAAATCTGGTAAACGAACATGTAGGTGAGATGCAAGTAGGATGCTGAGTCTTAAGGTGGATGCATGATTGTGATTCAACAGTATTTAAAACTGATACAGTAAAGTGGTGAAATGATTATACATTTGTAATTCACATAACATACACACATAGATTTCCGCCTTTCTCTTCAATATCGACTGCACTTGTGTTTTACCGATACCAATCTTGTTCGGCGAGTTGACTACGGCCTTTGCTACAGTTATGTAAGGAGTTCAACTTTCTTATTCGTTTACGTGGTGTACCCTTCTTGATTTAAATTGCATATGAATTTAAAAGAGGTGGAAATATTACATACAAACGTTTGAAAGTTATCGTGTTTGTATGGAAATTTAATTTAAGTTTTGTCAAAACAAAAATACGGCGACATTCTTACCGGATTAATTTCACAATCATAACGAAACGCCTTAGATCCACGATGTTCATTTTACTCACCCGTGAAGATAGGGGTTTAAATACTGCTACTGTAAAATCATTAGAGCCCAGGTTAATGTTTTGATTAGTAAACTAAAGATCGATTACTACACGCGCTCTTTCAAGTGATCCGATAATTGGTCTGTCTAGTTTCACTTTCAAAGCGCCACCTAGCTACTAGGTCAACATGCATGACAAGGGCGACGACCCGTCTCGGTAAACAAAAGATCGAAAGCCGCACGTAGACACGTGGTCATCTTGGCTAAATAATGGGGACCATCAAAAGCCCCTATGGTCACATTTATTATGCGTATGTATCGGGGTAATTAATTGTGATTATAATTGACCTCGATTCCGTCACTCCAATACCCCGCTTAGTAAACAACCGACCGTACAGGTAACGGTCTGTCACTTGACAAGCGATTGACGGACACGGAAGAATGGGTCGTAATGAAGCGGGCAATTAGCGTTGAGCTAGTTGGGTCAACTGACACAGGTGAAATGGTCGTAATTATGGGGGTCAATTACCGTGATCAGTGGTCATTGGACTGCCTGGATGGTTGTAATACGGAATAGCGGGGTGGTCGTAATACTGAGACGACCAGTACAAAGATATAGAGGGGAAAATTACGGGACTGAAAAGAAGTGCCCGTAATGTCTTAATTTGAGGTGGTCGTAAGGCGAGGTTTCACTGTACATTTGGCTGTTTATGCAGGGGGCTTAACTATCTTGTTATACTGGTGTTTTTCACGTGTGTGAATATTTATTTGTTTACAAGCTAGTTTTCCGATTCTTAATGTTAACTTCCTGATACATTAAAAAAGACTATTATCTTCTCTATTTTTGAAAGTATTTCAATGCTTAAGATATGTTCCTGCTAAATTGTGTCGTGTACATGTCACAAAATACTAGTACTATGTACAATATACATGTATGAAGACAACTAATGTTATTTCAATAAAATCAATATTTACCATTAAAATGCCTTGCGTTTAATATCTCTTCAATTTTTGATGCTTCTTGTTTTGGACTATCATCACGTTTAAAGGCAATAGTCAATGTCGCTTACTTAACATCATTTTTACGCTTTTTGTTTAACTCCAGCGTAAAGATGCTCCACCGCCGACAGAGCGTAAATGATCTTCATCATCTAAACAATGATTAGTGTTTAATCGTGTATATATATGTCTAATTAACACAAAAATAATACAAGATAATTTATATTGCATTCGATGCATGCACAATTAGTACTTCATTCCATATAGGACAAAGTGCCACGGATTTTTTCGCGATGCAATTAATTATTTTTAATATATCTTGAAGTAAAATTTGACGACCAAACTTTTCAGTGGTGATAATTGTGTAAAGTAAGTAACTTTGTAACTGAAGAAAAATGCTGAATCATCTACTCCTGCTTTTGATAATGAAAAAAGTTCTATTTGTCAGCAGTGGAGCACCTTTAAGGCAAAAACGCAAAGAAACTTTGTTTTCGAAAGAAATTCTTGTGTAAACATGATCCTTTCCAATAAACGAGTAGATGTGTTCCTTACGAAGTGACAACACCAGTACAAAACCCCAAATTCAAACGCATTTGATTTTTTACTGAAACAACTACATCATGTACAATAAACTACAACTATAGGTCAATGGTTAATTAATACCCCATAGCAGACAATTGACTTATATTTTGGAAGATAGGACCATTGTATTTTTCATCCTTTAAAAGCAACACGCATGCTTACCGATGACTATTTATAAAATTTGTTATACACATTATAGTGTTTCGTTTGTTACAAATGTTTTTTTTTCAATAATATTTAATTTTGTTGCACATTCCTTAATCTTTAGTCACTATAATTATATAGCTTAATCACACTACAACGAACTTGTATTTGATTGACAAATTAGAAGATCCTTTGATTTAAATTTTCGGCCAAATTATGGTACATATAAATTTAACAGAAGAGACCACAACATGGAAGTGTCGTTTAGTAAACATCTACATAACACCACATATATTTATTTCTGCGTAAACCGCTCAGCAGGCATATCGTGGAGTAAGCATACAGAGCGCAGAGTTTGTGAGACAGCCAACAACGCCTTGAAAAGGAATCCAACGAGGCACGAGGTCATTACTTTGGAAGCCGGAAAATAGATCAATTAGAGTTAATAGAAATGAGAACCTTGCGTAACACCATCAATTAACAGTTTTCACAATTCCTGGAGTATATTTGCTATAATGCAAAAATATAGCTATTTTCTATAAATTTTACACAAAAAAAAAAAAAATCAAAATAAATCGCGACACCAAACACCCTCAATGACAATTTATTTCCATATATTACAAAAAAAAAAAAAAAAAAATCTCTATTAGCTGAGGCCCCTGGATTGTCACCCTAAAAGCAGATACATGATTCCGAAAGCAAAAAATAATATTTGTACTAAATTTTGTGTTTATGTAATGAGTGTTCTGCTAACTTACCATCTTCCCACTAATAGCGAACAAAGAGTTAAATCTATGATATGTAGAAATAGACGACATGCAAAATGCTATATCCCGGGTATGAGCGAATTGAACGTGAAGAGTGAAATTTGAAAGAGTGACCTCCGGTGTAAGGTTATGTCGTGAAAGGGTTCCCAACGTCGATAGTTCCCCACAAACTGCTGAAGAAATAATAATTAAAAACCTCTATAAACCATTTTTCTTTAGAGTGCGATAATTTGGTGAATTTCGCGATCCAAGTTCATTCGTGAATCAAAATTAATCTCCACGAATTAGCATCTGCATGAGCATGATACTGATAGGAATTTCCAGTCAATCTTCAAATCCGTGAATTTTAATCTTCGCGAATTTACTTTGAAATGAATGTCGCGAAATTTAGAAGCCTCGAAAAAAGTTGTTTTACATTATGCAATGGTCAGTCAATGCTCAGCCAATGGTCAGGACAGTTGACTACAGTTGTATGTGTAGGGTCAGTATGGAGTTAAAATGAAATGTAGGGGTTACTATTATTTTTAATTGTTTAGATGATCGTGGGCATAAATCTGTTTATGGTGTCCAGTATCTCATATTTCTGATGGTTAACTTTACGAAAACATACCAGGTGAGAACGCGACAGATTATGTTGCACATGACAGAAATAAAAACACTAGTTTGGAAATTAAGTCAATAATTACGGATTTATGGATCGTACGATCAAAATGTCACGTTTACAAAACAACCAGAAAGCATTTTGTCGAGATGAAATGGTTATCTTTAAATGTTGGCTATAAAAAGTGACATATTTGTTTGTAACTTGTGATCACCTCACCTAAATGTACAAAATCAAATTATATTTCTCACCCGCAGTGTCGGAAATGAGCAATATCGATGTGGATGTCGTCTGCTTACACCTGGCGCGAAACAGAACCAGGTCAACAAGTGCTTCATGGTATCACTGCGGCCTGAAACCGCTACCGCTCAAGTTAGTGTGTGCAAAATCAATACTTGGTTGTGTATTAGACTCTTTGTGTTTAAAGGGGAAGGAAGATATTACCAGCAACATCGTCATCAAAATCGTCGTCATCGCGCTTTAATCATCGTTACAATGACTGTCACATTTAAAAGCTAGCAATCGCGCTCAAATCATCGTCGCTGTAATCTCGGTTTCACCATTGTCGATATCATCGTAGACATCATTTATTGTTTACAAAGCCCCACCAATGCGGTAAGATGTAAGATTTCTGATTGTTTCAAAACCAAAAAAACGAACTGCAAAATTTTAAACAATAAAATAATCTATAAATTCGATATAGAAAAAAATTCAGCTTATGTCTGTTGATTCCAGGTAACTATTACCTCTATATGGCCTTGGACTATATGTTTGATATAATTATGTAAGAGTACACGCCGTAATGAAAAGTGAAACTCAGTTTAATGTGTTCTTATCGCCATTGCGATTGGCTACCTGTCAGCCAATAGCTATTCAGATTAAGGAAATGCCAAGTTTATTACGGAATCGTATTAGAAATGTAATACACCTGTAGATTAGATTTCATATTCAGCGATGAAAAAATTGTTTTGACATTTTTATGAAATATATAGTACCTTTGAATGATTCAGCAAATGTATTGATGTATGTATTAATGAAATTAACGACAGATTTAATTTCATTCTTATTAATCCTTAAAATTATATCCAATATCTTTTGAAAAAAGGCTTATATCCACTTGTCATAACGACAGATGTTGCCTCTGCTGAAATAAAAATACCTGGTGTTATTTGAGATGCAAACTTTTCATTTACATATAATGACAATTCCTCCTTGATCACCTCCCTGATTCTTTTCATTTCTCGGAGAACTTTACTTTTCATCCTCCCTCCCCGAATGACATTATTTTTCATCCTCCCTGACCACTTTCTCACCATCTCCATTCTATTCATTTCTCCATGACCTGTTTTTTCTTGATTCATGACCTTATTTCACACTATTTTTTTCCTCTCTGACCGCCTTACAGATTAATTCTATTTCTCCATGACGTTCATTTTTCGCCCACCATGGTATCATTTCATATTATTTTTCTCTAGTCGTCTTCCTCATTCCTTTCATTCCTCGTGACTTTTAAAGATGCTCCACCGCCGACAAAGCATAAATAATACTCATCATTTGAACAAAATTGATGTTTAATCGTGTATTTGTATATAATTTATTTTGCTTTTGGTGAATGCGCAATCATTACTTCATTCTATATATAATATAGTGCCACAGATTTTTTTTCGGAATGCAATTATTATTTTTTTCATTTTTAACTTGAAGTGAAATTAGAAGCTCAAACTTTTCAATTGTGGTAATAGTGTAAAGTAAGTAACTTTTGTAAGCGCAGAAAAATACTAAATCGTCTGCTCCCGTTTTTGATAGTGAAAAAATACCATTTTTTCAGCAGTGTGGCATCTTTAAATTGTCGCCCCCGTCCGTAGCACTTCCCTCCCTGACTACCCTCCCATTTCTTAATCTTTGACCCCATGACCTCCTGTCAAATTACCGCCTTCTTTATTTTTCCTTTCTCCAAGATTTTCGTTTCTCGATTTTCGCTCATCCATGTACTCTGTAACCTTTCATACTGTCTTTATTTCATCCTTTTATGGTATGTTTTTGTTCTTTCCCCAGATGAAAATTATTTTATTGGCTCTTCCCCCAGGTCTTGGGAATATGTTTGATAAACGTTTTGTTTGATGTTGCAGCCTTCTTGCACATTAGATATGCTGATAAACAAAGCACTAAAAGTTATGTTTGAGATAATAAAACCGAGCTAACATTTCATTTGTCAGTAACGGTAAAGCACTTTTTTAATTAAACCCAATTTAGAATGCAATTTAAATTTTATGGGTTATGCATTTTCAAAGAGGAAATGCTTAAACGTCTTATGCCTATCAGTATGATATCATAATGGATTTAATTTTTTTTAAATACATTATGCACAGCACATACATTTGGTTTGATTTGTGTAGTGTCGACGTGCTGGGGTTAGGACGGCGGGTGGGGGAGGGGGGGGGCGGGGGAGGCGGTGTACTCGGAGATATAATCTACGCCCAACGATCAGTATCTAGAATCTGGCCCACAAGCACACCTAGTTAATTCATCATGAACAATATGAGCAGTTCAGCGACATAATTATATCTTAGTCTGGATTGTTTGCTACGTAAGAATCAAGAATCTGTATCCATAGAGTTAAAACAAGCAACATTAAAGGGGTAATGCATACTACTCGATGGACAATTTTGAAATGTTAAATTGTTCCTGCTATCTGATTAGTACTCAATGACGGATAGCAACTATCCAAAACGTTTTAATCACCAAGCTTTATGTATTTGAACATGCCATAAAATTTCCCGATAGGTATTACTTGGTAATTATGATTCCAGCTAAATACTATGACTGCATTTAGACATTTAAACGTGAAATCTGTTATCGGGTGTTTAGCGCTTCCTGACTCGAAGACAGCATGCTTTAAAATGATGTTGAGTATGGTCTGATCTTTTTCAATCTGAAAAGTGGTTGTAAAAGATTGATTTTCTCGAAACTTTCGACAAGTTAAAAAGCTATAAGGCACATTATCTTTGAAACAGTATCAATTAAACAAACAGAACGCCGTCGTAATAGTCCTATAGCGATGACATAGAGGGGTTTGAGTGATGTAGCGTTGTGTAAAGTAATCTGACTACGAGATTGGCTGTTCCATGGGGAAGAAAGACTCTTCTCATGGAGAAGAAATTATGATTATGGTTGGTATGAGAGAAAGCTGTAGAAGAGTTATGATAAGAAAAATAAGGAAATAGGATTTAATATTGGAGAGAGATGGCAGAAAATGTAAATGGTTGGAAAGAGAGGAGAGAGTGAATATTCTGATGGGGATGAGGAAAGATGGTATGGTATGAATGGGAAGATTGATGTGTTAATGGGATAAGATGAGTGACTGTGTTAGGATCGGAAAGAGAGGAAAGAGGGTGTTGCGATGGGTAGGAGAGGATGAGTTGTTGTTGGGAAAAAGATGGAATTGGGGTTAGAGGGTAGAGGGTGTTTTATGACGGAAAATGATTGCGGAAGACGTTTTTGTGATGAGGAAGAGAGGTAAAATAGAAAGTATTGATGGGAAGTGAAGTGAAGAGGAGGGGGAATGTAACGATGGCGAAGAAAGGGAAAAGTGGTGTGATGAAGGGGAGTAGAGGAAGGAGTCGTTGTTATATGATTCGGATGGTAGTAATGTTAAGACGTCATATGGCCACTATTAACGACAGGTTGATTCAAAACGCTATTTAGGTACCTCAGAATCAACCCAAAAAAGATTTCTGTAAATCCTCTTGTGCGCACAAGATTTCATAGAGAGGTTTCGGAGACTGCTGATTGAGTATTAACGGCGCATCAGTTTCAAATGTTTAATGTGTGGACAGGGCAATAAATGTAGATGTTAAATATGAAAAGAAATTAAGGAATTCTTTTAAGTCTCTGTCTGACAGGGGAGATAATCAAGATTGGAGAATTTTATGAGAATTTTGGTCAAATTTTAGAGCTGAATTCAACGAAAGATGGAACCGCCCACATAAAAGTTTAGCAAGATGGTACTTCTTTACCAATTTTTATTTCCAGTTGTGTGAGATGACCCTCTTGTGTGAGATGACCCTCTACAAAATTAGTGATGAATGACCGGACTGGAAAACTTTGTTTAACCTGGACAGTGGCAAACGTTAACATTGTCGTCTATGGGAAATATCATTTGGTTCTGCTGTCTCTATAGGACGTCTTTTTCGCTATATGTAGCATGTTGAGTTTGGCGAGTGTCAGTATCATGGAAGACTGTTGTTATTTCATGGAGTTTCCTTGTAAAATTCTTGCAAATAATTACAGTGCTACATCACTGAAGAATACTATATACTCACATACCACAAAATTTGAAAGTTTCAACCCCCCGAAAATAAAAACCTACCGAACATTTCATATCATACAGTATGTGACCTTGTTGGATGGCAAAGTCATATCATAATTACGACTATAAAACGTGTCTTAATGCTTCTTACGTAATGTTGTTTCACGAGCGTGCTTGAATGTTAATGTTTGCTGAGAGCGAAACCATTCAGATTTTACAAGGTCATAAAGACACCGTATGTACCCTGAAGTGTTGTATCGGTACAATGAGCCGTTAATGGTGTATTGCCTTCTCGTACGTCAAATTTTAATTCTTAGAATAATGATGCTTTGGGAGAGGTCCTCAAAACCTGATAAATGTCAAGTCGGAATTCGACGCAAAGCGGTAGTACCACCATAGTCACTTGTATACGGTCTAGGAGAAAGAAAACTGTTCAGGAGTATTTGTTCCCACTATCTTTCCGAAACAAAAAAGTTCTTAAAAACAAAAATCAGAAAATGATAAGCTACATATATCTCTTTGGAACAATCAATTGCATTGATGTTGATGTGCACATGTGAAAGTTCATCGTCGGTGATCCACGATTGATTGCATAACACTAGTTTAGTGCTATTAACTGTGGGTCACTAACGATGATGAAGGTGTCCCTGCCACAGGAATTGACAGTATTATTCGACGTCATCAAGATGGCCGCCATCTCGTATTTCACTTAAAAATGAAAAATAGTCATATCATTGACATTTTTTAACCGAAGTAGACAAATGAGGCATCAAAATGACCACAATAGAACAACAAATACATGTCAGGACCAAATAATCCAATATATGTAGTGATTTCTACGCAGGAAATGAAAAAAAATAGGATTATGAGCTCAAAAATGGTAAATTTTTTTAGTAAATTTTTCATATTTTGCTTGACGTAGTAAAAATGTTTTCCAACAGTAAACTATTATTTCTAATTAGTTTTTTGTCCACTGATAAAGCACTTACAAAAAAAAACCCGGTGTTAACAAGGTATAAGTTCCGGTTATGACGTCACCAAGATGGCCGCCATTTCGAATTTAACTAAAAAATGAAAAATAGTCTTAACATTGTCTATTTCGGTTGAAAAATGTCAATGTTATGACTATTTTTCTTTTTTTAGTGAAATTCGATTTGCGGCCATCTTGATGACGTCATAACCGGAAGTTCATCCAAACTTATGTAATGTTAACATTTTGATTTGTGATCAGTGAGTCATAAGGATTAAGAAAAATATTGGTTCGGAGGTTGGGGGGATGGCATGTGGGACCCTCCTAGCCCATGACCTAGTTCTTTGTCCTATAACTAGCTTGCATCAAAGTCTCTTGATTCAGTCCAACAGGAAAAGAATAAATTCGACGTAAACAATGGAATGACGCATACTGTGTTTTCTAGTGTGGCGTATTGCAGGTATCTTCTTATTTTTTCTTTATTTACTTGAAGTACTTTGAGAAAATGGTTTCACGCTCTCCTTAATGTTTTATACCATACAAACCTTTTCTGCATTTCGTTGGGAGGTTAAGCTACCTAATACAATGCCGGCACATGATCTTGCGCACAAACGAGTTTCTAAGCCGATAAATAATTCATTAAATACTTATTAATTGTTATATCATGGTGACAGCAAGGAACAAACATTTATTTGCCAGTACCTTCCAAAAATAAATGGTAACTTTTTTAGTTTAAACACTGGAAGTAAACATGGCACATGATCTTGCGCAGTACACTAAATTATCCAATTTTAATCATTTTATGATATTTATGATTTTCAATTTATTCAGCAGACAATTCAAATTTCCATGAAAATCAAAATAATACATTTATAAATCAGTTTGCAATTTATATAAATGTAAAATAAAAAAATGTTGGCGCCTTTAAAAATCAGACGTCACTTCCTGCTATTCTTCTACTGTCGCCCCATTGTAACACGGTACGCCTGCATCTTAGACTAAAAGCAAAGATTGTATTAGAATTTGCATTGCCATTCTATATTTTTTATGTCTGAATAAGTTAGTAACCCTATTAAAATTAGCTCAAATTACCAGTGCGCAAGATCATGTGCCGTGCAAGATCATGATCCTTTCCTGTACTTTTAAAGCAAGAGAGAAGGGAAATGGCGAATCAATACTATAATAGTTCTGCAGTCCATTGTTTTCATCATTTTCTGGAATCTGAATAATCACGACATCCGTCCTGTAGCGGAACCCCTGTCATCGGCGGTATTCAACCGATAAGATTTTTTTGATAATTTTCCCGTGAAATTCGACTTAATAGGGATATTATCTTTTTCTCCTTTTCCTAACGTCTCAGTTTTAACCAAAATACAGCAGGAAAAATAGCGGCAGGGAATTCATCACAAAGAAATAGAAGCTGGAGTAGAGGAAAGATGTCACACTCATAGCTATATGTCTTGTATGATACATCAAAATGTTATCATGGGGAATGACACTAGGCGTACTTGGCATTTGTCAGTCCGTAACAACCACTGATGTATATGTTCACAGACTGTCAATCAGTATATCGTTCCAAACCCTCACAAATGTTTTAAAAATCGGATTTAGAGTTCTAGTTAAGGCTGCGGGGATAGACATTACAGTGGAGGGTAGTCGACTCAATTCGTTGGATTAAGAAACTTTCCGTTAGTCTAAGTCTACTTTTGTAAAACAAAGATGGCTGCCAGTATTTTCCTCGTTTAAGGAAAGTGACAAAGGTTCCGATTGGGATTAAAATTCACTTGATTTATTGCAGATTGGAATTCCTCAGTATTTAAACAAGGACATAGTCATTCAGATCCCCCGCCAATGGAGATATCAATGCTGAAGTAAGTTTGATTGTGGAGACTAATATGTGTATGAAACAAGAGATCCCAGAGGGATCTTGGCGCCCACCAAAGAATGATCTATGTCTGACAATGGAAAGAGGGATCTTTTCTCTGCTTTTCAAACTTTTGCAAACATACTATATATAAAATTTGAGACAGATCGCTTCAGTACTTCCTGAGAAACAGCAGTAACAAACTTCAACTATCAAAATCCAAGATGGCTCCTTGGCGGCCATCTTGATGATTGATCGGTCCCAAATCGAAATATGCACAACTAGGGCCCTAGGGGAACCTATATATGAAATTTTGAGACAGATTCATTCAATACTTTCTGAGAAATAGCGATAACAATCTTAACTATCAAAATCCAAGATGGCAGCCTGGCGGCCATTTTGTTGACCGATCGATCCAAAAACGCATTATGTACAACTAGAGCCCTAGGGGCACCTACATATGAAATTTGAGAAAGATCCCTTCAGTACTTTGTGAGATATAGCGATAACAATCTTTAACTATCAAAATCCAAGATGGCTGCCTGGCGGCCATCCTGTTGACCGATCGGTCCCAAAACGCAACATGCACAACTAGGACCCTAGGGGAACCTATATATATAAAAATTTGAGACAGATCCCTTCAGTACTTTCTGAGAAATAGCGACAACAAACTTTAACTATCAAAATCCAAGATGGCTGCCTGGCGGCCATCTTGTTGACCGATCGGTCCCAAAACACAACATGCACAACTAGGACCCTAGGGAAACCTATATATGAAATTTGAGACAGATCCCGTTAGTACTTTCTGATTAATAGCGATAACAAACTTTAACTATCAAAATCCAAGATGGCTGCCTGGCGGCCATCTTGTTGACCGATTGGTCCCAAAATGCAATATGCACAACTAGGGCCCTAGGGGAACCTACATATGAAATTTGAGACAGATCCCTTCAGTACTTTCTGAGAAATAGCGATAACAAACTTTAAGTATCAAAATCCAAGATGGCTGCCTGGCGGCCATCTTGTTGACCGATTGGTCCCAAAATGCAATATGCACAACTAGGGCCCTAGGGGAACCTACATATGAAATACGAGAAAGATCCCTTCAGTACTTTCTGAGAAATAGCGATAACAAGAATTGTTAACGGACGGACGGACGGACGGACGGACGGACGGACGGACGGAAGGACGGACGGAAGGACGGACGACGGACCACGGACAAAAAGCGTTTTGAATAGCCCACCATCATCAGATGGTGGGCTAAAAAAACAGGAAAAAGGAAGTTGAGCTAAAGAAAGATGGAGTATAATTCAAGTAGAGCGGGGCTGCAATTGTTGAATCAGGTATACAGCCTTGACATTTATATTAGACTATATACACAAAGATGGGTGAGTTTTGCAAAGTAACATTTACCATTTACCATGATATTTTCAGCAACGTTTCCATGGTAACGGAAAAAGTGCAAAAAATGAAAACCTAAAAATAGCAAAAGGTACTGCTAGACCATAAAAAGAATGTGTCTATGAACTTTCGTGGAAATATTTCTGCTGGTTATAGTGTTATGCTTCGGAAATGAACCTGCTACAAAAATATGATATTTTCAGCAATGTTTCTATGGTTACAGAAAAAAGCACAAAAAGTGAAAACCTAAAAATAGCAAAAGGCACTACTAGACCATAAAGACCAATGTGTCTATGAAGTTTCGTGGAAATATCTCTGCTGGTTTTAGAGTTATGCTCCGGAAATGAACCTGCTACAAAAATATGATATTTTCAGCAATGTTTCCATGGTTACGGAAAAGATGCAAAAAATGAAAACCTAAAAATAGCAAAAGGCACTATTAGACCATAAGACTAATGTGTGTATGAAGTTTCGTGGAAATATCTCTACTGGTTTTAGAGTTATCAGTATTTAACTAAAATAAAGAGAACGTACCTTTATGGTATAGCGTGGTGAAGAAAATTGAGTATACAAATGTTTGAGGCCTAATCTAGTGAAACTCGTTAAAGGTTGGTATATTGAGATTGGTGTATAACGTCATATTTGTTAATAGATAAGGTCATTTAAGGACGTCCTTCCGTGTATGACCTAGTAGGTAGCCACGGAGTGTTAGAATTGTGCCTGATGTCCTTTTTGCATGATCGTTAGAGGCGACTTAATTTAGGTTAATATCTTTCCTCTTCTTCATGCAATGGGTTTCAAAATCAAATCAAAATTTTATTGATCGATTTTGGACGAAACTAGGAACCGTTGACAGTTCGGCCAACTTGCCTATACTTTTGATTTTAGAATAATAAATATATAAGAAAAAAATGGATACATGGATTTATATATGTTTTGAACTTAATTCTAAATCCCATTTCTTTCTGTAAATTTTAAACTACTTTTGTAATCAGTATATAGAAAAAGAAACGAAATGAAATATAGTTTATAACATATTAATTTTCATGGAATGTTAAAAAACCGCATTTTCCAATCAATCGGATCCAATATAACAAAGAACAAAAATACCGTTCAATATATTCAAGTGCTTTATGATTTACATCACAATTGACGTCATAAAATGACGCTTGCGTTTCCTGCGTACATGCTTCTGACGTTTGCGTTATCTGTGTACAAGCTTCTGGCGTTTACATTTCCTGTGTACATAAAAGCCATCTGGGCATCTCTATCCTAACCTACAGCAGCATAAATACCAAAACCTTCCGAACGGCTGGCTTCGTACAATCGCCTTCCATTCCAAAAATGACATTGAAAACAATCTATGTTCAAAACCTTTCAGAATGGCACAGTGCGGTTTTTGTAATTCATTCATGACAAAATTTGGAGATGGGTTTTTCCGGGTACAAGTACATGTGGTTTACACTCAATTTTCATTCT
Source organism: Argopecten irradians (assembly GCF_041381155.1). Lineage (NCBI taxonomy): Eukaryota > Metazoa > Mollusca > Bivalvia > Pectinida > Pectinidae > Argopecten > Argopecten irradians. The sequence continues at coordinate 43,977,417 of NC_091138.1, forward strand.
CTGAAAAACATATGCACCATATTATGTATTTTACGCGATTTGTATGTTTAAAGAGTTTTGTGTTAATTTCTAGTTTGTAAAGTAAATAATTAATAATTTTGTAATGAAAATGGAAATCAGTAAAGAAGTGTCAGAATATGACACGATTGACGCATTTGCGTGGTAATTGGATAAATCTGGTATTCGTGCACGGCCTATAACTTCTGCAACACAGGGAAAATACAAAATGAGAGATATTTTTTTTGTGGAATGAGAGATATTTTTTTTGTGGAATGAAAATTGAGCGATATCTCTCGGAAACCTACCTCCAACAATACAACCCTTAGCAACATAACATTCTCAACTAACGGAGTTATTTCCCTTCATTTCACCTACGGAGTGAAACAAAGGGAAGTACCTCTTATAGATCCGCATGTACATTGTGGTAATGTACCCTATAAAGTTGTATCATGTTTGATGAAAACCATTTGAGTGTGTGGTATTGTATATCATCTTTGTATTTAAAATACGCAATATTTCACTGAACAATATTATATTTCTTAAAATGCATAGAAAATACTCTAAAGCAATATGGCGTCTATGACGTCAGAAAAACAACTGTAAATATTCCAGATAAGTTTAAGAAATTATATCACATACAAATAAAATATCTATACCTGTTAACAAAATGAGTTAGAAACATTGATATTATCGTTAAAAGATAACGAAATTGCCAAGAGAAGAATGTACATCATAAATTACACTGCAGGCATGCGCAGAAGCCACGAGAGCTTCTGAGAACGTACATGTACCTTTTAAAGTACAACACGAAAGGCTACGCAGACCTAGACAGACTAAAATGGGGTCAGACACGTTATAGTGCGACTTATATGTAAAAAAACTCGTAAAAAGCTGCAAAAACATTAATGATTTAAACATATACTCTCATAAATCGCTCATAAAAAGCAGAGCAAATTCCTGTTGGGGAAAAATATTTACCCATTTTTTTTTAAATAAAACAAAAACATATCATATTGGTTTGTGTCCACATTTTATGTGAAAAACTTCTTTGGAATGATAAAATAAACCAACAATCTACTCTAAACAACATGATTTAGTGATATCTAGAATTTCCGATTGGGGCTGGGGCTGGGGTGGGGTGGGGGGTTCAGGTGGGGAGGCATTCTGATCTATCAGAATTTCCCATCGTTTTACTCCATCAGTACTGACGGAGCGAAACAAAGGGAAGTAACTCTGATAAATCCCAACGGTGAGGAGGAGAAGGGCGGTGTGTGATATGATCTGGGGTATTTTTGAATACGGCAGAAAATGAAGCACAAAAGAAACTCATTTACAGACGATACCAAAATATTAATAAAACAAGTAAAGATGGTATCGACTGATATATTGTTTACTTCCTGTATACAGTATACTAGCCTCATAAGAAATCGCAACATCTCGGAGAATGTTCCGGCAATCTACGGTAATTTCCGAGATTTCTCCAAAATGTTACGATTGATCTCATGGCTTCAAAGGGAAGAAACTCATATTTACCAAGTTCAATGATATTGGATTATGTTGGGGTCAATAGCATGTAGACAAACAATAATTTTCAAAATGGTAAAGACATTGAGCAATAAATCGTGATTTCATAAAAATCAAATACAGAAACCGGTTAATTGTTCAAACGATAATTAGCTAATCACATGCTATAACGTGATAGTATTATCAGAAACTATTTGATCTTGATTTGAAAATTCCAATCACCTATTGAACAACTGGGCCCAGGACTATATATTTCATGATGATTACATACTGATATATAACTATCTACATACTGAGATATAATTATCTACATTATTATGTGTATGAATTATTGAAATAGCAATGAGTGTATTTATACATGTAGATAGCCCGAATTTCCTCTGACCCTAACACCAGACTTAAACAGTTCCATAGAAGGTTGTCAGGTATAAACTAATAAAAAAAAACACTCTTGATCTGTTACAATTCTTTGTTCTTTCAAGGTCAGAGAAAAAAAATCTGCTAGCAATAAATTGGAATTATGTAAAAAAAATATGAAAAAAAATAATAGACATGTTTATACGTAATGATTACATAAAAAAAGAAACACAATATTCCAACGACATATCTGTTCGGGTGTATTTTCGTATCTGTCATGTTTATGGTAAAAATCGATTATCCTTTAATTAAAAAAATCGGATCTGCGGCAAAAGGTAGTATTGCGCCATTACTCAATATTAAGCGATTAGCACGTCTCTCCCGGTTACAATAATACTACTCTAAGCAATAGCCTATTAATAACGTTACCATGGAGTACACATGAACCTCGTAAGTCCGAACAATCGTACGTGCAAAATATTTAAGAAGGATGTATCCCATTTGTACGAACTTAATACAACCAAACATTATAACAGGTCATTTCATGGGAACAAAGGCTCCGGAAGGACAATCGTCATTCGGTATATCCAAGAAGAAAAAGGTGCTACAGAGTGCAATTTATACAAGAAGTGCAGACAAAGAGATGAAAAGTAGTTTTGCAAATGTTTAAACAGCGATTAATACTTTTTATAATTATATAAATTGTCACATGTCAGTTTCTTACAGGAACTGAAGGCAAGAAGTCATTTAAAACGTGTTCTATATAGAATCTATGTACAATTTAGACCTTTACGGGACTTTATATTCCCACGTAGGCTAACACCGCGTGAAACAAAACGTATCCAAACCTTAGGAACACTCGAACAACACAATCTAGACGTTCCCAAATCATCCACATTCGCACATTGACCCTTATATTTGCGACTTCACGCTCGACTGACATTTACTTCCGGTACAGTGTTCCCCTTGTAGGACCATTCTCCACAGCGTGTGACAGAAGCATCACGTGACTTGGTATCGAATAGCACCGCGAGATTTGGCAGGCACTACGAGACTTCACAATCGTTTTTATTCCTAGAGGATCTTTTAACTTTTGGCTTGCTTCCTCTTCGGATCAGACTCCGACTCCTGAAAAACTTCTTTTCCTCCGGCGGAGTCTTTGGTTCAGCTTCTTGATCCGATTGTTCCAGCGAATGGGAACTTAACCGTCGAGTCAGGAGGCTGAATTTTTCCGGGAGTCTGGAACGAGGAACTTTAAGTTGTTCAAACAGAATCTTAAATATATCGGTTATACATTCGTCGTCTTTAGCCGAAACCTCCACGAAGGCGCCTCCTAAATTATCGTTATAGGCCCAGTTGAGCGCGTCAAACTTTTCCACTTGCCTGTTATTTTCCATGTCGATACAGTTGCCTACAATTGCACATGGAATTTCTTGATAATTTTCGCGCACTTCTTTGATATTTTCCCATAATTGTTTTACTTCAATAAAAGTCGCTTCATTAGTTAAAGAGTAAACTAAAACAAACGCATGCGCGTTGGCTATGGATAATCGGCGCATGGCCGGGAAAGCTATATTTCCTGCTGTGTCGAGGAAGTCCACCTTTAAATGATTTCCTTGCACGTCATATTCACGACTATACAAGTCTTCCACTGTTTCTTTATATTCACTAGAGAATGTACCGTGCAGAAAGCGTTTTAAAATTGAGCTCTTTCCAACTCTTCCTGCTCCAAGAAACACAATCCTATTTCTTTGATCCATATCCGCCATGATGCTGGTTTTTTCAGTCCTGCAATAAAATCTCCGTGTAAGGAAATTAAATATCTCACATATTCCGGAATACAATCACATCAAAAATTACTATAGTCCATCAGAAATGAATTTCAGTTTCAGGGTTTATAGGAATATATATGAATACCCAGGTTGTTGTGACTTCATTACGGAATTTCACAAACCGTAAAATTTGAAATTATTGATCACAAACGAGCGAATACACGTCGACACGAAACTGTAACGCTGTGGTGGGCGTGGCACTCACCACACCTTTTCTTAATCCCTGTGTCACGGTATTATTCACACCTGGAAAAAAGAAACAGCGGGTTAGTTTAATGCACAGGTGACGCATCGTCGTTGACAGAACTAGTCAGACAGCAGATGCACATATATAAAACGTCAAACTCACATATGGATGGCTAATTTGAATAATGTCAAAATGATTGGCGAGTATACGTACATTTTAGATGTGGATGGTTCTAAAAATCGATAAAAGCAACTCTGCAGAGACAGATGATATTATATTTCAGCAAAATTATCACGCTTTAAATTAATATGTCACAATACTGCGAGACGTGTATAGTAAGCTGAAACATATTAATAAAAGGATTTGGCGGACTGTATTGATTTTATCTTGCAGGAGACTTCAGATTGTATATATAAACTTAAATGTTCGTGTTTGTACCAGTTTAATGATGCCACAAAAGAAAGTTGTATTGTCTAAATTACTAGAATTATCATCCATATTTAGCAGAGAGAAAATATAGTACAGCAGCAGATCTAGAGAATAAAAATATTCAACGGTCTCTGCGGTATTTGACTTTCAAACTTACAACGGCAATTATTCAGCAAAAATAGGGGCCCTCTAAATACCCCTTTTTCCATTCCATATCAGTAGTAACGGCTAATTCAATTTCATACACCGTCTACATATATTGTTGGGATAGAGGGGGTAATCACGACCTGCTGCTCTCTCTAATAATACATATTTACCGCGCTCTAAAACATTGGATGTAATAACTAGCTTTCAGTCGGAACTGCAGGCTTCCATTATTAAAGTAAATTTTCCGTGATTATCGTACTTTAAGGTAAGATTAACTTATGGTCATATAAATAGAAACAACAGCGTGTGGTATTTTGATTTAAAAGCAAAACAATTTAATATATGACATTATCGGCATTTCAAAATTGGCTTTCGATATTTTTTTCGAGTTTTACGTATCCGAGCGGTCTCTTATATACCGGTATATACATTATAATGTACCTTGTTTAACGTATAGTTTTGTGTAAAAAAGTTTAGGTTTTGTTAAATGATCAGTGATCACATCATTTTTTTGACATTTTATTTATTTATTTTTGTTTTGTTTTGTCGATGAACTTGTTTTAGTCACAAAAATGTAACGTAATTATAAATAACAAATATGCATGCACTCTGAATTAACATTAATTGCGTTGGCCCTATATCAGAGTCGTGACCCTATATACATGTACTTGGCGTTGAAATACTGAGCGTTGCCCGCCAGAATTGGCTTCGGTGAGGAGTGAGCTCCGCTATGGTGACGGAGAGAGACTTTCGAAGATCGACAGAGTGAAAGAATCCTGATATAATATAAATATTCAGTTTTAATATGCATATCCATCCATCAAACAATCATTTATTCATTGAACATCTTTGTCGACATTTTCCTAGACTGAACATAACACGTGCGTGTTGTGTCTATTTCCAGGAGCCGCGGACGGAAATTGATACACGGATTACGGAAGGAGCTATGCTACCATTTTTCACACATGCCATCGTTGGCATACAGAGAATGTGGCAATGCTACTTTGCGAACGTAGCGGGAGTGGATCTGGCAGAATATCACGTCCGTCAAGTTTCGTCAATTCTCGTACGGCTCACGTGTCGACAAATGTCATACAGAATGTTTCAGTACGTCGAGGATCGATGATATCGCGGTGTTATTGTAGACCGGTGGTAGGAACTGGCACCAATGATCTTGTAAATTCTCGCCATCTTCACACCTATTAACCAGTAGCCGAGATCAGCGTCGGCTTTGTTTTTATCTTTATTAAATTTGATGCTAGTATCAGAAAAGTTAAACACACTCCTAGACAAGCGCACAAAATATCTATATACATATAGCTACATGTAGCTTTATCCACGTCATGCATGGATGTATAGATCTATGTTGGCCCTGCAGGTAGGGCGTTAGAATTGTACCTGCTGCCCCTATTGCATGATCGTAAAAGGCGACTAAATTTAGGATCTTATCTTTTCTCTTCTTCCTAACTGACTTTATCTTTCCTAATGCCTCCCTTGGCACCGCCTCACTTTTGGCCTTGAGTTGAGCGTTTGCCCCTGTGAGGAAGGCTCTGGGTTCTGTCCCCTGGCCGAGACACACCAAAGTCGATAAAAGTGGTAGTTTCTGCTCCTGCTTAGCGCTCAGCAAACAGGGAGAGGGACGACTGGTTCGCCCGTTGTCAATATAATGTGACCGAGTAGGGTGTGTTGCTTGGTGTCTTCGGCGGCATGCTTCAGTGATATAGCACCATAGAAAGGGCAACAGTTCCAATATACAAGACACAACATGAATATAACGCAGTCTAAAAAACACGCATCTCGCATATCATACACGCAGCACACCACATACATGGGAGGCCGTCCTTACATGACCCTGGCTGTAAATAATAAACGTTCATTAATCTGGCTGTAAATAATAAACAAGTATAGATCTATGTCTTTGTTTCACGATAACCTAAATTATACTACCATCACATTTTACCTTCGAATATCCAATTTAAATACAAAGAAATAAGAGTATATTACAAAATGCAAAAAAAGTATATACATATATAAAAAATATTAAAAAAAGATATATCACTGATTTTGATCTTACATGCCACAGGCAGAAATTTTCGGAAATGTGATATACATGTATTTTTCGAAGATTGTCGAAAATTTCTCCGAGATGTTACGATTGGAATCCACATGCGTACAATGTATATAAAAGATATCCATTCTGTAATTGTCCAAGAAATCAAATAAAATAAGGCTTCCAATGACCGTGAATCACCTGTGTTACAACTGATGATTTGTTTCCACTCGTTACATTTCAAAAGCTTGTTAGGTTTTCAGTATCCCAAATTCGTTATTTAGTTTATAGACTGGTAATATGATACCTGCCTACTATCTGCAACTACATGTAATAAGACAAATATTTCCCCAGACAGTATAAGTTTTTATCATTCAAAACAAGTAGACATTAATGTTACAAATCAGATAGGGTCTAAAAGTGCACCCTGTTGGAAACCTGCCCCCCCCCCCCCTAATTTAGATTTTGTATTTTCCATTTCATTTCATATGTAATGTGTCATACAGGGTGATGCTATATACCATCACTTTTAGAGCAAGTATTTTGCCAATTTCATTACGACATATATCCTGTTTTTACACAATGTTTTCAATTGACCAGAGTTAGTTCAATATTCTTAAAAATTTTGTCCACTGGCAAAAGTCTGACATTTCGTTTCCTATCTCCAACTGTCAACTGTTTAATTGCCAGTTGTCAATTACAATGTATTCATTTGCAATAATTGCGATACATTAATTCGTCAACTTCAAATTATATAAATGAATGTACACGTTTGCATTTTATACGCTCAATGTATGTTGTCAAAAAATTTTACTTGATGGATTTTCAATTATAAAATGTTACAGAGCCCTCTAAGCCATTGCTGAAAAACTGTATGAATATAATATAAATTGGGATTATTTTTTAACGAAGTTGAAGCATAATCCCAACAGTTCTCCAGTAGGTTCTTTTTAAGCTATGTAAAATGGATATTCGGATTGATAACCAGTCATAAAACTGTCAGAATGTAATATGAATCAGGATCTGCAAAACCTTGACCTCTGTATTACTTGAGAATCCAAGAACCTTCGGCTTTCTGTTATTAACAAAGTAATTGTAGCTCAATATATCACATTTATGCGATAATCTGCAGAAATTTCTTTTTTAAGCAAATTGATAAAACACCGGTTATTTCTGGAAGATGTGATACACTAAAAAAAGATAAAAAAAGACAAAGCTTTACATGGCGTAAAACAATAGAAAACAGCAACCATTTCCCTTATCGTCAACTTAGTGTCAGTTGCGAACAGACTCTCCGACGCACGATTCCTTTGAAAACTCAACATCTCCCTCTATATATATATGTATTTTGCCCAACATTGCTTGTGCATTAACGACGAAATAGATTAAAAGACACCTTACACAATTGTGACAGAAGAGAAAAGATCTACTGAAAATGCTAATGCATGTCACACTTAACAGAGATAAACAAAAGCTACCATTACTTTGTTTTTTATGTCTTGTATACAGAACATTAGCGATAAAAGAAACGACGTTGTCGTCTCGCTATGAAACAGTGGCTTATATAGCTATACGCCTATAATCAACCAACTTTCCAGCAAAGACACATTCTCTTTGAAAGCCTTTGTGTTTTTTCTTTGTTGTTTGATAATGAACGATAATGGGTTATGTTAGTCTTTTGTTGGTATCAGCCAACACGAAAATGACGATGCAGCTAAATTTTTATGCCATTTAGTCGTGAGCTAAGAAAAAATCTTAAAAGATATCTTTCAAGGGGAGAAGCGATATCGTTCCGTTTGTTTTGTTTTATTGAACGGTCTATGAACCGCGGATGTCATTTAATGATGATGTGTACTGTCTAGTCCGTATTTGCATATTACAGAGTTATCTGCCTTTGCGGGTAGGTGTTGATTATGACGTCATGTGTTTGCGAGCGTAACGTCATACTTTTCGGAGAAAACGACGTGGATTTCGCTCACAAAAATATGACGTCACAATCAATACCTATACGCAAGGGCAGATAACTCTGTAATATGCAAAGACGAAATAGAAATGATATGGCGAGTATGACAGTGTTTTGAGAGAAAGTGTTCTCCGCCATCTTGCACGAATGTAATATGTTGTCACATGTATGCTTCTTGTAATCCTTAATACTGTTTGCATACGGAATATAAATTATTGAACGATTGAATATTTTGATGTATTAATTTATTTTTATGTTTATTTTGCTCATGTAATAATATTTGAAACTCTTAATTGTTTTATATTTGAAAAAAAAATGTTTTAGAGGAGTCTTTGTGTTTTATTCATTCATTCATTCATTCATTCATTCATTCATTATTTCTTCTTCGAGAGATATAATAAATGGTCAAAGACAGAAGAAAAAAAGTTGAACACATCATGTTATCGCGAAAGAAAAAATATTAATCTAAAATCATATATAACAAAACAATGTGATTAAAAAATATGTTTCAAATATGAGACCTAATACCACACCAAAGTGAATAAATAATAAATAACGCTACTGAATACATTTTACGGTACCATTTGCATAGAACCTGCCATAATCCTTATGCATGTTAATAATTCAGTCAGATAGGCTTGTTTTCGACACTTCCGGATACGTATAGTGGTATACGTACACATTACTCCAAGCCAAGGAGAAATGTCGTTCTGAGCTTTCCGAGATGAGCAGAATCTAGCATTATAATCGCGATTAAAAGCTGCCTTCCTACGGAAGTAGAACCTCGTCATTTACAATTACACAGTCTAGCTTACATCCAATCTCACCACATCCAATCTCACCACATCCTTATATCAACGATACCAGTAATATCAGTTCTCCTAAATGCCGTTCGAACGACGTGAACCTATTAAGAGAAACCCTTAGAGTTTCGATCGAAGATGTTTTGTAATATATATTCTTCTAAACCTAATCAAATAGATGACCTGAATATATATTCGCTTGTAGAATACGTGACAGATTTTAATCATAAAAAGAATGATATCTTTGAGAGGTAAGTCTTTAACAAAACACATGAGCATCAAACTTATCAAAGGATGATAAAATATTTCATTATAACTTTTTTATGGGGAAACTGTAAGAAGCTATTGTTTTTCTCTGATACCTCAATGGTTTTAGAGCAAAAACGAAATTGTTGACGTCACAAAGCTATCTGGAAGCTACTTCCAATACAATTGCTATCTCTTAATTAGAAATTAATATTGTCAATATCTCCTAACAATTGTTTTTATGGCAGTCCAGATGTTTTTTAATTCATTTATATATTTATTTTTCAGCATGATAATCCTGATTACACTGCAATGAAGCATGTGACGACAAAGATTAGTAGAATTCGGTATCAATAACGCCACTTAACCAAAACAAATCGTTACTGACCTAATTAAGACTACACCATAATCTATATATATTCCATTTTCACGATATAACGAACAAAGCAAATAGAAAAGGAGTTTTGTTGAGCGTAGTGACTTCCACATTTATATTTACAGATTTCAGCATTGTTCAGTTTGCTTTTTCTATCATCACAAATGATAAGAATATTTGAATACATATAAGGTATATCAATTTTACGATGTATAATATCATTGAAATTAAAACTGTTTAAGGATTACTATAAATAAACATGTACTCTAAGTTAATCGTGAATCGGTTTATGATGAGTGTACATTCAGATTTTTGTGTTATATCTCCATAACATAAAAATTTGTCGGTTAAAATCGTCTGATAGTAAGCAACCTCTAAAATGTTTGCACTCGTGTCTGATATTTCAAGTCTCTATCTGCATACAAAACGTGACATTCTTTGATTAAGTCAGTGATATCAACAACGGAGTTTACAAAAAAACGACATCGATTTTTTATACAAACGATAAATTAATAAGTTCAGTGACTTCCCAGTACCATGTTAAATGGAATCAAACACACAGCTTACCCATCAAATTCTGATTCCATGGTTTATATGAAATTGTGAAACCGAATGGGAAATCGGAACCAAAATTGTGCGCCATGCTATTTTTGGAGAGTGTGTAAGAGTCTATTTTAGCAGGACTGGTCAGTTGGCTGGGCAGGGAACCTTTATTAGGTTTTTGTAGGGTAATGCCTTTTGATTAGCGATAAGTACGTTTTTATGAGAGAAGTACATCACCATTCCTGTATTGGCCTTAATCACGAGTCCTAGACGAGAGAGGTTAGTAACTTAACTGTTTGCTAGGGATTCTTATATTTTGGTGTATTGGCCTTAATTCCGAGTCCTAGACGAGAGAGGTTAGTAACTTAACTGTTTGCTAGGGATTCTTATATTTTGGTGTATTGGCCTTAATTCCGAGTCAGACCTAACTAGTTATCTAGTCTTATATTTTGGTGTATTGGCCTTAATTCCGAGTCCTAGACGAGAGAGGTTAGTAACTTAACTGTTAGGGATTCTTATATTTTGGTGTATTGGCCTTAATTACGAGTCTTGGACGAGAGAGGTTAGTAACTTAACTGTTTGCTAGGGATTCTTATATTTTGGTGTATTGGCCTTAATTACGAGTCCTGACGAGAGAGGTTAGTAACTTAACTGTTTGCTAGGGATTCTTATATTTTGGTGTATTGGCCTTAATTACGAGTCCTGACGAGAGAGGTTAGTAACTTAACTGTTAGGGATTCTTATATTTTGGTGTATTGGCCTTAATTACGAGTCTTGGACGAGAGAGGTTAGCAACTTAACTGTTTGCTAGGGATTCTTATATTTTGGTGTATTGGCCTTAATTACGAGTCCTGACGAGAGAGGTTAGTAACTTAACTGTTAGGGATTCTTATATTTTGGTGTATTGGCTTTAATTACGAGTCTTGGACGAGAGAGGTTAGTAACTTAACTATTTGTTAGGGATTTCTGACACTTAGAGATTGGGTTTTAATAGATAATTTTCGAATATATCATAATTTTATCATATTGAAAGAAATAATCAGTCCTCATCAAGTATGTAGCCTCCAAATAATGGACATCTGGTACAGATTAAATCTAATCTGTAAATTTAATCTCTTTATGTATGTGACAACCGTGTTTTTTTCGTAGGCAATGGTATCTGCCTGCATTACTGCTTATGGTAATGTGAATTTGATGTTGATGTTTTTGTGTTAAATAACTGACGCGCCTCTTGAAGACATTGAACAGATTAAACCTGAACCGGTCACATTGATAAATTGGGAACAATCTACACCTGCATTGAGATATCAAGTTGTCAGAATATTAGATATCTCTATTTCCACGTCAAGAATCAGAACCACAGGGATACAAAATCGGCTTCATGCATATAAGGGCGTCTATCATCAACATACAAGGGAATATCAGGCATCGCTCACTGGTTTAACATACACATGTATGCAAAATGTTTACTGCCGGTTCATGGTAAATGACCTGGTGAACCACAGGTTGCTAATGATCTAGTCTTAACCATATACAGTGTATCTATGTTATTATCTGATTTATATTATTTTGTAATAGCGGTTAAAGTTAAATATCCATTCTTGTTGACGGAGATTGTATGTGTCTGGTTTTTTGTGCCATATGAACAACTGAGCTTCTAAATGTTAATAAATGCTACATTATTTATGTTTTAAATTGTATGATTTTTTCTATTTCATTGAGATGAAAGAACTCTGGTCTAAATTTAAGACACCGATCAGCACACTCGACACGATACCATTGTATAGACCCACAAACCAGTCGTTCCATTGAACGATTATTTGCTGTCACAGAAATGTAAAATCATGAGATAATGAACATCACCGACTCGTACATTTAAAGTCACCTGGGAAATGTATTGACTGGGGAATTCTACTTATTTGTACCCCCTAGGTAGCTTTTATTTCTGTTAATGACTTATCAGAAAGGCCACACGAACAGACCGCGATGGCGTTATCATAAGTTACAACGTATGCATGCAATCTATCTACACTTTACTTCATCAACATACGGTATAGTGAATAAGTTTTGCGGGCGTATAATTTTTCACGATTTCTGTGAACATTTGAGACCGTGAGTAAGTAAGTAATAGATAAATGGATATAAAATTTGACTGTTTGTTTCGTTTTCAGCCAAAATACCAATATATGTATCTTGCAAAGTTAACAGGTTATAAGGAAACTAAATAATATATGGTTTAATACCAACCCCAAGGCTTCGCGCGAATATATCTTGAAGTACAATTTTCGGCACGAGATAGTAAATACACAGTGCAAAAATCGCCACACCACGAATTGTTTGAAGGCTGTGAATGAAGTCAGATGTTAATGAAGCTGATGTAGCGAAAATAATGATTCGCGAAGAAAGTATGTCGAAAGTAAGTTATTATCTTTAATTGCAAATGTCATAGTCAAACTAAAGAGAGGAAGGAAAGAAGAAAATGACGACAGAGCCTTGAAATTCTAAAACAAAAAATAGCAGTAGTAAGAACATTAGCACTTTGAAAAGGTCATTTACACTTTTCCATTTAGCGTTAATGAACATTTTCGTTTTCCTGGAATGATGAGACTACTTCCACTACAGGTTCAATGAACGTGTATCGTTATAAGTAGGAATGACGAACATCAGGAGCAATATCCTGTGGTAAAGTGGAGCGAACACTCTACTTGCAGGATTCATATTTAAATCCATTACAGAAAACCAGATAGCAGTTCAATGATCTAGAAACAGGAACAATTTGCAAACAAAATTCGTTTGGAGGATAACATCAATTCTTTACAGTGTGTTTCTTTTTTCTTCCAACATAACAACCCCTGAAAATCACAAAACAAAGCACGGACTAATTTTTTTTCTATGAAATATCGCTACGCGGTTACATCATCCTGACATAAGCGATATATAATTACATATAATTTGTATATTGTGAAATGATAACATAATTGTTTAAGCAAATTAACGAATTTTTTTTCTTCAGTAATTTATTGAAAAACCATCAGGTTTTGATGTATTAAGCAGTGAAAATCAATTAAATGAACAGACAAACATGCATGATGCCTTATAAACATAAGTTACAACATAGTAAATGTATTTATCATGCAACTGTCCCACATACTGACAGATAACTACTGCCGGATTGAGACTTAGGAAAGCCGAGATGACAAGACTTTGCCGAGGCATCTCGGCTTTCCGTATTGAGCACCAGAATAAACCTTGTATCGAAGATACTAACCGTGTATTCTGTTTATCCTGCAACCATTATGACATTAAAAACGAAAGCAAATTGCCAGTTATTTATTTAGTTTCGCTCGAAGCTGGCGCTTCTTTGATTCGGAGGTAAAGATTCATTCACTAAACCGAATGAGTGTACTGCTTTTTACTGCCGTGGGAATTAAATAAGCGCATTCGCAAACAGTATCCGCAATTCTATTCAGCGTGTAATATCACTGAAACAAAATGAAAATACTCAAAAAACAATAAACACCCTTTAAGGAATTACTTTACAATACATACCCTTGCCACGAGCCAAGAAAAAGACGACATCACCATACCAGATTTTCGATATCGTAAAAGTGACGTAATTCCGGTGAATGAGACGTCACGTTTTAGCGGCATTGCATGACGTTTCATTCACCAGAAGGTTCAAGTTTAGGGTCAAGTTAGAAAAAGTTCCGTCAGATATAGAACAAATTCACGTTATCGTATTAACGGATAAAGGACTTCGTATTGACGGATAAAGCACAAGTTTATCCGGCAGTAGTAATCGGTCAGTATGTGGGACAGTTGCAGGATAACTATCCTTATGCTGCAGCATACCTCTGATAGTTATCACCTGTGTATTACACGTATTCACCTTTATCGTATAAAACACTGCATTATAATTTTATTGTAGTATTCAAATTTAATAAAACAAGATGCTATCTGCTAAACTTTTTGTCAGAAATAGATCAAAGGAATAATTTTAAAGTTACAAGGTAATATACTCAAAGCTGGTATGAGTTTTGAATTTACCTGCTTTTATTGCGTTTTTTTTCCATATTACTATGTCCTTGTCTGCGAATATTGATTGTGACGTCATTACTTTGAGGAAAATTCACTTCGTTTTCTGTAACAAGTGACGTTGTTCTCGTTAACACATGACGTCACAACCAATATTTACCCGAAAGTGAAGATAACTCTGTAATATGGAAATATGGAATGATAAAAACATCATACATTCATCAGCCACAATATTTCTTTCTTCAAATAATCAAATATTCTATATGAATTATCAAATGTGTAGTTGAATAGGGAGATAAGAAAGGAAATTTACGTCATCCAGTGGTATTTGATGTTACGTCTCATTAAAGTACATTAAAGTGTATAGTTGCAAGGAAGACATCTAAGAAAATTATCAATTTTAAAATGACAAATTGCATTGTACAAATTGCAAAGATTTGTCGTAAAATGATTCTAATGGCCAAAAATTTTGAAGCAAATAATTTAAAATGTGTTAATATTCCCGATAGAAACGACGATTTTTAAATTCTAAATTTTGAAATACAAAACAAAATATTGATAGTAATGGTTGGGGGATGCATCTGAAATACGAAAACGCTGTCTAGTAACCTATATGAATACATGTAGTTCATTTATTTGTTTTTTTAATACGAAACACAAATGTACTTTTTATATGATTGGTACTGGTTGAAACACTCATGACATAACATAGGATACATGATATGATTAAAAATTGTGTTTAGGGCTTTCTAATCGCACGTGGGAAGGCGATCTAAAACTGAATTAAAACGGTGGTCGATTTTTCTGACATTTATAGATGTCAAACGAAATTAAATCTGCAAAATTATTGATATCATAGTCTCGAACATCATCACATAGAACCAAATGAAGTCTTGTGTGTTCATTGTTTTTTGGCTTGAAAATTCATATTTTCATTTCCATTATTTTTAATATCGCAAAATTTCAATCATAACAAGACTCCGCATATTTTTGTACATGCATTTGGTCCAATAAGCTTGCCCTCACAATAGTCATATATATAAAATCTTATTGAGTTTGTGATTTTGGTATCAGGTAGAGGTATCAGGTAGAGAAATATTCTGCTAATGTTATTGGGAGTTATTTATGCATATCCAATGTCATTCCAATGTGATATATTTGACAACATGCTTTAGTTGGTGATCACTATGAAATGAACGATTGGTTTTCGGGTTTAGTAAGTTGAATGTCATATTAACAGTTAGGGTCATGTAAGGTTAGTTGGTGGAGGAAAGTCGGAGTATCTGGAGAAAAACCACCAAAAAGAGGTCAGTAACTGGCGACGGCCCCACTTGGGATTCGACGTCGCACCCAGAGGTGGAGGGCTTGTGGTCATATGTCGAGACAGCGGCACCTTGAAAATGGACAAGAGTTCCACAACTAAAATAACACATAACATGAACATACCAGAGTCTTTTGAAAAACACAAACACACACTTACCACACCGCAGTCAACAAATAGTATACGGGGACCGTTCATGAACGGCCAAAGCTGTTTACAGAATGTCTGATCTGGTAACTGCTCTTCCGTTTAGGGAGAAATGAAAACCGTACGGAACACATTGATCACTTAAAGGTTCATGGAGATTGAAAGGGGAACCACCTTGACATATTGACATAACAAAGAGACATATGTGGGTACATGTAAGTTGCCTCCATTTACAATGTACTTATCAGAGAATCCTCCGATTGCCAGCTGTACACCGATGGTAACATTGTCGGTGGAATTACTGGCCCTGGTGTATGGCATTAAAACAAGGAATACAATGCTACCCAATATTAAAATAATGAAATGAAACACACACAAAAAAACAATAACTAACAATTATCAGTCCAGTCACAGCAGAAAATACACTAATGTTGTCTACTGTAGAAGGAAACGACAAGAAAAAACATCGTCTTAGAAACGTCTTTTATGTACTTATACTTGTGATGGTGTATATCTTTACACGGATACAAACACATATTCGTTTAAGCCTCATGAAAGCGTACTAGTGAGAAACATATTTCCGGATCAACACGACAAACAGATTCTTTCGTAAATATTCGATAGGCGAGATCAATGAAAATGTATGTCTAACAGACAATGCGCACGAAAGGGATTCTTACACAAAAGTGAACCCTGTACCGAAACAACAAATACGGCACAATTCAGTCGTGTTTCCAATTAATACATTCTTACAAAGCATTATATCTGATCATACGAGATGAACAGTAAATAAAGCGTGTGGATCTCTGCATTGAGTGAAATTTCACTATATGCAGGTCATTTTAAGAAAATGCGTTAGAGCAGTCTAATAGTGATTTCTCTATACGGCTGCGTAGCTTTTTCTCTCCATACAAAAATGCAACTTGTAATCCTATAACATACATCCGTCACACAAACACCCACTTAACAGGTACTCTGTCCATGACTAAACCCTTCAAAAGGCTTAATCAATCAACGTCACCAAAAAGCTTCATTAAGTCATTCAAGTGTTTGAACAGATCGGGACAAATCACTACAAATGCCTACTCAATCGTATTGATTGTCAGGCCAAAATGTCAGAAGAAGGTATCCAGTAACGATCCCCAATTACAGTGATGCACAAATGTCCGGAACAGAGAATTTCATTATTCCTTCAAAGTGCTTATAATCTTTGACTTGTAAACCTTAGAAAGAGTTATCTAGAACTTAGTATCGCAAATCTTAAACCGCCGCAGAAGCAAGGAAACGACATTACAATTTTAGTTTGATGCCTGACCTGAAAAGTGAGAATTTTCACAGTCTCAAGACATGGCGGTTGGAACAATGTTAATAAAAGCAGGCTGCAAGAGAATGTAATTTTCCTTTTCCCCTTCAATGACAAATTAAATAATTGCAGTATGTCATCAGCTATCCCTTGCAGACTGAATTTCTGTTATATTCTTACTTCTCTGCATGTGGTTTTGAAAACAGATACCAACAAGGATTAAAAATTAAATACTCCCGTTAAGCTTTGGATCACTGCTGCCTCTGGAAAAGCATGTATTCGTATTTTTACTATTGCATCCTTATTTGCATGCAAATAAGAAATGTACAAGAAAACAATGGAAAACAATTTTCATTGTTTCCTTGAAATCTTAGTTAGTATGTTAGTCGATTAGTTTAACGTCCTATTAAAAGGCATGATCATTGAAGGACAGCCTCCTATGTATGCGGTGTGTCGAATATGTGACGTGTGCGCGTCTATTTGGAGACTGTGGTATGTTCATGTTGCTACTCCTTGTAAGAGTGGGACTGTTGTACCCTTTAGTACGTAAAGAATACCCTCATTGATTGGAAAGTCTGATAGGGTGTTTTGAGTAAGATGATATTTTTTGAGTTATTTTTATCTGTTAGTGTTTCTGGTCAGGACATAGCCATAAACATGCCAACTTCATTTATTTAGACTTGGAAGTAACTTTAATGTTGAAATTCTTGTAACTAATGCGAGTCAATGATATATCCTCTATATCTTTGTAAAACAGTGCAACTAGGCCTCGGAAACTACATTTTGACAAACCCCCTTATAATGAAACTTCTTAAGTCGTTTAAGTCGTTAATACCCCAACCGATATTTTGAAACCTTATTTCATTTTTAGACAACTTTTCAAACAAATTTTTCATTCCGTGACCAAATTCTTTGTCTTTATATCCTTGTTTAATACCTCCACTCTAGACATTTATTTACGCCGTGTAATCTTATCGGCAACCAATTTCAAATTCATTCTAAACGATAAATTCAGTATCGTGATAATATATTGATTGCTGACGTCAATTACAATATCCAAAGAAATTATTAAATATTGTATGATATGAACTCAATATATCCTACCTGTAACTGCTTTTCACAACATTTCAGTGTCAGCAACCGAACAGTTAACGTGCGCGTTGAAAATAAGTATTTCAATAGCTATAGATTAATGATGTGAAAATCACCTTTTTATTTTTCCAGTAAATAACAGCAAGGAATTAAAACCAGTAGTTAATGGTTTGATGTAGATAATATGTAATAACACTGTTGTATATATTCTAGTAGATTTCCTCGGAATGGTGAATTGATGGGATTTTGTACGGAGTATGTGGATCAACACAGTTCAATTATTATATTTGCAAAATGATTATAGAACTACCCAGGCTTCCGTCTTTCTTAATAAGCGGTGTTTGTGAGCGAAGGCAAAAGTGAATGGCATGCCCTTTGCAAATCAACAGGCTTAATTGAAATATCTTTCATTGCAGTTTGATATGTGACTGGCAATTGGGTTTCTATTGAATAAGACAAGTTCATTTGTACAGTAACGGCAGGTAGTATATACAGACATATCCACGTGCTTTACGCTCCTATGGCACGTGCTGAATATGCAAATCAGTTTATTCCAAAGCGAGGCTACCGAGTTGTTGACTTCCTCCACATTAAAACCCTGTCATGTCCCTAAAAAACCTAGCTGCTCAAATAAGTTTAAATGGCCAATAGTCATAATGTTCTTTTTGTGGTTCAAGCTTACTATTTCAAAATTCGGTGTTGTACCTACAAATGTGAATTATATTTCTTCTCCAATGTTATAATGTAGATTGATAATTGACTTTAAAATCAGTAAAGCAAATTCCACCCCATATTTTTTTCAAGAGCTGAAAAATCGCTTGGAAAAAATTTGAATTTTTTGTAAACTTCTTATCTGTTGATGAATATATCAAACGCTTACAGAAATAAAAACGAAAACGAGTTCTTTTGCAATTAGTTTGAAGTAAAAATATAGAAGACTTGACTAAACTTGGTCAGGGTCGATCATCGGTGACCAGATAGCTCAGTCGGGAGAGCACTCGGCTAGTGTTCGGAGGGTCCCGGGTTCAAATCCCGGTCTTGCCGCTACATTTACTCCTCTCTTGGTACACAAAAATTAATCAAACCATAATCACTGTATAAATGATTAAACGTTGGATACGAATCAGTATCTATACTCTATGCATTTTACAGCGTTCATTAGCTAATAAATAGCCAATATACACTGTAAATCGCATTAGAAGCCACGACTAGTGCTCGGAATCAATAGGAAATAGTCGTAATGATTATCGATTTGTAAACATACCTATCTTTACCTATCCTTAGCATCGATCCCCGTTATAACCTGACATGATCTCGTCTAGTCTGTCTACGTGGGTCAATATAGAAACGCATTCGGCCGATGCTTAATTTTGATACATTATAGCATGCAGTACGTGAAATATAGCTATACGATTACTGTTTAGGCCGACAATGATATACGGTTACTTCTTAGAATTACATCACATAATTAATTGGCCGAGCATCTTGTTATATTAGCGATATATAAATGCGCTTTGCTTACTTAGTTCATCCAATAGTATACCTATATATCAGTTGCCCAGACAGCCAGCCGAATCAATGTCGACGGTCAATACTTGTAATTTGTTTTTGTTTGTAGATAAAATCATAAGATCTTTATGGGAAAACAGATAACAGCTACAGTAAAAAAAGATACACGACCAGTCGGTCTTCTATATAGTTTAACTGTCAGACAGCCTCCTCACTAATTGTTTACGTCCTACGGCGATCTTAGGACACAAATATTGTGAAGAAAACATGTGTTTCTCATGAAATACAAGGTAGTACAGGAAACACGGTTTTCTCACGAAATGCATGGTCTTGTAGGGAAATACTGGTTTCTTACCAAATACACGGTCCGGGAGAAAAACTAGGGTTCCTCACGAACTATACAATCATAGAGAAAAACACAGGTCCCTCACGAAATACACGGTATACCGATCAGGGCCTGGCAAAACGCCAACCTGGCCATCTAGCTTAGCTTGCAAATCTCAGATTGGGAGAGCTAGTTGGTTGGTTGGCTGATTGGGTCTAACAGTTAAGATAAGTTAAGGACCATCTCCCATGTATGCAATGCCCCCATGTATGCAATGCTACCATGTATGCAATGCGTTACGTGTGTGAATGTCTGTATCTTTTGGGAGGTACTTTGTGATGTCACCTGGGAGTTATCTTTGATTAGAGTAAGGTCCTTTCAGACAATAACGTGAATAGAAGATACACTAATGTATTTGAGTAGTTTTCGACTAGACGAAAATTGCTTTCCTCCATTGATGCATATTCTGGTTTAGGCTACAAGACGGATGTCTATTGCGGAGAGCGAGCATTACAAAATTACCATAATGTACAGTGATACCAAATTCTTCAACTTTCAGAGCCGGTTAATTTCCGATACAAACACACACTTAGACAAAATTGTCTCCTTTGAAAGGACAGCAACCTGCCCTAATATACATGACGATGCATTTTAGGCTAGGCTTCCATCAATGTCACTGACCATCGATTCAATTCGCCATTTACTTCTAGAATGGCTTGTTGTTGAAACAGAAATATACAACATCATTTATCAATTACGCCAGCATGTGTGTCGGGATTATCCAGTGACCATTGGCCGTGTTTATATCTTCTTGGAGAAGAAAATATCACTGACCAATGTGGTCAACAATGGCAACGTACTATACGTAGCAATGTAATATAACACGAGACCTCCGAGGGTATTTTGTTTCATGGGTATGAGCGGTCAAATTATATAGTGAGTTTTGGGAATTCATGGATGGATTTTGGAACCTCAGTGTCACAATTCAATAATAGTCCAGAAAACAAAGAAAGTGTCTACACATATTATTCATTGGTCCATGTTTAGCTCAGATTGATAAGTTGCACAACAGAAAAAAATGTTTTTGTTTTCTTTATTGAAGGCAAAGTTGTCGTTCTAAGCAGGTGCTCGTTATTCAGAGGTGTACACTAAAGCAGGTATAGCTGTATAATTCGTATCGATATTAGACATTATTTCAATGTAATATATGGTAACGAAATGACTAGGCCACTCATGTGTGAAGAAGCCTTCTCCCATGCTTAACAGGGTTTTCTCCCATACTTTACAATGTTATCGCGCGGTTGCTAGAAAAAAATGTTTTTTACAGGGCTATGGAAAAGACAACTCACACACGCTAGACAATGACATGACGTCATCATTACATGCGGCAGCGTCATTTATTTTGACACATTGCGACGTTACTATGATGGAGACGCATTGGAAATGTTTCGAAATTTTTTGTATATAACTTCACTTCCATAATGTCTGTGTATACTGCATATTTCCCAGTCCTCGTGTGTTGCTGTTGTATCATTTAGAAAGGTCAGGGAACTAAATTTAGATCATTACGTTCTTCATTAGGGTAATTAATTCCTATCGACAACTGGGATTGAAATGGTTGATAAAGCTGAAGATAGCAAACACATTGTCATTATAAAATGCATAATCTAAATAACCGAAATTAAAATCTGTTTAAATTTCTACTATAAGCAAACGATTTAAAGCTCACGATCTTAAAGTCATAGTTTGTCAGTTTGTCGATGCTTTTTCCTCGGAAACTACTTGAACCGTCTGTATTTTACCGGTGAACTTATTTAAGCGCTTTTCGAATTCCGCTCATTAAAGTTATATGTCTCGTATTTTTCATACGCAAGAACTAGGAAGATATTTTGATATGCAATTCAACGCCTAAAAACTCCAACGTTCTGGATATAACAGTACTTTCAATGTATAAGTTTTAATTTTACAAGTACAAATAATAAAAAACCCATTATATTTACATCTACATCGCAGTGAAATGAGTACATAAGCCAGACCATGAAGTCAAATTGTGGTCTACAATTTCAATTAATATCTTTTACAGTGAAATTAGTAATTGTAATTTGATTTTTGTTTGTATGTTTCCATCTAAATGAAAATTCAAAAGCATGAAAAACAACAATATTGCAGTACAAAATTGCTGTGATGTAAATACCATTTATAAGACACATGAAGCCATTAGTATGATTTTCACAGCTTAATTCATCAAACCTTATGGTTTTCAATAGATTATTGAAAAAATAGCATACTAAAATTTTCGTCCAGTTACGTCACATATTACTTAAGTTAAGCTTCTCAAAATTGATTTTTAATTTACAGTATAATCCCTTACCCACTCCATCAAGTCAATTGAATAACCGTAACTTGAATATGAGAAAGACAATGAAAGACAATTGTGATTGAGACGGGAAGAGTAAGTTACACAATAGAGGAATTCTGCTTATTACAAAAAAACACCCCACACACACACAAAAAAAGACCAAAGATGAAAAGCGTGACCCAAATAAGACACAGGTACAACCATTCAATATTGTCTATCCA
Source organism: Argopecten irradians (assembly GCF_041381155.1). Classification (NCBI taxonomy): domain Eukaryota; kingdom Metazoa; phylum Mollusca; class Bivalvia; order Pectinida; family Pectinidae; genus Argopecten; species Argopecten irradians. The sequence goes on from NC_091138.1 coordinate 44,000,186, forward strand.
TAATTGCATTATCTCATCAGAACCAAATCCAATTTGCAGCTCAAGCTTGTGTTCAAACTAGTTTGACAACCATTTGTACAATTATACACCATGCCAAGAGGCAATCAGGATTTGAACTAAACGACCTTGATCTTCGAGTCACGAAAGGGTCATTACTCTTCTTGCAGTTTCTCCGGCACAAATACATAATTCATACGTATTAGTGACCCTACCACTGACTAAGCTAAAATGTCAATTAAACATATCGACTCACAACCTCTCAACGCCGCTAGTTAGTTTTAGTCCTATTTGAAAGAATATAATTGGGTTCTCGTTCCAATGGGAATTTTAACCCAAATATAAGCAGTGTTTTTATAGGTAACAATTCTCGTCTGAAACGAGAAAATTTTTGTTATATATGTAACTATTTAAATGGACAGCAGAATTAATTTGATTAACGATTCAATAAATTATTGCTGTGTAGTAATTCGACTTATATGTTTATACAATATTTAAGTTGGAGAATCCATATCTCATTTTATATTTTCAACATCTTACCAACGTTGACTATGCGAATAAATGTGATGCGTGTGTTTTTTAATATTAAATTGATCGTTATAAATTTGCCGGTAGACTTTTAACCTTTTGGTACATGTACGAACCACCGGTATTTCAGTCGACCTCACTCATGCCTCGACTGATGACCTTTCGTCTGCCATTTCTGATTACCTCGCATGTCAACAGTAAAATGAACAAGCGGGCTGCGTCATGTATCACAGAGGCCCTAATAACGCCCTACCGGCCTCAGTAATTACAGTAGTTAGTCGTGCGTTTGACTTCAGGCGGTAAATCCACATCGCCCTATTTTCGTTTAAAGCGTCTCGCTGAGAGAGGTCAGTTCAAAGCGCCGTTGTGATATCTCTGTCAGTGTGACGCTTATGGTATCAGAGACTTCACAGAATGGGGAAGGACACTTTAAGTATGGATGCAGGCATACCGTGGCTGTGGATTGAGAAGTCATAAGGGCGATTGGTGTCGTGACATCAGATACATCAAGGGATCTATTTGTGCTCGGAACATCAGACCCGATATCGACCGAAATAGGACGATTGCGAAAACGATCAGTTAGATTTGTATCATCCTCGATGGACCGCATTTAACGAAGGTGATAGCGCGATAGGCGACTACAGAAAAGGGCTTGACAGGCTGAACAATAATAGAAAGATGGAGAAAACAGATACCATGGGTATATCAAGATGAAAGAGAATCCACGTGCAGCGATCGCATTGGCTTCTAGTCACTAACACGACACAACGGATCGTCTGACCAATAAAAATAAAATGGTACAAATGATATTATTCCATCAGAAGATTAATGGCTATTGTTTTTAAACGAAATATTAGTTAAATTGGTGAAGAAGATATCATTATTCATGACTCACTTTCATCACAGCGCATGATGGCTTGAGTGATTAAAAGTGATACCAATCTATTACGTAACTCTATAACCGAGTGAATCATTGCAAACCTCTTGAAAAATGGTGATCCAACGAAATATGGGATGGAAATATGGTAATATTATAGTGCCATGGTCATTGATTTACAGGAGTGAAGCCGAGAGTAATTTTTCAAATCGGCGCCATTTTTTTCTTCTTTTTTTTTCTTTTCAACATAAAAGTTCAAATTAAAGAAATGCTCCACCGCCGACAGAGCATAATGGTTTCTCATCATTTGAACAATAAGTGATAATTAATCGCGTAACTATGGGTCTAAATAACACTAAAATGCATATAAAATAATTTAGTTTGCTTTTGGTACGTACCCAATCAGTATTTTATTCCATATAGGGCATAGTGCCATTGCATTTTTCGGAATTGTTTTTTCTTAAAGTAAGATAAGTTCCTCAAATTTTTTAATGGTTGCAATAATGTAAAGAAAATAACTTTTGTAAGTGAAGAAAAAAATAGTAATTCGTCTGTTCCTGTTTTTGATAAAGAAAAAGTACCATTCGTTAACGGTGCAGCATCTTTAAATTGTGCGTGGGAACGTTACTTTTCACAACAACATAACTTCGCCTTTTTTATGACCTTTATTTTTTTTCACGACGATTTTTATTTTTCGTCTTACAACCTGGCCCTGCAGGTCGGGCGTTAGAATTGTACCTGCTGTCCCTATTACATGATCGACGAAATTTAGGATATTATTTTTTCTCTTCTATCTTTCCTAATGATTCCCTTGGCACCGCCTCACTTTTGGCCTTGAGTTGAGCGTTCGCCCCTGCGAGGTAGGCTCTGGGTTCTGTCCCCTGGCCGAGACACACCAAAGTCTATAAAAGCGGTAGTTTCTGCTCCTGCTTAGCGCTCAGCATAACGGGAGTGGGACGACTGGTTCGCCCGTTGTCAGTATAATGTGACCGGGTGGGATGTGTTACTTGGTGTCTTCGGCGGCATGCTTCAGTGATATAGCACTATAAAAAGAGCAACAGTTCCACAATACAAGAAGACACAAAATGAACATACAGCAGTCTCCCAAAACACACACCTCGCACTACACACTGCATACATGGAAGGCCGTCCTTACATGACCCTGGCTGTTAATAGGACGTTAAAATAATCAAACAAACAAACAAACTTACAGTCACACATTAACACTTCTGTTCGTTGCGGTTAGTTTTCTAATCATTCGCAAAAATAAGTACTAATTTGTAGCTAATTTAAGTTTTTGTTACCATAAAATTATCTTTCGTACACATGCTAAGTACAGACAAATTTGAAAGTTGCGTTAAAGTTAATAGCATAATTTGATATTTTGATAATTTCAACTGCATAATTTTGTTAGGTTTGTTTGTTGTTTTTTTAAGATATGATTTTGATATTTTACAAAATATTTAAAAAGTCTGAAATTACTAAATATGTTATATGATGATTCTAGGTGAAAATAAATATGCTTTGAATCGAAGAAGAATCATGTTAAGAAATTCGACTTTGTACTGTAAATACATAAGGGGACCTCTTTTTTCTCATTTAATGCAGAGTTTCCTATTAACTTGTCAAATTGCTTTTAAATATCAATTTTAAGTTTTAAGAGAAATCATTGAGATTATATCCCTCTTTTTGTTAAAAGCATTCCCATTAAAGGATTAACTTGAATAGAATGTTTTGCAGATTTAACGCACAAATCAGACTCTACTCCTGATAATTCTATCACATAAAAATCCTCGTTTCTCGTGGGACTATTTTCTCCATTAAATCATTACGCAGTTCTATCAGCCAATCAGAGGCAATGTTACAAACGACGACGTCATATTTTACATTGTTAGATGATCATATATATTTTCAAGCCGATGGAATGTTCGTCAAATGACACAAAAAAAACATTTGTCTAATCCAACAAAGAAATATTAACCAAATGCCATATACTAAGTGATGGATCGATTGCTTTCTTAGTAGTGTGGAAAATATATATATAAAAAAACATTCATGAGGAGTTCTTTAAGAACTTTGTAATATAAATGAACAAATACTATTGTAATTCTATTTTTCTTTCTTCCGAGGTTTGAAAAGTTTTGACAAAATATTGCAAACTTACATTGATCAGATGGAACATCTGTATTAATATTCCTCTTCATGTTGTCAACAAACATTATCACAATATTTTTTTTTGTTAAAATCTAGGTGTCGTTTCATCAGATCTGACGAATATTAAGAAACACTAGAAATACAAGCATGATATGATAAGGTATTGATATTTGTCTTGATTTTTATATAATCTTTATCAAGTTTTTTTAAATTTGATTTCAACTCATTTTCGATTCGTTGAATAAACCAGTTAGTGAAGCGTATGATATACAGTAACCAAATACGTTTCTATTGTTCTTAAACATGTTTATCCGAGTGCATATGAATACGTCCTTTTTGACATCTAAGAGAACAAAACGTTTATTTCTTGGCGTCGAAAGCTCATGAAAGAAACTTATGATACCAATACAAGAATACCACCAACGCATCGCATTAAACACGACGGTCGACAAATTTGATCAACAATACATCTTAATTGCATTTCCTTCACAAAGTCAGCCTAGCAAATGTCTTTTCTTCCCAGACGGGAATTATCCATTATATCTAAGAGGATGCTTGATATGGGATTATGGCTAATTAACCTTTAAAGTCTATTGTTTTCAGATAACGACCGCATTTACACAGAACTTATAGAAAAAAAAACTAGTCTGCTACTTATAATTTTATAATGGGAATGTTTTTTTTATTATTCGGCCTTACTCCTCTATCCGTATAAAACAGTTTTACCCAAGGACTGTGACTTCTCCTTCGAAAGGTTAAAAGGATACAAGCAATTCTTAAACGCCCCTAGATCTAGTAAAATGGAAATTTGTCGGCGATTTCCCCCATTTGTCTGATGCAGACTCTATACCATTTATAACGAAAGTAAAATCTAACAATAGCAAGATCACTGGCCCGCCATTTCTATGCGTGACTGTTCACCGTCTCGATCTCCGTCGTAACAAGATAGTCCCGCTCGGACAAGGCCAGCACTTGGTAGAAACTGCCTAATGCGAAGCAATACATTACACTAAAATTCACTTTATCAGCCTTATCCAAGAACCTGTTAAAGATCGTGATGGATGTTATGGCTATAAGAGAAAGTCGGATGCAGATCCGGTAGATGTCTTATGTCACAAACGCTCAAAGGGAATATTCTGCTTTGACATTTTCCACCGTGGAAATTGCATTTATTTTGGATTTGTCTTGTCTTTTGTGTTATAAAGTTCAATACAACAAAGACTTTACAGCAGTGATTTCACCACCAAAGCCATCGAAATAATTGTTAGTATTTCATTTTTTAATGTCGTCAGTTTCCTTTGAGGGTGTATCGTGACAGGAAGTAAATAGTAACAATTTCCGCTTTATGCGCAATACAAACACGTAAGATGTGTGAACGTATCGACTGTTAAATACCAAGGGGATATATTTGATGATCATAGCAAACAACCGCCCGAACAAATAAACACACAATGAATGTTTACATCTACAGAGTATGAATGTCACGTATTCTGCCTAAAGATATGGGATTAAAAATATTCGTATTCAATTAACGCAAAGTATTAAGAAACCAGTATTAAGTAACTTTTGGCAACCAATGTGGTCGGAAAATTTAGATGTTTTGTGATGAAAAAAACATACTCACGATCTTACCTTGCTTGATTGTAGTAGACACATCTATCCATGCCAAACTGCAAAGATGAAAAAAAATATGATAATAAAAAAACAATAATGAAGCTAAGTCATTATGCTATTCAATGTTAAAATTAGCAGCATATAAATCTTGATAGCGTTTTATTAATTAGTTGGTTGATTGTTTAATTATATGAACAACTAGATTTACTTAACGACGGCCTCCAGTGTATGCGGTGTGTTGCGTGTATGAAGTGTGTGGTGCGTATTTTGGGGGACTACAGTATGCGGAAATCTTGCCCGTATTATAGTGCTATATCACCGAAGCATGCTGCTAGACATACACACATATCAAGTGTACTCTATACGGTCACTAATACTGACAACGGGGAACTAGTCGTCCCACTCGCTTTTCAATTTCAAGTATAACATTCTTCTAGTTGATTTTAGTTGAAGCATGGGTTGTTTGTAATTTATTTCATTTGTGTTGATGAGCTTGTTTACCACTATTTGCGTAATTCACATTTAGTTTTCATTTAAATGACTAGAAATAGTCTAACTCATAATAAATAAATCGAGGATATATGTAAGCAAAACTAGTGTAAAAAGCCCATAGTTGAAACTGAGTAACAAAAGAAAAGATATATGCAACATGAACTATTTCTTACCTTCTTCAATGTATAGAATGTATAAAAACAAAACTCTAAGTTCAATCTATTTCAACAACATGATTTTCTAGCAGATAAAAGCAAACAGAGGCATTTCTTACCTCCTTTAATTCAAATTCGGGGTACTTGTGAATTGACTTGGACTTATTAATAAGTACGAAAAAGCGATTTGTATATAAAAAAAAATCAAATGACTTCTGGTTTGTCAATTCAGGAAGATTGAACAAGCCTTTCACATTTTGATGTTTATATGTTTACTGATGACTTAAAAAGGATGACTTAATTATTTATAGATACAAATGGATCATTTAACAGAGTATATTAATCAGCTGCTTAAATATTAGAAAGTATTTCAAGGATGACATTAATTGTTTTACCTTGCTGAAAAACTGCACTGTTTTAATGTTCAACAAGATAGCTTTATATATTTATTACTGAAAGATAATGTGTGGACTATGGGCAAATAGTGAGTATTACAAATTTCTGTGTAAAGTCAAGATGGAAAGCGAAGCTACCAAATCCTTAAAGCTTATATTTTGTAGCATGTCCATTGGTACGCGATGCAGTGGTATATTCGACAGCAATAGCGATTACATAATATACAAAATAGGATAGGAGGTTTTGTTGTTATATTTTACACTACAGACGTAATAACTTCTACTTATATATTTAACGACTAGCAGGGACGCAGTGATGCCGTGATGGCAACGGATAGACTAAGATATATTACTAACTATGATGCAACATTATAGATTTTATCAAAGTTTCTTTTCCTAGCGATTTTACGTCTAGAGATAGCTAATATTTTATGATGGATGTTCTGATGGAGCCTTTAAAAGAAAACTTATGAGTCAAAACTAACACAACATGCTCTCAGAGAATAATAAAAAAATATATATATGTCCATGTAACGCGGTACTTCTGCTTCATTTTTAAAATAAAAACAGATAAAATGTATCATATATTAGAGGATGTCTCACATTTTTTATCGGTTGCTAAAACTGACGGAATATTGGAAAGCACGATCTACGTGTGGATTTTGGCATCATTCCATCATATTGTCTCGCTGTCAAGCAGTACACGGTCGTTCGCATAGAACTGCAAAGACAATGGGAAGCTGGCAGTATGAGCATGGGTAGTAGGGCGGTCGGAAGGAAGACTCTGAGACTAATATCAGACACAAAAAGACCGAGACCCTTGTCGGAGTTGTGATATAAACGATAATGTCTCGTGAGAGAGATACATATGTCTGGAACTTGTTAAACCCTAACACACTTAAGTGAAATAGGAATTTTACAACAACATGTTGTTGCCAATGATAATAGGTGTTTATGCGAACTAGTGTTTGGGCATCAACCATTGTCAAACCAACGAAGTTGAAATTGATTTTTAAAACGGGGAATGTATATAATCTTTAAGCTTGTTTTCCTATTCCCAAATAGTCTATATATTGTATGTTTATTTATATATCAATATATGATAAAATACTGTTTAAACCAAACTAAGTTAAAACAATCTTTAAAACGTAAAAACAAAACGTTTGCTCGTTTTGAAAATCCTGATATGCGCCATGATCGTAATTATTTTATCACAATTGGTATTCTTTTTTTGCCTAATGATTTCAACTGCAACAGTCATTTGTCAATTTCCATTTTATTTTTGCGTGCCACTAACTTTCGCTCCTTTTGTCGGGAAATTGATCCGACTGTATCGAGGAAATAAATTGTCGTTCAAAGATTGCTTGATATTAAATGCGAAATTAAAATTCCGCAAATATGGGTTCGTCACAGAATTTCTTTTCCACGTTTTAATTATCAAGTACGGCTGTTAATACTGTAAAAATACACATTGTGTTATATTAAAATATTAGACTGCTTCAAATTATTGTACCTTTACATTAATATAAGTGCCATACTTGGAAATTCTGGTTATGTTACATCCTAAACGGACAAATTTTTCCTAAATCCTTCAAAATCATATAACGTGAGGTGAGATACACATTAAACATGTTTGAGGGATTTTAGGAAATCGAAATCCTTTGGGAATATACAGTGTACTTTATATTTTAGTTCTGATCTATTACATTGAAGCACCTAATCTGATTAATACAAGGTGCACGTAAGGCTTGAAGATTAGCGTCATCAGATGTCGATAAGGCTATGTACCAGATGGGTGCTTCTAACCTGGGGTTAGTGACAGGGCATAAGGCAATAATCTTTATAACATAACTGGGGTCAGCTGTCATAATAGCATGACACGCGCAAGAACATTATTACGGCAACATAAAGTGTAATTATATCAGTATATGACGGAACAGTAGCCATCCGAGTCGTATTTGCTTGTTTTATATAGAAACGAAATAGGAAGTCTTGTTCTATTAATGTAAATACAATTCTTTGATCAATGATATCGGAGTGCAGTTGTTTACTGCTTGTTATGCAAATTCAACTCACGTTTTTCATACGTCAAGTAGATGTCTGGTTTTTACTTTCCTGCTTTTTAAATGTATGCAATATACATTCTTGCTATGCTTAGCTCATTTACCACATGAATTTCATAATGGATTGGTCTTGTCTTTGATTTAGAAGAGCCTTAATGCGGTTTCAGGGGTGAATGAATTGGCTGAGGTAAATACCAGTTGTCATAGTTACCAGAGTATATTTCGCTATGAAAGTTACTGATAGTAAAAGACGCGTTACTGTGACAACATATATTAATTCATCATTTTCTGCTAAAAGATAAGTCCAAGTAATGAGTATATTTACTTCAAAACGTAAAATATATGAAATACGAAACATTAAAGTTAAAGGAATTTTGGCGTTAATATTTTCGTTTTGAAGTCTATGTTGATCCGTATACATCCTTATCTCATGGGAAATTGCTCAAATGTGCTTTTACCTGACCGTAAATCTAGAGATTATACGGAAAGTGACACTGTTGAAAAGGTCTGGCGTCACGGAGACACTAGAATTCCATCAGCCACTGTACGTGTTCACAGTGTCGGGGACTGGCATTAAATCTAATTAGGCTATGTACCCCTCGGAGGTCGTGCCACCAAATGCTGACTTCACACGACAAGAAGTTTGAAAACACAGGAGTAAATTTCAATTTCCTCCCGTTTTTGTTTACCACTGCTTGTTTAGTTCGCACTTTAGAAAGCCCCATTATGGACATAAATCTTGTCTACCAGACCCGCACTACGGAATGCGACCGAGTGTCATTAGTATAGTTCCAATAATGTTGGCAGCGGTTTGAAACTGGCAGAAAAGAGAGACGTTCATCAGCGATCTGGCTGTAAGAGGATAGACATAAAACAACGAAATAGGAGATCGTCGACCAAATCAACGATTTGGGTGTGTACTTTCTGTTAGTGTATAGCAACGATTACACTGAAGGAGGAAACGTTTTACTGTAGAAAATATATGGCATCAAAATACGTATATGGCTGATAACATCTTCCATATCCATCAACGAATGGGGTTAATGTACAATGTGAATGTAGAGCAATAAGCAATGGGATGGGAAAAAACGTTCAGATCAGTTCAAAATCTCATAAAACCCGTATGCTACCAACGATAAATATTGTAATACCCTCTTTATAGAAAAAAAACCCTAACAAAATAGGTAAACAAGGGAACAACAAAACTACGGTACATACATGTACGTATAATGAAAAAGAAGAAAAGCGTTATAGACCATTTAGTATTTTATCGATTTGCAACAATGTTAAGCCTAATTGGCAGGTTTTAAAGTACAGACGACCGAAGTTACAATTAAGAAGAAAGACATGATCCCGTCAAGACCCTGTAATTCTCTTACGTTAGTGTTAAGATCGACATTTTGAAAAGCAAACATTGTGGCTTATGATTATCGAAACCTAACGACATCAATATCTATTGGGCATTAATTCTAAACAATACGAATGGTTACTTCCTACTGTCAGCTTAGCATTTATATACAAACCACTTATTTGGCAACGTAAAATAATTCATTGCAATGATTTTAGTTCTTTGCGTTTGGATTGTCCACTGTCCTCTCACATTCGAGTGATCTCCCCTAGCGTAAACAAGGCAGCATGGCTAAATCGTGGCAATGACGTTATCATTATTGACAATGAAATAGCTTTTATCAGTTCATGAGCACTGTATTTACCACAGAGGATTTGAACCAAATAAAACCTTCATGAGTCAGTTATTTCTTTTACAGTCGGCATCATGATTTCATTACGGGAACACGATACGGAGTCTTAAGAGAGTACATAGCACTATGTCTTTTATAACCGCTTAACATTTAAACAGAAGGCGATGTCTATGAGATGATATAACTCTCTTAGACGCCCCGGTCATGTTCTTGACATTTTGCATTTATTGAGACAACAACCTTCCGTTTAGGCTGTCAAACCTTCACAATAGAATTTAAAGGCATTTCAGGAGAAAACAACTGACCAATCACATGCCAGCAGATTCACTTTTTGGGAATTTGCAGAGATCGACCTGAAACTTCAAAGTCATACAATGTACTGTTATATGATTCGTTTGATGTTCATGAAAGGACCAAATTACCTGTCTCCTTTGCTGTCGCACACATAGTCTTCAGTTTTGCTATGGCATCGTTCAGGGGTGGATATAACGACAGTGATTGAAACCCCTGGAATATTGAGGATGAGCTGTTTCACATCAATTCTAAAATTTGACTTTTTAATATGACTGATAATAATAACTTATTTTGCTTATTTTGATCTTCCTTATTCCTGTTTTATTTCCACCATGATGCTATAACCTGTACGTTACCAGTTTATTGTGCTACAAAATTATATTGTCACAAGGGGAAAAGAATTCAAGTTATTTCGATTTCAGACATAAATCAATTGAAGCTTTAATACACGCAGAAAACCGACTTTGAATTAGTGTTTTACCTCTCTCCGAGGAGTCATATACTTGATATATGGGCCTAGAAACATAGTCGTGCTGACATAAACCTTGCAATCTTAAAACACTATGACCCTGGGGCTGAAGTATTCACAAAATTTTCTTAGGTTTCCAACCAATAATTAAAAAAAACAAGAATCGATTAACAATATATTAGACATATGAAACTGTTTTTAATATTGATACATGCCAGGCCAGCCCACGCATACTTTTTTTTTTAATTAATAGGGTTGATTTTTGAATGTTATCGAGATACTATTGAAAAAAATCTGAGTAAACTCGGAATTTTGTGTTAAATATATTTATATCCATAACATAAAAATAGATTAAAAACATCACATAGAATTCAATCTACCGGACATGTATATTATCTATTTCAAAATTATATGCTAATATTAAGGAACTCTTTTCGTAAGAAATCACTACGCCGTTGTACCAACCAATCAAATGTGACGTTACAAACGGCACTTTATTTACACACATTTATATGCTGATAAAGTATATTTTATTGATTCCATTATGAATGTAATAATAAAATGTATGATTAACGATGACGCCTATGTTATCATTCAAAGATGAAAGTGTTTTTTATCAGTTATATGACCGTTAGTCAAATGTACGTATTGTAAAGGTTTTCAAATGTTAAAAGGTCAAATTGTTTAAAATCAAAATCAAGCAAAATAATATTGCTTTAAGTATATAATTTACACGCTTGGATTATTTTTTTTTTCATTTTGAACAGTATTAGTTAAAATGCGTTAATAATCATTATATAAATAAGCTGTCATGTACCATGGCCTTTCGTCTGCAGGGCGGTCTCATAAGTGTGAAAGGGTATAACATCATTTGTGTTTGTAATATTTGTCCCCTTTTGAAGAAGTTGCAAAACCTTCCGTATCAGTTAACGGTTTACCATTACGACTATAAACGTTTTGTTTACATGCGAATTTGTCATTTGTTCAATAAAAATTAGAGTTGAACATGAACTAGCATCTAAAAGACAGTGCGAAAAGGTGTTAAAATTAAAATCCCCCTGAAATAAAAACATTTACAGTACAATGTACGTTGTATTTGTAACTGTTCGATGACTGTTGAATGTTCCATCAACAAAACATCAGGTAGAGGTGAAGACCAAATGGCACAAGTGAGGATCAGATAAGATTGGTTTTGTTTGTGTATTACTCTACATCAAATATAGAAAGCCAAAAGATTTTACATTGATTCAATTTACTGCTGTTTCGGGAGATAGCTATTATTGTTTTAATTAAACAAACAATTAGCGGATAATTAATTCGCAAGATGAAACAACATTAGTGTCAATGGTTTTACTACAAGCATTCTGATTGCAATTGCACAGCTTATATTATGTAATAGCAAATTCATTGCTTTGGCGCCAATGAAGTCGGTATAGATTTTAACTGGCGCTGGTAACTACGGTTAGAACGATAAACAAGATGTCACTATTAGAAATATGCCATTGTGTACTGATTAGTCAAACGTGTGACAAATCTGATGAAAATGTTATGAAAAAATTTACAACGGAAGGTTTATGCTCTGAAAACGGGAAACAGCGGGTAATTAATAAACAAGTAACGAGTCGAATTTTGTCAGAGATGAAACACGCGAGTTATACATTACAAGGCATATTCACATCATACTGTTATTAAGAAGAAGCCATGGATCAACATGTACAGATGATATAAATCAGTCAGGATCTGTATACTCATTAACGACATGGAATGTTACTCATACAGACACCAACTGTCAATCAAATCAAAACCAACATGTTATCATGCCAACCAATGTACTGGACTACGCGACGAAAAAATATCACGCGCAGATGTAATTAGCGGTAGTGTCGTCGTCATTAATTTTAATTACCATGATCATATAAATCTACCTCACACATTCCACAGCGCCATTTATGGTTGTATGGAAATAAAAAGGCGTCATAACTCATTTTAACACATATTTGTGCAACAAAATCCGCTGTATCATTCTTCAAAATGTACTTAAACAGCTTAGGTCAATACATCGTAGCATGGCGTCAGCAGGGTTGGGCACGACTACGCTAAGACAGCTAATCAGAGAAATTGTAATTAGATTTGGAAAGCAAGGTCGCCATGGTGATAGGTTTAAACTGATTCCAATGTTTTCATATTTATTGTACTTTTGTATGGAAATTGATTCCATTCTTCACACGACGTAATGTCGGCATCTCGGTATTTTGTCAGCATTTCCTTTGGAGAGATCTTATTGGATTTCAGGAATAGGCGCGAAAAGTTTGTGAGTTCGTCACGTGTAGGGACACGAGGTTTCTAACAGACAAACGCCAATTTGTTCTCAATGTATGGAATATCTTTTACTGATCGACATTTGCTAGATTATTGTAGAAATGAATGAGTCGAACAACCTCTTAACCCATTAGTTGAAATTTCAGTAATACAGTTCGAGTGGCACAAATTGTTTTAGGTATTACTAAGGTTTTATGTTTGTACTGAATAAATAATTAATAAGCTAATAAACTATTTAAACATCTCAAAAGTCTCTTCTTCTACGAACTGCCAGTCTCTTGGCCATCCTCAGGTACCGACAATTTGTAAAAGAGACATTTGTTCTATTTAAATATAAGTTATTTTTATTAGATATTTTCTTTCTTCGCTTTAGAGGACGATTGTTTGACAATTTAATACAGAGACGCTTTCTCTCGAAAATCTTTGCCATACAAATTATATGTTTTTTTTTTGAAATATCGAAATACATATATCCAAGTTTAATCTATTCATTTTCATACGATGTCTTCGTATGATGACATATATATTTTAAATTTCATACTCATATTTTTTATATTTTAGTTGACGCGTGGTTAAGGTGTCAGGATTATATCTTTATTTCTGAGTAGTCGTTGACAGTTGTTATACACTAACTTCTACATATGTATGTAATTCGGGCGGATATCTCAATTTATTTACATTGTATCTTGTCACCTCGATAAATTGGCATGACCATTGATAGGAAGTACATCGAAATAAACCTAATAGTTCCAAACTTTTCTTAATCATTTCTAGAGCTACGTAATTTTAGCTCCAGCATGGCATACATCTTACAGAGAACGATTTGCATGTTACACCTGGGCATTAAGACAACTACCAGGTATCGTTTGTCTGTACCTGGGGACAAAAATCAGAGCGGTTCAACAGGGGCGGATGTTCTAATAAATATAAAAAGTCGATGGCAACAGAAATAATTAGAAGAAGAAAGTTGTTCAGAAAAAAGAAAAGAAATCGTCTTTTAAATTCACTTAGGCGTTAAGTAGATACAAGGTGCAATTTTTTTGGCTTTTTCATAAATTACGAGTAGAGCAAAAAGCTAATGATAACTACATGATGTGAAACCTTCCATATGTAGGTTTGTTCATGTATATAGTAGCTCGTTTAATATACCATGAATATAAATATTATAAAAGGACCTTTATTGAGGTTCATATGGTCACATTATATAGCACGGTCGTATAACACTATATGGACCAAATCAATAATTTTATACTAAATATATATTTTCTTTTGACAAGTGTTTAAGAATTATTTAGCATGTGAACTACAAGAAAACAATGGCCATAGATCGACACCCTTACGAAGTCGACGTTTGAACAATAGAGTTCATAAGCGCAAAGGCAACTGGATTGTGATGTCAATAAAGGAATATAAACTTAATGTTATAAAAAAAGTCGAAATGCTATTGTATCGAAACTCGCGTGACCATGTTTAAGAATTATTTAGCATGTGAACTACAAGAAGAACAATGGCCATAGATCGACACCCTTACGAAGTCGACGTTTGAACAATAGAGTTCATAAGCGCAAAGGCAACTGGATTGTGATGTCAATAAAGGAATATAAACTTAATGTTATAAAAAAAAAAAAGTCGAAATGCTATATATCGAAACTCGCGTGACCATGTATACATTAGCCCAAGAGAATATTGGAAAAGCATAGCATATCTAATATTCACGTTTTGAAAATGGATGCGTGAAAATTGCTCAGCAAATATTTCTAAATCAAATAATCCGAAAGAAGATCAAAAGAAGGCGGATATAATTTAGACGAGATTGAGAATTTATTTTTAAATTTTCAGTGGAATAGTTTAAAAGTTTTCCCTTTTGCACGAATTTAACACGAACGTTCGCAACGACTAAGAAAATTCCCACAAGAGCTAAATCTTTTGATAACAGCACACCCTCTCGTGTTGTTCTGCCTTTAACGAGATCAAGAAGACACACGACTTTGATGTCGGAGCCAAACCGTTACTAAAGTAACAGTAGTCTGTTTTATAACATTGCCAACAGTACTTGTAGAACGGAGGTCTCGTGCTGACAAGCGATGGCGTGGCCTCGCCAGGCTTTATTTGACGTGAAATCGACGATGCTGATTTCCTTTCTCGCATGAGGGTGATATACAACACATACTAAAAACGCAAAACTGCTGACGGGCCAAATATTACGACAGAATTTTCTATCACAAAACCAATGGATGCCTGCCTATATCTCTGAGTCAGAGCGAACTTTCGGAATCGATGAGTTTCTACAAAAACAATGGTGGAGTCCTCTTTTACCTTCCTCTTAACACAGTTTTATTTATTGAACGGTTGTTAAAATAGAAAACTATCACTTAAAAAACAAAATGTATTTGTATAGGATACCTTACTTGGTTTATCATGCAATTATCGACACGTTAGGGTTTGGCATCATGGACAAGACCTACCAAGGCAACACCACTATACAAAGCAGACTATTTTCTAACATGGGTTTGCTGTTATACAATCACATTAGAACTGGCTTAATAGATATAAAATAAATAAAAGTTTATTTCTGTTACAAAATGCACAAAATGGTACAGTTTTATGGCAATTTGGTTTTGTTTTGTAAATTGCATCACGCCGTAAATAAAACCCTTTTTTAAATAACACGCAGGATCGGTCAAGAGACTAAATAAAAGTTTTTTCCAAAACAATCAAAAATTACTGTTAATCACCTTTTTTCGTGGCTTCTTCATCTCGCGATTTCTGTTTCAAGACAGTTTCGTGGAGATTGAGTTTCGCGATTTAAAAGTGAATGGAGATATATCTTTGGACTTAAATGTGCAAGACTTGGGAAAGTTATCAGTTCGCGGAGATACACTTTCGCCAATTTACATCGCAAACGAAAGAAATTTTGTTAACAATATAATAATTGGCATTTAGAATGGAATTTCTATATAATGCAAAATCTGAAAAGTTTAACGATATTGCGATATATATCGTATCGTCAGTTTCAGTTTCTAGACGTTGATCAAATACTGTAATATAGGTCTCGCTTCTGATATTACAGTATTGACCGAGAGTTGGAGAATGTTACATTAAATATGCAGAGTATCAGAAGTCACATTTAGATCTTAGTGCTATCAATGACCAAAATCACATCAAAGGTTGTAATTTTCATGTGGCAATCATGGAGTACGCATGTGCGATGCGTATGGTATCTTAAGCGCATACTTCATGAAAATATAAGCCCTCAAAATCTACTCATTACTTTAAGAGGCAAAGAACATATAATACCACTAGAATTTACAATAGTTTAGGGCGCTTACTTAGTAATTAAGAATTAAGATTTAAATCCAGTTTCAATTCAAAATCATAAAAATATTACCAATATTGGATTTGGTTCATAGAGGATAAATATATAATATCACGAATTATTCGTATGTCGCTTTCATTGAGTGGTAAGGTGCTTCTTAATCCATAAATATTTGTGTTTAGCCAATGTAAAAATGATACTTATGATGCACAAGATGTCATTCATTGTTATTATTTTCGTGGTTTCATGTCAACAACAAAAACAATGTTAATTTCTACACAGAAAAAATCTCAGTTTACACAGTATTACATTAGTTCCTTTCAGAACTGTGTAGTTGCCTGCTAATCCTATTTTTTGGTCATATCGTAAGTATTCGTCTGATCCATGCGAGAAAGTGCACGAAAAGAGATATATAAAGACATAAACAATACACCAGTTGGTGTGTTAATCTGGAAATGGCGAGAATAATGGACCATCTAGCACATGTATTACCGTAGAACGCGATATACAAAAAGAATAAGGACAACCACCTTTTCTAGGTGATTGCCGACATCGCGTATTGGTGACCAAACGACATTAGACTACAGTTTAATCAATACACAGTTGTTTGGTAGCGCTATTTATCAGAGCGATTTGGCCTAATAATCCGCTGATTTTTTCACATATCAACAAGAACATTCCACAGTCGGTCATAATATATCGTTTTGTTCGCTCTGAATCAATCGTAATCCCTACATCATATTACATGGTATACTAATCGGCATACTGCTGTACATTATATAACCATATCTGAAGTAATGTAATATTTCCCTTTAGTTTTATCCCGTGTGGATGAGCGATTCCGATTTCAAATTGTTGTTTATGCTTCATTATATTCATACCTGTGTAAAGAACGTTCTCATCAAAAACGATGTACGCGTAACAGTTTGCTTTGTCATCTTTACCTTTTTATTTTTTGTTTGTTTAATTGTTGTTTTCACATTCTACAAGTTCAAAACTGCATTCACATGTTTTGCATATTTTCCAATGCATAATACATGTATATGGTAAATTTAAAAATTTGCTAAAAAAAAACCATATGATAATAAAATTTTAAAAAAAGAAAAGAAAAAAAAGCAAAAAAAAAAGCCAACAGAACCAAAAAGGAAAAAATAATCTTCGTTTTTCAATAGTTAAGTGTTTTTGTTAATAAGATAAAGCCAGAAACTTAATGCATCATTCAGAGCTACCTTCACCGACATCGAGTTGGTCTCTTGTGATGAATTATTCTAAATGTTTTCTCCGAGGTATTAGCTAAAAGTGTTGCATTCAAAGCCCGCACAGGGGTAATTGATCTAATACATTATTGAAATATTCATTTTTAAAGTTAACATCGCGTGTTGTTGCACCCAAACCGCGATCAGGAGCCGAAAAAATAAAAAAAGAAGTAATGTTGCTTTAATGTTACTCAACGGTCAGTCAACAATCGTATAAAACATCAATGTGTTTGTTACATCATACGCAACAAAACGAGGCAAACATATCCATCGGGAGAAAACAGATGCATAATTAAAATGTTGATATTCCGGTTAAATTTCATATAAATGAATGCGAAACGACCCCACAAAACAAACAATATTTTAAGATGATATAAAAGTCTGCAGCGTTTCCACAATGTTTTGATATGAAGTTTGACAGCCGTAGGCGACATCTCTTGTCAAGTGGTTATTTATCAGGGAGTTAGATGATACTGATATCGATTTACAACAATCATGCTGCTGTAATTAACCACTAAATTTAATACCGGTTTTATCTCAAAATAAGAATAATTATCATTTTAATGGCATAATTACTCATCTCTTGCCGAAGGCGATGTTATGGATGGACATTTTGTCCTATCATAACTTATCCCGGATGATGCGGCAAAATGTTAGGATCTGGTTACTCGACAGAACTAAATATATAACATACCTGCGTAAATCTCGTTCACATAGAGATCACCATGGCGATTTGTATCGCGTGATTCACTGAATAGTATCGATAACTCCGTAACACGGGAATCCAGGAAGTAGATAATGTAATGATACGTACGTAAAGGTCAACGAAAGTTCAGAAAGAAAATTACAAAATTCAACGCATATTATTTGAAACAGGATATTATTTGAAACAGAACTCTTCCGATCTTTTGATTAGTATATTTTGAATCTAGGTTCACAACAATGCTAATGAAGCATAAACAATAATTTGCTAGCACTTTCTGACGTAAAGACGGGATCAACTTTACAATCAGACTAAAAACCCGGAAGTAAAAAGCATGCCTTTTTGCACTTTAAAGAAAGAATACTCATAGCTCAAAAGATGGACAAGATAACAAGTTATTTATTTGGAACAAAAAACCAGTGACACCGAAAGTGTGGGTGTAACTTCATGAAAACAATGTAGTTTTGGATTTTATCAAGGCCCTATTAATATTTAGAATCATTAAACGATGTTTCAGGTTATTTGATGAATGATGAATGAGGATATTTAGAGAAGCCTTTGAAATTGACTAGAGGGAGGGGTTTGTTATAACAACAGTGGATTGACCCCTTGCTAAACCATACGACCACAACAGTCTAGCGCATCAGATTCAGTCGTGAAACAATATAAAAATGTACTACTTTAAATGGAGTTTTAATTTTTAATTCTAGATTGCTTGCAAAATAAAAATGAAATGTTACGTGTGTTTAACGTATTTCATATTAGAACTAGAAAATAATAAAATATACGGTTTTTTATATATACACGTACTTTAATTTCATTTATTACATTCATTTCCGTTGCCAAAAATATTTAGGTTATATTTGCATTTTATATTGTCTTATAAAAGGTTTGCTACTGTTAAGGACCGCTATCAAACTTTAACATGTTAATTTCTTATTCATACACAGTGATAGTCACAGCATTTATTACACTAAGTTGATATATTGCTAAACTTAAATTACCCCTTTATCAAGGTTACTTTACAATATAATTACACTTATAATTACATCAAAAAACATGATATATCAATTTATTTATGAATCAATTTCCTTCCATTTCATCATTCATATATTGTGAATAATACATAGTACTGCCATAGAAAAATATTCACACAATGTTCAGCTAATTCTTAAAGAGTCGTATCACAAAATAAGAACAATAATCAACACTGAATGGCGTTTGATAACAATGTCAACAATGTGATCCAATTAGATACAGAAATAGCAACCTATCTGATACCAGTATCAGATTGTGTCAACACAGTTTGGAGATATTCTACGGCCCTGAGCAAACCTGTACAGATCCCGCCATGACCACGGAGCAGACGATACAACAGATGTACACAATGAAAGCGGATACCCAGTGCCACTCGATATCCAGTGGCACTCGATATCCAGTGCCACTCATCTCATCAACTGAGTATTAGGACGGATTAAGTCACAGCGTATCGTATCAGTATGATTCCAAATATGGAATCGTTAAAGGAGCGCGATATCCATGATAAAAGTCAAATAGTATGTTTCGTATGCTATGTAAAGTATATATAAAATGTGAAATAAATGATTGACAGTATATGCTATAATATTATATGCTATAATAACCATGTAACATATAATGAAAACAGTAAAAGTAACATTTATCAATTATGGACCTATGTTACTGTCCATATGGTGTTATGACGTCTTGGTAGAATTGAATAATGACCGAGGTCAGAGGTCATTGTTTTAGATTCTACCAGGGCGTTATAACACCATTTGAACTGAATCAAAAGTCCTCAAGTTCTATGTTAGATGTGTAGTTCCTTTGACAAATTTCAAAAGAATTATTCGAGCGATATCACCATGAAGAACTCAACATTTGGGCAATGACGTAACTGAAGGTATATGGACTCGATGTTTCTAAAAATATAACACCGAGTCAATGTAAATTGTACTATATATTAAACGTCACATGACCATGTATTAGCCAATGAGAATAGTTGAAAATCAGAGCATATCTAACATTTTGCTTTATTTGATAAAGTATCGCAAATGAAGAATATGATGTTGAAATACAAATGCATAAAATGTTAGACTAGATCTAGAGGTACAGTGTACTTATAACGCAATATATCTTAACGATTCTACCATACCTGGTTCACTGATCATTGACCATTGACCGCTGGCTATTCCGCTCAATGAACTAAGTGTCCTTGTGGTTGCCATTGTACTCTCCGAGAGTCTCGTCAACATCAAGGATACACGAAATTAGATTTACATATTGCAATTATTCGCTTCACGACACATGAATAAGGAATACAACATGTATGTAACGTAGCTTTATCTACTTATCTTTCCCGGCCACCAAAGATGATGTTTTATATTCGAAGATACCATCTGATGACGTACATGTACACATCAATGCATAAACATTCTGAGTGTATTGACAAGTAAACAAGAAAAAAATATAGGTTTACAAAAGTAGATTTTAGTAGCGTGTTTGCCGTTTCTTAATACCATACCATCATTGATAGGATACTCTATATGCCAGGGTAAGCATTTAAGATTATGTTAAGCATTTCATCTGCAATCAGAAAAGTCAAATATTGATGTTGTTTTTTTGGTGAGTCTCGACCAAAACATAGAACCATCAACTCTATCAAATGATAATTCACAATCTAATAACCCCCGTATCTGGAACGAACCTTCCAAACGATTTCTTCATTAACCGCCTACACGCGATATTTAAGATATGATGAACGACTTATTTGGTTTTGTTTATTGTGTACTATAAAAAGCTTACACGTGAATTGTAATAAACCCTTTATGTATGTAGGAAGATTATGGCTTGGATGCTTTGAAATGAACCACAGATGATCTTTACACCTATGTCACTGTCATGTTGACCACACGGACAATTGTTGCCTGAACATATTTCATTTTGTAAGCTCTGTATGTATAATTTGTAATTGCTAATCCCTCATGACAAGTCGATAAGATCAAACGATTGGATACCTTTGCAACTGTATAGAAATCAGAATGCAATTGTAGGGTTACATCTATACAGATAAGTCTCTTTTGTAGATTTAATGTCATTACAAATCATTGTTATACCCCCATTTTTCTTTGCTTCCTGCATGGCTAAGACGCGGGGGTAATAATTATCTATCATTTTCAGACGAGCGTCATTCTTTGTTCTATCCAATTTCCATTATAACAGATAAAAAGTTCAGCGGGTATAAAATGGTAGAAGGCTGGCAGATTTAATACATTTTCTTAAAGCCTAGGATTTCAATCATAACCGTATGAAACACTTCTTAAACGCAAACAAAGCAAAAAGAAGAAAATGAATTAATATTTGTTCCTTTTAACATCTCGGCGTTCGCATTTTCTGAAGAAATTATTATAATGCAATTCTATGTAACATGTTCGCTTTATATTAGACAATAATCTTGATTAAAACTTATTGCTATCTTTAATTATTCGGTGGTGTATGAACGGCATTTTGACAGATACTTCGAATTTTATGGCAAAACAGGTATGATTAACTTCACTGTTTATTTACTATTGAAACAATGCTCGAGACACGCTCGAAGTGCATATTGTATACCATAGGGTTGATAACGATGTGATTGTTGATAGTTTTAAGCATATACAGATTAGACTAAATTTATTTATTTACATCTTTTCGTCTTTAAAAAGCTGTTACTTAGCATTATCTATTGATCATATTGATAACATACAGGATCTTGAATTCGTCATATTTATCTAACCTAAAGTACATGAGACATATAAAGTCGCATTTTTCTATGAACTTTGGAGACAATATGACGTTACATCTTCATCTCTATGATCATCTAAACACCGATACTGCGATTGTAAATCAGGCACATTCCTGTTAACGACCGCTGTTGTAAAACACAGATGTCCTGGTTGATTTCAAATGGAGCAGTTTCCCTAATCGCCGAATACGCCGTTGATTTAGGATCGATGATGTCTGGCTTAGAATTAGAATTAATCATGGTTATAAAGACGCTTTACATTCAAATCAAACGTTTAAATCATCCAGAATTATCCTATTTGTAAATCTGAACAAGTCTCACGAAGCTTTGCGGCTCTACGGGGACTAGACAAAGATCTGCCATAACACAGTGCACGGTTGGAGTAAATTACGAAATTGTGGTTTTACAAGTCCTGTAATTGTTGCATTTGAAATAGCTATTTGAAATACAGACGCATTAGAATATGAACAACAAACACCTAATGATAGTCGATAGTTATTCAAAATACTGAAATAATAGAATTAAGTGTCCCCACCAAAGTTAAAATCTTTCAAACCTGTACAAAATTAAAGCAGGAATATTGGTTATTATGAAAGCTCTTTTGAATATAATTAGACTATGGACTTCAAACGAGCATGCGCCTTATGTTTCGTTAGCACAACTGTCAGATTTGATTCAATAGCGATTGTAAAGGAAATTCATGGAGGTTGCAAAATAACCTATAGAATGTCAGAAATCATACTGTTGTATATCTCATTAAAACGATTTTTGTTCCATTTTTGACTATATTAGAATATTAAAACCCTAATCCAATGATGAGTTTTTTTATAGTAATAATAAAACAACATCCTATGAATTGAGGGAACAGTCAATCATTGACCAGGGTTTGTAAGGAAGATCTAGGGATTTGTTGCCCGAAGCTGAATAACGAGCACAACAATACCACGTACAAATGTAGAGTTTCCAAGAATTAACAATGTGACTATTCCATAATAATCTATGAAATGAATTAGATATTTCATGAATCTATATTTCAATATTGTCTTCATTGACACAACAAGGATATTATCATCAATAGCTGGATTATCTCAATAAATCTTCTTCTTCTTCTATTTACATGACGCCGTCAAAATATGTCACGGTGATCTGTAGGGGTGCAAGGGTGTGAAGGGATTAAATGTGTGATTTTTGATTTTTTTTTAGTATATAGATAAAAGGTGTGTGCAGAACAAATGCGTGAGGGCTTCAAGGGCTACGTTGGAAATATGTGCCTTGAAGTCCTCGAGTGTAGTGCATTGTACTGCTGCTACAGGGAGGAGATTCCATTGTGTTATTGTTTGTGGGAAAAATGAATATTTGTATGTGTCCTTTGTAGCAGAGATTTGTTTGAAGGAGTGTGGATTGGAGTGTCTGGTTCTGTGGTCTATTTGTATGAGTATGGTCTGGTGTTCGACGGCAACTATATTGTGTATTATTTTGTAGAAAAGGATCAATCTTGTGTGCAGCCGTCGTGTCTGTAATGTTGGCCAGTTGAGTTGATGTATCATGTTTGTAACTGAACTGATGTCGTGATATTTGTTGTGAACATATCTTGCTGCTATGCGTTGTATTTTTCTATCTGTTGAATTTGGTGTGTGTTGTGGGGATCCCATATGGAAGAGCAGTATTCCAGTTTGGGTCGGACTAGTGCTTTGTATGCGTGTGATTTTATATGTGGTGGATTAATTTTTAAGTTGCGCTTAAAAAACCCTAGTGATCTGTTTGCATTTGCGGTAATGTTATTTATGTGCATGTCCCATTTTAGGTTTTTTGTAGTGTTAGTCCTAAATATTTGCTTGAGTTTACTTGCTCGAGTGTGTGATTGTGGAGTGTGTAGTTGTGATGTATTTTGTTGCGTTTTGGTGTAACACTGATGATGTTGCATTTATCTGGGTGAAATTTCATTAGCCAGTGTGTTTCCCATTGTGCGGCTGCGTCCAGATCTTTCTGTAGTTTTATTGTGTCGTCTTTGTTGTTTATTGTTTTGTATATTATTCTGTCGTCTGTGAATAATCTTAGTATGCAGTGCTGCATGTATTGATGGAAATCGTTAATGTATATGAGAAACAGAATTGGGCCCAAACATGTTCCTTGAGGGACTCCTGAAGTTACTTGTATTTTATTTTATTGTTTTCCCTCAAGTACTACTGTTTGGGTGCGTTGTGAGAGAAAGTCTGTGATCCATTTGTGAGTGTTGCCTGTTATGCCGTAGTATTTTTATTTGTATTGTAGGCGTCTGTGTGGGACTTTGTCAAAGGCTTTGGCAAAGTCCATGATTATGATGTCTGTCTGTTTGTTGTTATTGCTTGCGATGTCGTGTATGAATGTAGCAAATTGTGTCTCGCATGATCTGGATAATCTGAAGCCGTATTGTAAGTTGTAAAGTATGTTGTTGTTTTCCAGATGTGACAACAACGACATACTTTACAACTTACAACTTAGATATTGGATCAACTGAGACTCGACAGAAAAACCATTGTCGTTAAAATGCTTTTTCCTAATTATAACTTCTCTTTAATTATACTTTAGTACTCCAGGAGTTCTCGCTCTTCGTAAGGATTCTTAGACCGTGTTTTATAACATCCGATAATTTACTGCCACTTTTCATTTTAAACAAACCAATGAAAGAACTATATCAAGGATAAGCTTGACAAACCTTTATCAACATTTGCTTGAAAACAAAACTACATTGTATATCAAACATAAGCTTGGAAAAAAAATCAAACATACGCTTGACAATCAAAACTATATCAAACATATGTACGCTTTGCAAACAAAACTACATCAAACAAACGCTTGGCAAACAAAACTATTTCAAACATACGCTTTACAAACGAATCTCTATCAAACATACGCTTGATAAACAAAAAATTATCAATCATACGCTTGACAAACAAAACTGTTTCAAACATACGTTTGAAAGGAGCCTCGGAGGGGCGCTTAAAGCGCATACAACAGTAGTATTAGACGGAGTGCGTTACAGTTGCACATGGTCACCTGGGAATACTGCAAGGATCAGTAGCAATCACAAATAATGTTTGAAAAATAAAAAAATAAAAAAAACTGTCATAAGGACTTATTTTAAGATAAAATAAAATGGAAAGTCTGATTATGGTGGCAGATGTTTCACCCAGTGCCTAAAGTAGGGTGGTGTATTGGTTAATTTATGTCCTATAAACAGCTGTGTGGTGTACAATGTATATGCGTTTGTGTTGTAATCTTGGTGTTTGTTTTCTTTTATTCATATCTGATACTCATAAATAGGTCGCAACCAAAGTG
The DNA here is from genome assembly GCF_041381155.1 of Argopecten irradians. NCBI lineage: Eukaryota > Metazoa > Mollusca > Bivalvia > Pectinida > Pectinidae > Argopecten > Argopecten irradians. The sequence continues at coordinate 44,025,638 of NC_091138.1, forward strand.
CAATCGCATTGAAACACACCACCAGAGATACCGAACAGCACACCCGGTCACAATATACCGACCACGAGGACGTACATCAGCCATCCAATCCCTTAAGGCTGAACGTTAAGCAGGATCAGAATCTACCACTTATATAGACTACTAAGTATTCATGATTAGGGCAGGGAGATGTAAGGGAGTAGACAATCAGTAACCAACCAACCATTTGTATGAAGACTCGAAAACAACAAAAACGATATGACTATGTTAGCTTTCCACATACACTATTATAAAATTGATAAGCATTTTTTTTATTTACTCCTTCTTATTCAAGATTATGAACAGTTTATCAACATTTTGTTCACATTAAAAGCAGATATCCATAGTAAAAATAAAACCATTTGGAGTTTTTGAATGCAATTTTAGAAAGGTATTTTCTATTATGAATTATCGGACATACTACTTTTGGAAATTCAAGACCAAAGGTATTTCTGAAAACGGCTGATATCAAGAATTGTTTTTTTTTAAATATTAAAACCTTTACTAATTAACCCATGTAATTATAATAACTATTAAAATAAATATCGGTATCTTTAATAATAAAATGTGTAGTCCTGATGAAAGCACGTCTTGGTAGGCAAAGCAAAATCTGTCGACACTACTTTCAAAGGAAGCCTTTTACGCAGAGCTGAAGACAGCTGTATATTTAAATTGATTAATCATATCAGGAGCTCAAAATCACTAAAATTACAGAACAGACGTGTTAGGCCCATATATCACTCGTAAACCATACAACCTAGGAAATTCAATATTCTCTTTCATATTCATCAGTGGAGTGTCGACTCGATATGAGAAAATTGGAGCGAGAAGACCTTCAACTGCCACTGCTTGATAGATGGATCTCCCAGGCACAAATAGGACCCTTTAGAATCAGTTGGTATTAACTTCCAATCCCTTTACAGCAGATTAATTAACAATTAACTCACTGATTTGACTCCGCGATAATTAGCTATCGTTAAATTACTTAATTAAACTCGTTAACGTGATCAAAAGAATTTAAAAACTACAAAGTGAAAATTCTTCTGCAATCGTCTGGTTAACTGTTTATTTAACATTTTCTCTGATTTACCCGGTACAATTTACTAACTTTTGCTTTCTTCAGATTCGTACTTAGATATTGTCGAGGAAGCTAATGTAAGTAATTAGTATGTTTAGATGTAAGAGTCAATTATTTATCAATTAATTAATTTAACAACTCCAGTCTATCTGAAAATCTAAGAGAATTGAAGGTTGTTGTATAGTGCATTAAACATTACTGCTTTTGCTACGGTGTGTAATAATTGTAAACAGGAGTCTAAATTACAGCTTTGATATTTTACAGAATGCTGGCTTTAATGGCGAGAGATACACGGAATGCTGGGAAAATACCAACCCAAGATCAATGTCGGTCTTTACGCACTGCAAATCCACTGTATCACATTTTAAATTAATTGTAAATTTAATCGACAGTATTTGTCTGTAAATTATTTGAAACTAAAACAACTCAAATGCTATCTTGACCGAAAATCCCGAAAGCATTTTCAAAGTATTTTATAGGCGAAATCCTGAAATGTTGTATGTGAAGTGGGAGGCTTATTGTAATTGATTCGTTTCACCAAGTTTAAAAATTTAAAGATTTAAAATGCTATAAAAGCAATTTTTATACTCTGTACTGCCTTCATCGGCGCTACAAATTTGGATAAAACCCTGCTTGTTTATAAAGAAGCAACAGAACTAGTGTTCCACTTCTGTCTTAATCAAATAGCTTTAACAATTTACATATGGTTGGAGAGAACAATAGCTAGTGACGCACACTGTTGGTAAATAACTTATTGCATTGTCTAGAGTTGGAGGGGTTCTAAAAGACAGAAAATAACATTTGAACAAGTAATATTTGGGTCGGAGGGATCTGAAAGACAAAAAATAACACGAACTATTAAAAACTAGATATTTTTAGGGCAAATAGTTCCAAGCATATTGGGATGATGGACTACCAATTTTGTGTAGAAAAAAGTGCCCATAAAACAGTTCTTGAAGACGTAACTGGTGCACGCAGGGAAAAGCTAAGAACTAATGTTAATCATTCATTGTGTATATTTGTATATCTTAAACTTGTCGACTAAGTGCAGAATCATGTTGCAGCCAACACAACCATTTAGTCACTTCACTGATCATGACCTTTCTACGCAGGATTCTATTGACCGGCTCAGAATTAGTCAAATATCGATTTGAACTTAATCTTATAAACAGTGTCCATTTTCCCGCAAACCTTTGTATGCCAACCACTGTTGTAAGTTAACAAAATTAATGAACAGGTCATTTAGTGCTAGTTTGTTTAGGATAAATGGTCGTGTGCTTAGTTCCCCAGTTACGTAATACCTACGCCATATGTATTTAGGTCACTAAATAATGATACTTTTGCAGTATATGGTAGTTTTCGTGGAATAGTGGTTTAAAATTTCCTCGGTTGCAATAGTGCCTATGACATAATGTATTTCCGTTGGGAATCCTTTTGTTATGAAATATATTCATAACATGTTAGTTATAAGATACAGTTCATTTTAATGTTAAGTATCGTTTTCGTGCTGTAATATTCGAATTACTTCCTGCAACATCTGATACCGACTATAACGTGTATCAGTGTGATAAAATAACCTGTTTGAATTATTTATACAGATGTAGTACACTGGTAACCAAGCTTCATGCCGTTGAAATGCATAATGGCGATAAAATGTTGCGAATTAAAAATAAATTAAATATCAATATATCTGAAAAATAATATATTCGGTATGAACATGTAATAGCAAATTGCAAGGTGAACGTACGTTGGAAACGAATGGAGAATAACAATGTCTTACCTTAATTTGTTGTAGGTAGCTGAAGATCCAATGAATGGTTCATTAAGAGATCTTAAGATGCTTCTTATCACCGAAAATTATATTAACGAATTAAAGCTAGGTCCATATATAGTGTATTTACAACGAGAAGGGGATGCAACTGTCTCTTTAGAAGACATATACTCTCTTAATGTCTCACTATTAGCTGTGCAATAGGCTGGCTATTAGAGCGTTGTGATATCTCATATCCTGTGTCTATCCACGTAAACCTACTAGAGATATTATATATATCCCGTTAGTGCGGCTGAATACTAGACTCTGCTTCCTTTAAATCACTGTACTAGTTCTGTGTTAATATTTCCTCACAATTAAATCATAAATAGGCGTAAAAAGGTTAAGAAGTTGGTATAATATTAATAGTTAGATCATACAACTGTTACCGTGCTACTTCGATACAGATTTCCCTTTAAGCACTATACGAATGAGTGTAACTTGATGGAAGTGCTAGGCCAAGCACCCGGTACCGTAGTGACTAAGTTTAGAAACAGAGTCGGTCGGGACGGAACAGAATTGTCCTTGTGTAGTCATTGATCCATTAGACGACTGTGTCTATGTTTCTAGCGTGAAATTAATCACCAGCGATACCCAACTAGAGGCACACTACAACCTGCACAACACATACTTATCGATACGACTGGACAAACACCGCCAGCTGTCCACTAGTGGGAGCCGGCGCATCCCCATGACAACTTCAAACGCGGAGGCTTTGAGTAGCTGCGTATCACCTTTTGACGAACAGATCGCTGTTGCTATGAGTTGAGATAGATCTGATGACAATTTAAGACAGACACGCCCATTTTATACTTCATCTGTATGCAAAGAAAGTCTAACAGCGATAAAAGTATTGATTATCCTCTTTGCAGTTGCTTTGTCGTCTTCCAGGTTTCGATTTTCTTCTCGGTGAAGTAACTTTGCGTAATAATCCAACTGACCAACTGATGAGATATCACAGACGATGGGCAGTAATGATACACAGTGTTAGGACAAGGCCCTGGTGGTGACTGGCTGTTGCGATTAGAGAGAGCACGAGTGATCTAATAGATCGGATATCGACACGCACATACAGTGGCATTGATTTAGATTTCAATCATAGGCTATTGAAATAAATACTGTAAAGCAACTTTCTTTCGCGGCTACTTATTTCCGCGATTTCCGTATCAGCATATTTTCGATGAGATTAAGTTTCGCGGATTTTAAAATTGAATGGAGAGAGGTTTGAATTGAATGTTTCTTTGACGGAGATGAATTTCGCGAATTTGACTTGATCGTGAAATTCGCGAAAATAAATCACACGCAAAAGAAAGTTGGTTTACATTAGTTGCCTATTTTCGCGGAGGGAGGATTTATTTGCGGTATATGTGCGATAAAGTTTCCACGAAATTGAATATCCGCAAAGCTAGTAAAACGAGTGACAAGAAAGATAAGCTGAATAGTGTATTACTATCAGAGATTGTCAAGATGCGAGCAATTCTCTTAGCCAGTTAGTATCTCTACAGCATGCAAAACATGTACATATTAAACAAATAAAGTAACGGTTTGATGTTAGTGTGTGAAATGCACATTGTGCCGATTTCAATTATTTCAAAGAAATGATCACACAATAAAAAACAAAAGAAATCCATAGCTACTTTCAATGCATAGGTGATTGACCAATGACGCACTAGAAAAAGGTAACCGGCTGGCATATATGAACGAAAGTAAAGAAGAATAAAGACTTTAAGAGAAGAGAGAAGATGGAATAAAGTTAATTGAAAAATACAATTAGGTGAAATGAAATACTAAAAAGAAAGAAAAACTAGAAATATATCTGATATACATTAAGTGCTCGCTAACTACTTCCAAAAACCTTAATTTCCAGAACGATATGCATCTTCATGTATAAGGCTTCTGCGGTGAGATATTTTGCACGTACAAAACTGTAACCCCTAATTTATATACATATATACTTATAAGTCTATATGAAATCATCCTCGGCAACAGGTGTACATACGTAGCACTATGTACGCTCATTATCCTTGGGAGATGGTTAATGTCCTTAATGTATTGTAATAAATAATTTCCTTTAAATTACGTCATCAGAACTATAAATGTGAAATTACTCTGAACTTTGCTAATTGTGTTCTTTTGTTACATAGAAGTTTATTTGTTATCTTATTGATATTGATACGATAGACTTGTTTCGGTGTTCAAAATGTCGTCCGCTACAGCACTGTCCAGTCTCTGTGCACGTGGTGACTTACCTGCGTCATGCTTGAATGTCTTTCTGGGTACTACATCGATCTAGAGCTCAGGCACCTTGACTAATATTGTATAATGTTTGTTTTTTCTATTCTGTTTTTCTTACGCAAGGCTAAGTGATTTTATAAATATTTATTAGAACCGTAGCAACCACGGTCTATGGTCACTGGCGTTAGTAAGCGATAGTACAACGTATATGTATACCTAGGACCAAGGATGATGTGAAATAAATTAAATATAATCTGTTTAGTAACACTGTAAATGTCTTTGGCCGGTACTAAAGGTTATCCGTTTCGTCACTTTCTTTTATTGACTCCATAAACCTGAATAGTATTGTATTGCTCCGGAGGTTTCCAAATTCGATCAGATGCTTATAGAATATCGTGACCGATGCAAAAGTGTGTATGATACGCCGCTTGAAGTTTACACAAAACGAATGTGTTTAGCACTGTTTATTTAGCTGTTAATTTATAGAAGAACATCGCCGATAGGTTTATCTTATTTTTGAAAGTTTGGTGTCTCTAAATCACGTCGAAATCTATTAAACGGTATACGACAGTGACTTCCGGTATCAAGTGCGCAGTTGGAACCTGCGCATAGCGGATGTACACAAACTCCACACCCGACAAGGAAAACAATAGGGCGAGAGTACGCTCTACCTAAAAAGCGTACCCAAATTTTATCTCCCAACTCCTCAAATATATTAATAAAAATACTAGCGAGCGAATATAATGATTCACAAATGGAAGTTGTCTTACACGTTTATCTGTGAAGCTTAATTAAATTCGATAACACAGAACGTTTTCAAAGCGATATGTGTTGAAATAAGACAACCACTGAAATATGTAATTTTGTATTGTTCAAAAACACTGATTATAAATCCATATTTAGACAGAATACATGAGAACGTTATACGGGAGTGTGAATATTTAACCGCCAACAGCTGTTGCTCATTATACTATTCACTGGAAAACATAAAGGATGTTTCCTGGATAGTGATACATAGTAATTGATCACGTGCGCTGGTAACGCCGGTGGCGATCTAGTGATGGCAGGGGCTAGAGTTACAGGTAGTTTAGCTAGGTGTGATGGTGGAATATTTCAAAATGACAACCATTTGTCTGCCAAAGACGGAGCATAAACGAATGTTTAAGATTTTACTACAAACTACCAACATGATTGAATTGGAGTTCAGGGAATACAATCAAATTTAGACATCATATAATTTATCCCCTCATCCCAGGCATTGTCATACTGTATATCCGGTTATTTTTGTGGGGATATTGTTTCTGTGATTTTGTGGGCATAAAAGGGTCTGTAAAATAAGTTCCGTTAAAAAAAGACATCGTCGAGGTTAAACATACCGCGAAATGTTTGACCCCACGAAACTTTATTATATTACCCGAAGATGGATGCCGATATGGTGCTTGTTGGTTGAAAACACAAAATATTTCAAACATAGCATACAGAGACGTTTTGGTGTCTTTTGTTTCATAGAAATCCACAGAAAATTGACGTAGATACTATATGACCGGTTATATTTTTGGATAAAAAGGTTCAGCGATTTGGACCTTAAACTGATGAATCAAAATTTTGCAATTTGGCTTCCAAGGTATATATGATTAAGCCATTTCTGAATATTTCACGGATCAAATTTTTGCGACCATGACGATGCCCGCAGAAAAGCGTAAACGCGAAACTAACCAGCAGTATAGTAGTTTGAATATGGTATTGTCTTACAAGGTTTCGAAGGATAGTCTCTATAAGCTGAGCTGAAATATTATCTGTTTCTTCATAAAACTAGATTTGAAATTCGTTAACTGTTCATGAATTCAAACGAAATGGAAATAATATATCAAAGGTGTATTACATACATACTCTACTACTTCCAGTATGAGGTTTTTCTGTGATTGTACTTGTCCCATGCTAACAACTATATATCATCCTGAGCATGATCGACCAACGAAACATCTGCTGTTTGGTCTGCTTTAATGAGTACATATATTTAAACAGATTTTGAAAACATTATCACATTATCACGTACTGCAACTGTTTTTTTTATTTGACTTCAAAATCAAAATATCAACATTAAACCAACAGTTTTTTTCTATATAAAGCACATACGGAGACCGGTTTGTGGTGACACGCTTTGTACATTACTCACAACTGTTTACAAGATGTATGGCCGCTTATGGAAACAATAGAGAGTTTAGCGAATGCATATGCAGCAGTACAGTCAAACATATTTATTACATCCACGCTAACAACGCATTCGAGAATATAACATCGTAATTTTCATTCTCGTCATATTTATTATAAGATACCTGAATGAAGTGTATAACGAACTATGCTTATAATGAATTCGGTTTTGTTGTTCCCTAGCTTCATTATAACCGTGTTACACACAGAAAATATTTCCTAACCTGAATTTTAGAAATCTTAACCGGAAATTCACCTGAAATTGACTCGAATTTCAATTTCATGTCAATTTCAGATCAAAATGTCTTGACCTGAAATAATCTTGACCTGAAATTGACAAGAAACCAGAAGGTCAATTTCTGGTCAATTTTAGGTTAGAGAATTTCATCTGTGTACTCTATCAGGCACGCAGATGTTCCTTTCTACAAATATTAATAGTTCAATGGGTATCTAATGCCGGCTTCCACACCACTTTGACCCAAATACCAAGGTATCAATAATGACTCTCTTACTCTTTGGTATTGATCATCTCCTGATGTTTCCTGTTATCCTATTAAAAGGCTTTATAAGACATGTAGTGATCCTATCAGCCACTGTACCGACAATGTTAAGGGTTCAGACTGACATCTTCATATCTCATATATATCAATAGCAACACCACGAATTTACAAATCTCACACCTTAAAATCTTGGAAACGACAATCTTATATATGTCTAGTGAATAGGCACGTGATATTTTTCTTTTATTTCATTGTGATACTGTTTTCGCTTTGGCTTTATTTAATTGATCTTTCAACAAATTTAACGAGAAAGAAAACATATAATAGGTTGATATTGTTTGATATAGTTACTGTATAATCAGTATTTTTGAGGGTTCAAGTTTTTGGCGATTTTTGACTCAAAACATGTCCATTTAATAGCAATAAAGACCTGTCAAAACAAAAGTTCTTACTTTGTATTAGCGTTTCTCAGAGAGGAAAACTATACTTGTTAAATAGCCCCATATTGGTGCTGATTATTTATCATATTTAAAATATCCATGGCTGCCATGCTTTCATAACCACCATATGATTGAATTCTGAATATTTTGGTAATTCTGTTACTGGATTTTTGAGTTGATTTGATTTTTTCTTTGTTTCTTTTTATTTTGTTTAACATCGCGGCACAATAGAATTTTTAAATGTTTTATGCATGTATGATCAAAGTTATGACTGAAAATTGGAACTTGCTTAATGCTGTGTTTTCACTGAGATAACAAAAATATCAAAATAGGAATCATTCTGATGTTCCACATATATTCTAATAAGTAATAAATAGCGGCATGAATAATATTGCAAAAATGGAGACATCGTCATGCCTAGCACAGTATGACCATATGATAAAGACATTACATATTTGTCCCTTTAATCTTTTCTGTCTCTTAAATAGTAGAATTAATAATGTTTTATTTTAAAACTTACTTCGTAATAAACAAATTCAAACTTCTTTGATACTAAAATCTTTTTTCATTGTTTATGGGATAATAAACAGCGTATTTGAATAATATCTCTTTACCAACGTCGACTCTATTTTATGTTAGTTCTATGCTCTATCATTCCGAAGAAAGTTGACGTTGGTCTTCCATGGAACGTGTTAGACGGTAAAAGTATTGGAGAATGTAATTTCTCTTTGATTTACAGAAAATCGCTCCTACGTGATGACACCATAATACGATCAGAGCTAGTTCAGTCGCCCTAGGTGAATTTCTTGGCCTAGAAGTAACCAGGCAATGCTTTCATCATTAGCTATAGATGCCGTTTAGTCGACCTCGATATTACCACGTCCGTCTTAACCCTTTGGCTCCTCAACCTTGTAACCCCAGTGGCGTATGCACTTTGTCCTAAGCTCATGGTCATTGGTCACAAACAATCATTTACTACATGATCCTACGTCGATAAACAATTATCTTGATGTTAGTTTGTGCCTCTGTAGTGATCGTAAACTATCATGCTTGTCAAATGGATCGCTAGAGGCTTCGGGAAGAAAGTTTGGTTTTAGATATATCAATAGACACATATCTAGAATCATTTACCAGAAACACAAGTCACGTGGAAAAGAAAACAGTCATCTGTATATATAATTACTGATTTTATGTCTGTATATTTTTGTACAATACAGTTTGAGTTTACTAACGGCTTAAAGCAAACGCGAGTTTACTATTCGAATTAATTAATAATAAAAAAAACAATACATTTTAATTAACTATTTAAGTTAACTAACGTTGAAAAAACGAATAATCAATTTAGTTTAAATGTCGGTGAAAATGCAAACACGGTAAGAGTTTACCATTAAAACATTGATTTTAAAAAATAAAGCAATATGTTTATGAACATAAATAGTTGTTCAGCAATCTTACCTTTTTCATCTTACAGGTATATATTCAATGTCCAGACAAAACATTATGATACCACATAACAATACAATGACATCAGAGCAACGGGTATGACGAAATTCACTCAGACTATACGTCATCATAGCTGACACGTCATTATCAGAGCCACAATGTGGTGCACGTGATAGGCATTTTGTCTGACAATCTCAGAATCTTTCCTTTTGGGTCTAGATTCTTCTGTCTCGCCACAAAGAGGGTTAATCATTACATCGTTCCCACAATTTGCAATATATAAAGTGATAATATAAAAGCTTACCACATTCTATATATGGATGCGTTCCCAACCACACATATATATAGTGATGAAAAGTCGCATTGTGAAGTGTAGTGTACTGCAATCAACCGTAAGTCTTCGACGATGAAAAAGTCGTGGATGCCCTTATTATCCACCACAAGCTAACCCTTTTTTGATAAACAGGAATGACATTCATCATTCTGTACGGGAACAGGATAAGGGAACATAAACTTAAAGAGCATAAATAATTCACCAAATGAAAAGGTACATCCATTAACAGCATTTAATACCAGCATTGTTGGCGGTAACCTCATTATAAGGTTTGCAAGTTTGCATCATTTGTTATTGTTTTTAAACACTGTATTCGAGTTGTATAACATTATTTACTCGTTTGTTTTGCATAACATTATGATGTGAAACTGTTGGAAACTATTTATTTTACTATTACATTTCCCGATAGGTTCATAAATATGATCTATTGAAATGATCTTTTTTTTCATTTATTCAAGCAAATGGCAAAGTGATCGCTGAAACACAGCTTGTATGACTTGCTGTAGCCGTCAAATTACCAACCTTAGGATGTAACGAAGCTAAAGGGAAAAAAATATTGTCTTTAAAACGCCGCAATCCATTGTAATACAGCCGAAAGGAAGGCACGTCCTTACAACACTATAAAAACGTTAAAGTAGATTTGCATTGTCGTTATTTGTAATGTTTCGTAGCACGAAAGTTTGAGAAAGTCGATAAGTGTAGTTTTCGTTCACATTGCTCTATCATCTCAGTGGGTTTTTTCTGGTTACCGTCTCAATATCGATAAGCAATGTTTTCTACTATATTTGTGTATTTTTTTGGGAATGCAGCATAAAACATTTTATAGTTGACTTTTATGATATAACATCTTTAAAACAATATCGATTTACAATGGGGTTTTTCAAACGTTAGAATTGCGCATCATGACTAATTTGCAGTGCTAGAATGAAAACGAAATCAGTCTGTCGGGCTTCAATGCCTTAGAATTTAAGCTCTCGCTGCGACTGTTTGCTTCAACAATTCATTAACCACAAATCAGGAAAAAAAGGATTGACATGAATTTCAAATTACTGGACAACGTACACTGGCATTAGTCTTTAATTTCCATTTCCATTGAAGACAGACATAGTTATGTATTGGACCTTAGACATATAATCGAGAATTTTCTCTGGGCACTCCGGTTTGTTCTTACTCTTCGCCGGCTTACATGTTCATCTAAGCTATCGATTTTTGTTCAGGTTATATCCTTTTTAAAATTAATAGTGTATGTTTTTGCTTTGATTTACCGGTATATTGTATCTGAGGTTAGCCTATTTTCCACAAATGACCATGAAAAGACATATAAGGATTTTAGTTTGGAAGAAAGGCAGAGTTTCCAAAGAGAAATCATATGACTTCTGCCTAGTTATGTCCAACGTAAGCCCTAAATGTAGCCAAAGTGTGGAAAGTTTGCGGTACAATAAGCAAGACAGTGTAACATATTCGTGCTAGCTCAGGAGTGTATTATTTAATCCAATCCATATGGAGTCTTCAATCCTCTTTATCGACTTTAGTAGACGCCATAATATAACAGAAAGAGGGATTGTGAGATTATAAGAACACTTAGATTTATAACGTGAAGAGATACTCTAGGCCTGGCAGACGAGACAGCTTGAATAATACCGGAGATTACTTTAAAAATGAAAGCGGACAGTTCACGCTGGTGTTCTGTAGACATCCATTCGAAGGTCATGTTGTCGTTGTCATCTGCGGGTGGGTCATTAAAGCCGGATATCCTCATCAATGGATCAGATAAACGCGATTACGATTGCACAATATGTAATATTGGGCATGTGAGCGTGTGATTTTCAGAGATAATATTCTTAGATAAAATATATATCTTATAAGTATATTGTTTCATTCCTACCACCACCATGACACGCCCTTCATAATACCTTACATTTATCACGCAAGGTGAATATATATTTTCACAGAAGAAAAATCATCGGACGGTTCATCGCTGAAAATAATATGCCGAATAATATTAAACAGATTCAAACCCAGAGTTAGTTTCGGTGGGTTTCCCCGATAAAGAGCAAAACGAGATTTATATACCATACTTCTCAGTAAACTAATTCGCTTCATCCCCTTAGGGTGTATTTTGTTTGTTTGTTTGATTAATCAACGTCCTATTAACAGCTATGGTCATGTAATGATGGCCTACCATGCATGTGGTGTATGCTGTGCGAGGTGTGTGCCTTGAGAGACTGATATATTTGTGTTTTGTCTTCTTGTATAGTGGAACTGTTGCCCTCTGTCTAGTGCTATGTCACTGAAGCATGCCGTCGAAGACATCAAGCAGCATACCCAACTCGGTCACATTATACTGACAACGGGCTAACCAGTCGTCCCACACCCTGTATGCTGAGCGCTAAGCAGGAGCAGAAACTACCACTTTTATAGACTTTGTTGTGTCTCGGCCAGGGGACAGAACCTAGAGCCTTATCACAGGGGCGAATGCTCAACTCAAGGCCAAAAGTGAGGCGATGCCAAGGTGGGCATTAGGAAAGATAAAGTCAGTTAAGAAGAAGAGAAAAGATAAGATCCTAAATTTATTCGCCTTTTACGATCATGCAATAGGGGCAGCAGCTACAATTCTAACGCCCTACCTGTAGGGTAATCCCCTTAGGGATTTTGCTTTAGAATATACAACATTGTTAAAAGCAACTGATAAAAACAATCAAGAAGATAGGAGACCAGTAATATTTCAACTAACTTGGAAAGCTCTATTCGTTAAAATTCTAACTTTACAGGTAATTGAAGCTTTTAATTGAATTACTTTTGATGTTAATCATCAAAACTGTTTCACGAAAACAAAATTGTTTACATTTTTCCTTGCAAGATTTACACACAAGACAATATATATAGTTTGGTTATGTGAAAATTAAGAGCAAACATTTACCTTACTAATTAGGCTTATAAATACTACTTTGTGATAAGATATACCAGTTATGTTTCTATAAAGCTCGTTTTTTTAATTATAAAATTTTAATCAGATTCGTTTAAAAACATTTAATTAGTTTTATAATTCATTCTTTTTTTTTTTACTTTGTAGTCACTAGATCAAGTGCGTATAATGCGTTTACTAGGCCAGGTTTCAGCATGGTTAATGTGCTCGCTTCAGAATGGGACACATTGTGTTGATCATAAAATGTGTATCTTTATCGTAAACCGTTTGGTTGCTGTAATACCCATAATGAAATCATTATGCCAAGAAAAAATAGACGATTTTTTGTTGACCGTTTTTCATATATCGTCTGAAAAAAATCCTTCTATTCAAACCATATATATGAAATTATTTAACTGCGACATCTTCCACGGCCCTACATGAAGGGCTTTAGAATTGCAATTGCTGCCTCTATTACATGATCGTAAAAGGCGCCTACATTTAGGATCTTAACTTTTCTTTTTTTCCTATCCTTCTTCCTTCTGTTAACGTCTCCCTTGACACCACCTGACTTTTGGCCTTTGGTTGAGCGCTCGCCCATGTGAGGTAGGCTCCGGGTTATGCCCTCTGGCCGGGACATACCATAGTCTATAAAAGTGGTAGTTTTTGTTCTTGTTTTCCGCTCAGCATTAAGGGAGGTTCGACCGTTGTCAGTATAATGTGACCGGATGAGTTGTGTTGCTTGCTGTCTTCGGTTGCATACTTTAGTGATATAGCACTGTAAAAAGGGCAAGAGTTCCACTATACAAAAAGACACAAAACGAACAGCTCTCACTACATACACGCTATATACTGCATACATGGGAGACCGTCCTTATATGACCAATAGAACGTTAATTAATCGAACAAACAAACAAAGACATCTCCCAATGCCTATATCGATAACTAAAACAACAAATGGATGTAGTTTATAATTTGTTTAAAGCTTTAATAAAGAGTTAATCTTGAGACAATGCAGGGTGGCGTTTTTTCGCAGTAATCATTTGGAGCTTATTTTTACGAAGGCATCTCTTGAAACATCACTGCTACACGAATGTCATCAATCAATTTCATGTTTCTTTTGTATTCAGTCTTGATGACTTCATCTACGCTTTCAATATATCCGCCTATCAAATAAGATATGAAATTTAAGCAGAAGCTGTACAAGTGTAATTTGACGGATTGTTATCCTTTCATAGTTGTAGCTAGCTATGTATTATGACGATGCAGCAACTCATGACATAACTGGTTGTAATCGATGGCATGTTGGAATGTTGACGTCATCAATCATTCATCCACAAGATGCCGCAGCATTATACAATATGAGTCTGTCATTCTTAGCAGCGATACCTAAGAGCTCTACTCGCATATTCACGAAATACGTCATATCGATCTACAAATTGTTTGTAGTGCTGTAAATCGGTTGTAGATGTTAATCAAAATATCTCTATAACCATATATATCTATTTGATCAAAGGATGCGTGTTTCATTGCCGCCGTATCTACTTGTTTCATCAGTTGTACAAATACAAACAAATTTATAATGACTAGAAACGATAAAACATTGTTTATTTGACTGCAAAATTGGCATTCTTATCCATCAGACTTGTTTTTTCCAGCAATGGCGTTCGATATACCGTGTATGGTGATATAAATCAATTTCTCTCATACCTATGGGGTGTTATACTGGTTCATCAGATGATTTGATACACTTATCGCCAAGACCTATATTAAATGGCTACCCATTCAATACAACTTCATGAAGTAACTACGTAAACAACACATTTCCTTGGTAAATTTAAACGCTGTTTTCAGAAACTGTTTTTTTATTATAGATAATACACATAATAGGATTTGCGTTAAAATATCACACCATTGTCATGTATGGATATTTGACAGTTGCAGTTTTTCTTCGAAATTATTTCTTAAAATGGCGGACTGTCATAATTGTAAAATGTTAATAAAGGTCGAGGCATGAGAAAACAAAAATACTCCTTCATTTGTGGATATGAAGGATAGGGATATTATACCCTCGGGATCACAATATGTTGTAATGCCAGCCATCTGTAATCCAAGCGTATCTTCTGATATACAAATGTAAAAGTTTTATAGTATTGGGCATGCAAAGAGATTTGCTGCAAAAAAGACAAGATATATTTCATCATTAAAATAAAGGCCAACATACTCCAATTACTCATTACGATAATACTATATTATGATTTTCATTATATTTTTAGACTCTGAATACACTGTTAGTGACATTACAAAACGTTTATCTTAGTAACATGTGTTAAATTATCGGATGAATTTTTTTCGGGATTTACTTTTTGAACTTATTCGCGGAAGTTTATATTTTGGAAGCGTCATTCATTCATGACAGGCTTGTATTATGTAAAGCTATAATTTAGGTAATATGTAACGATGAAATTTAGCGAAATTAAAACTCCCGGGAATATTAGCACCTATAAAGTAAGTCATATCAATTGTTTGATAACTACCAGATTAAATAGTAAAATATGAAACACGTATCGATAAGCACCTTGCAGTATTCATATCGCATAGAGGAGAGTTCCTTTATCACAAGGGGACATAACACGAACATACGTTAGTCTCCCAAACACACGCGCACTAATCACATGAAATAAACTGACACAAGCGAGGACTTTCTTAAATGATCTTATTTGTTTTAACTATCTTTGGGCCAATATCGAATCAACCGACTTAGTACCATTATATCAATGATAGAGATGAGTGACTGACATTAATGAGTCTTGATTCTAGATTTATATACGGTAAACCTGACCAGCGTGCATGGTCAATAGATTAATTATAAATGTATGGACTTACCTTCAGAAATATCGACCAGTCTAACAAGAATTATATATACAATATGTACGACTACCTTTTATGAAAATCGACTAGACTGTAATTAAATTAACTGTAGATGTGGCTTATCCCTTATTAGTATATCGACCAGACGTAAGTCAGTATAGACACTAGGAGGTCAATAGTACAGGTGGATATGCTATTAATAGATATGTCAATGTGATTAAAGGATTCTCTCACACACGCATGGAGATGATAGCTTCTAATTACATACAGACAGAGTTTATGTTACGGGAATCTAGAGAGAACTCTCCGTACATAAAAGCAGGAATAAACAGTTTTTAAGTATGATTGAATTTATTAAGTCTAGTAAAAGATTTTGATTTAATAAAAACGTAATTTTTGTATTTACTGTTAGAAATATCAATTAGTTTTATTGTCTCTTGTCTCGTCAGGAGAAGGCTTTTATAACTTGCAATAAATTTTGCCTGAAGGATAGTGATATTATACCCCTTTTGTCTTTTGTATTGACAACTAAAACTAGAAATCTTGCATATAGAAAGATCGTTTATAAGCATATTAAAATTTTTGAACATGAAACTTTTATCTAACGCTAGCATTTCTTTTTTAAAATAGTTTACGCGAATTATTTGAAATATCATATTAATTATGGAAAACAAATCAAAACCAATAAAAAAACACAAACAAATAAACAAAGCGGAAAAAAAGAAAAAAATATCGGTTGAGACAATTAACCGAAATTTCCTGCAGACTTAATGTGTAAACACTCCGTCAAATAAACAAACGTTAGGATATTTACAGAGTACTTGGTAACTCTAAACGGGGAGAGTATACGCTACTTTGGATCACTAAAGCATCCCTGGTACAATAAATTTGTCTAGAAGCGTTAGGCGCATTGTTCTTTACGAAAATCAATGGTGGTGTTTGTTGTTTGTTTTGCACACATTCAAACCGAGTTCCCCATGCTTTGGACCAGGAAGTCATATAGCCTTCACAAAACATGCACCATGTGCCGTTTTTTATTGCAGTAACCGTCCCTCTGTGGATACTTCAGAATCTATAACATTTCAGTAAAGTAGGGCTCTTCTAGCAGGAAGTGACATCAACACACCAGGGAATTCTGGGATAATTCTATTAAAATGTCTACGGCTAATATCTGCGCGACCGATGAGGCCGACAGAGCATCTAAGAAAGTCGGTAGAATATTTGGTCGTCAAGGCAACCACTGCGTCTTGTAGAGGTAGCTAGGTAGAGTGATTGCGTGTTTCCTAACAAAGATGCCTGATGCAGGCGTGTCCCTCGTGTAAATGTTTCTTCATTAGTCAAGGGAGATTATATACTCGAGATCGTATCATGGCGGCGAAATGATCATGTGTGCATGCAATGTCTCTATCATCAAACTTGTTATATTCAAAGAAAATAATTGAATTGTAACTGAAAGGAAATTCGCATGAATCTAAATTGCGGGAAAAAATCCCAACAAAATACATGTATAGTTAAATCAGATTGATTAAGGAATAATAAAATGATGGAGAGGTTTATTTTAATTGTAATAACGGAAAGCATTAAAGCTAGTCACAAAAGGGAACACTATATTATTGTGTACAAGATAATGGTATGCTGCCGGGCAATTTGTGGAAATTGTGTAATCATTCAAGTAATTATTTAACCAAATGTACTTGAAGCAGTTCGCTTTTATTTTGTTTATAATTATTGTAATGACAACTCAATTTACCGCATTTTTGTGGTTATCTGGAATTCCTTATGAATACGCATTTTCCGTCATTTTGATAACTGATTTGTCATATTTCTTATACATTTTAAGGAGTAGATGTAGGTCATATTTGGCTCTTCTCTCAGACTATCATTTAATCTTACTGTAGCTTGATAGGAGAAAGTGTAGCGGTCAGATTGGGCCTCGATCTTGGAATCTCCGAAAACTAGACAGATGGTCTAATGCTTGAGCTGCCTAGTCAACGACGTTCGACTCAGTCCAGATTCCAAATTCTCGAAACAAAAGTGTTTGTTTTTCAAGTCAACTGTATATATGTTTTTGTTTGATTAAAGAAATTGGAGCTGATCCCGCGACATTATAATTAACATGAAAAGGACAAATTGAAGCTGAAATATATAATATTTCTAATTTTCGACAAAGCGTTCCAAGAGCCCCTTGTGGCATGGATGAAACCTACGAAAGAAATACATCTACAATTCAGAATGTATAGTTATATTCCTATCGAACCCACCGGCGACAAAGGAGCGCCTTAAAGAATCAACAAACACTTAAAAAAGAAAAAGACAAATTGAATGCAAAACATATATATCTTTGTAACTTTAGACAAAGCATTTCTGAAGAGTCATGTGTGTCATGAATGATACCATCAAAACAAATATGTCTACAATTTAGGATTTAAGTTTATATTCCAATTAAATCCCAACGGCGACAAGGGAGCGCCTTGAAGTTTTACCGACCTTTTGGTATAAGTTTAGAAATGATTTAGACATTTCATTTTGCCAGCCAAGTCATTTTCATTTCAACACAATTCTATTTCGATATACAATTTAATTGAAAAACTCTTGTACAACAGTGTAAGTTCTCTCTCGGGTAACAAAAATGTTCATACACAAATGACGGAAATAGATATAAAATGGGTATAGTCGTAAAGGTTTTGCAGATACTTCTATAAAACATATTTTTAGAAGTAATGAAAAACAAATGTTTCCATATAAGTATGCTGCATTTGTTTTACTAAAAAGTATGATATAAAAAAATTCAACTCAGCAGGCATGAAGGAAATACTTTCATCCATAGAATGCAGACTAAATGACTAAAAAGTCCCGAAGATAACAAACTTCGCCAAAGACATCATAAAACATTTCCAGAATCCTCACTCAACTACTTTTTCTAAAACTCAAAACTCGCATATTACGTAATTTAAGGTCAAGGTCATAGACTAATTCCACTAAGGGCAGTTGAACTCTTGGATGTACCTGTGCCGAAAATTAAATACTTAAAAGTGAGGATGGAAATGTCAAAGGAGCAAAAGTGACGTTAATGTGTTTGTTTACATCGCTTCGGTCACGTAACTTGCCAAAACAAGTTGTGCCAGATGAGGAGATTATACCCAGTTGTATGGGCTTTTCTGGTCTGTTTGAATGCTGGTCTTTGAGGTCATTGAGGTCAATAAGGTCACTGAGGAGTTCTGTATCACTGTTCCCCGTCAATTATTTAGTACAAGAATCGATCGCCCAAAACAGTTCCTGTGTGTCGACGAACACATTAGAGAGTGAAAATTGGCATCTGTATAATGCAACATGGGTATGAACCAAACCACAAGGTAATACTTAAAACTTCGTATCATCATTATAATGAAACTAAGTTATATTGTTTACAAAGCATATAGCTCAGCTAAGGTCATTATATCTTGCCACATATTTGCTACCATTTTGTTGATTAAGTCGAGAAAGATTCTGTATTCATCTAGCTGGAGAAGTAATATTTGAATGTGGCAAACATTCAATTAAGAATATATCTTTCGTTAAACTACATTATTCTGATTATTGTTTTACACTAGAATTAAGACCCCACATTACGGGCCGAAACGTCGAATCATTGCTTATATATTGGAGAATAGACTAGCCTTGTACGACAATCGCCACATGAAATGTTAATCTAGACTCCCACTCGTCGATATAAATGTATCATAATTTGGTCCATTACATTATTGGACATTTGTTTTATGATGCTTCGAGGTTAAAGAACTTTTATATACTACGCAGACATGAACGAAGAAACAAAAATTATAGCACAGCAGACAAAATAAATGTAAATCAGGATTTACGTAATTATCAAGGAAATGTTTAATTGATACTAATAGTATAATTCCTGACATATGGACGAATGTTTCAATCAATCAATCGTTTCTGCCATCATAGCGGCAGAATTTTTGTTTTTCCAGTCTTTATATATCATAAACTTTTTACATCGATACAAAAAATGAACCTCATAAACCCGAGTAAACTGTATTTGTGTTGTGTTAAGATTGTTCATTATAACCTCGCTTTTGCCCCGCTTTTGCTTTGTGTTTTAAAAATTAATATGACGGTATATTTTCATATTTATTGTTATTAGTATTTTTCACATGTCCCTTACGATAAAGATAACAATGATTGTAATGAAATCATCAATAGCAATCTGAAAGTCATATCTAAACAAACAGAACAGCTTACTTTAGATCAGGATACTGTTAACGTGCTTATTTTAGCGTTAACTAATTTTAGCGCAAATACGCAAAAAATGTAAACGATGATTTATTACCGCTATAAATTAGCGCAAATGGGTGATTCAATAACGGAAATGCATTATATAAGACATAAGCGCTGTACGTGAATTAGCGCTTCAGAGAACGCATTGACGATGTACAGAGTCTAAAAGAGAAACTAGATATTCTCTTTGCTACACACGCTTTGCATAATAATGCTACAAATTGCAAAAAAAAAAAAAAAAAAAAATGAACATTAATACATTAAATGATTATGTCTGGTATTTATACCTTGGAGATGTGACACGCCGATAAGATCTTGTTTTCTATGAGGCTGCGATCAAATCTTACATTTACGGACAAACCAGCGTGTTCAAACACCATATCGAAGGTTATGGGTTGAGAGTACCGGGGGGTATGGATTTTATAATTTCAACTAAAATATCAAAATGTGCTTCGACCGATGAAGCAATGTATTGTGTAGATTGAAACAAATCATTTGATGTAAATGCGGACACATATTCCGACCTGACCGTTTTAAGAAGTGTTTTAATGTATAGCCCGCGGAGCCCACAACTTATAGATAAAGAAATTTTGTAATTATGCAATAAAGTAATCTAAACAATCAAGTTGGACTCTCAGATAGATAGTGCAAATGCACATTTTATTTATTACAAATACTTTTTATCTCTGTTACGGGTTCGCCCACTTCTAGCGAGAATGCTTGACTGATGTTAACACAGACAAAGATCCTGTCAGTTAGTTTCAATATTGAATTAGCCCCGAGACCGTTCGTCCATTTTGTATATTGGCATCTGACCCTGGTGAGAATCCCTAGAGAGCAAAAGTAATCTACATGTACAAAAAAGAAAATTGACAATGAATATGAAATAAATAATTTACATAGGTTTGAATCATGTCCAAAATTGAAAAAAAAAGTTATTTGGGAAAGTTTGCAATACGTTGAGATCCCGCAATGCTTATCAATAAATAACATTATGTCTGCCTGCAGAAGATACTTGTTGAGTTACGGAAGACCAATTCAATTATTCCTCCTCATTGCTGAACGAAATTTCGGGAATATTAAAAATGAAATTGATTAAATCATTTTTACTGACTTTAAAACATGCCAGATAACAACACAATGACTGCCTCTATTTTACACAACATAGATGTCAATTCTGGTTACATCCGCGAACAAATCAACAGATAAACTCATGAAATTCTACTATTGGTATCGAAAAATTCGCATTCATATGGAGATTGCAGAAGTAACGAAGTAACGAAAATCGAGGAACAAATGTCAAAACTCGCGAAGATAAACTGTACACGCGGAAGTGCAAAAATAGGTCACTAGAAAATAAGTGTTTGTTTGTGTATACCTGCGTCTCCCCAATGTCAACACGATGTAAACAAGTGCATACACATTTGACATGGTCGAAAATACTTATGTCCTCATTATGTTTTGAAGTAGGCAAAACCATTGGAAGAACTTCGTGAGTATTCGAATACATTTTTAGTTTATCTTCAGTAATAAAATAAACCAGAATAGCATTATAGAAACAATATCTTCGACATAAATGTGCTCAAGAGAACGAAGTAAATTCGACAAATCCGTATTACTGATAGTAGTTCGTGAAAAATTGCATCATCTGACAGCATCGTTTAAGTAGTATGGGTAATCTGAACGCGAATAAACACTTGAAATTCATTTAAACTCACCCAACACGAAAATAACCACGAATGCGCGTAAAGATTTCTTAAGGTTAATAAGATCATTCATTAACGTATCATTGACATTAGGCTTTCTCATGTTACAATGACCTGTCTTGGAGAATTTCAGGTGAATATTAGGTTAATTTTTTCATGTAAAATAAGAATGCAGTTCTTGCTAACTAAGATCACGTTACCTTGAATCTTCCTTGCTAGGAATACATGCATCCTCACGTTTACGTAAGCATGTTGGTTCTATTGCAAGAAATGCCACCCACATTGCAGTAAAAAATGTGTAGTTTTACATGCATATCCCTGAAAATATCTCCTGCAAATCACCTTAAGCCGTGTAAGAGACAAAAAATCGGTTTTACTTTCTAGGAAAAAGATGGTTATCGGCAATATACATCACCCCTTGTGGTATCATTTACATGTTGATTAACTTGTACACATGCTTATAGCACAAATACACCTTTAGAATTCGATTGGAAGGTATTAAAAAGCAGAAATTCAATTTATCACCCCTAAAAGAGCGCCGGCGTACCCCGATCAAATTACTGTGTCAAAATAAACAAACTAGGCAGGTGTTTGGAACGAACGTAGGAAAAGCTGAACTAAATCAAGACTGTGTGGGAGGAATAGGATTGGCTTGACTGTTGCGAAGGTGAGCCAGATATGGGCTTGGGTACAAGGTATTGGCATATGTATCTCAATGGAACTCAAAGGAAGTTAGATTTCCAACCATGACAATATGAGAATTTTTCATCACACCAGACAATCGAATGACGGAACGACTCCTGTGCATACACTGTTTGTGACACAACTGAGCGATTACAAAGATTTAAACAATTATGATTTAAAAAATAAGAAAATCAATTCTCTCTTTTCTATCTTTAAAGATGCTTACTTGGTGATTTGTATTTCTTTTTTAAAATGTTATGGGAAGCTGAGAGCAATCGAAAAACCAGTAATATGGGTTTTTTATCATAGTTTCCCCAGCTCTGCTCGTCTGTGATGCGGAGTGATATTATATAACCCTGTGTTACTCGTTCCTGTGATGTTTTCCTCCGCGCACAATAAGATTCGTTAGCTAAGAGGATATCGGTGGTTTTACTTATGTGCAAAACTTATATTTTACAAGATATCGTTTTATTAATAATGGATATATGTCACTAACCTGTGAACATTGCAAAGTGCTTATACATCGTCTGCAGTAAAAATGATTTTCTACCTCAGGCCTGAATGTAAAAAAAACCCGTTGAAAGTGGTTTTCAGGCTATCGATGGACAGACCATGTGTATCCTGGCCGTCAAATAAAGGTTTTAGCATATATAATATGTTTTTAATCCGTGCAGATAATGGGAAAGGATGAAGATTCGTGGCGTCCATTTCTCTTAATTTTGTCATTTTTCCGTCATAAAGAAAATGATAGTAAATTTCAGATGAGAAGAGACGGTATAATATTCAAACGGAATATGTGTGGTTCGTCCCTAGGGTACAGACGGCTGTCTAAAGAAGCTGCAATTACAAACACAACTGCTTACATATCCATGGAGGCGTAGCGATACCATTTTCAGATGGCTATCATTTACATCGATTGATTTTAGCCGGAGACCATTGTTTTGTTATTGCCTGGTAAAAGGTTTGAACGGAATAGATATAAATAAACAAACAAATAGCAGTAATTAAATAAGAATATAAATATGAATAAGTAATATCACTAATACTTGAAATAAACAATTACCTTCTGTATTTTATTATATAAATTGATGCGTCGACACATTCTATTTTCTAGACGCTATATACACGTAATGTTATGACAGAATTAAGAAAAGGAATGATCGGTGCAATTAAATAATGAACAGACGGTACGTGGAAAATGCCTTATGTGGCCTCGAACTTGCGCCCAGCGGTGGAAGACTGGATGTTGGTTCACACGTTAGTTACCTTATATGTAATAGCTTGTCTTGTCTTAGTTGGAATAGTTGTTTAAAGATCCTGGATGAAAATCTCAATATCACTCATGCAAGAAACCTTTTGATTGGTTCTACCATGACCGAAATCTTGACCAATCAAAGTTGACGTTTAAACATGCTTCAATATTGTGTCAGAATGTGACGAATGCGGCAGACATTGAAAATGATTGTTTGGCGAGTTGTTATCACCTTGGGGTTATAACATTAAAGACAAAATAGATTATCAAAAAACGCTTTCTGATTAGCTACATGTAATACATTTTACGTGGTCACGTGATGATTTGTATATATATAAACACTTTTTCAAAAATTCTGTAAATGTAATGTCAATGATGCGAGCAAAATGTTCAGACGTTGGGTTATTCTCAATGACATTCTTTATAATTTAGCAAATTAGATCACTTAAAAATCCCAAAAAGGATTTTTGAGTCCGTCGATATGGTGTTATACCGCCCTCGTGGAATGGAAAATAATCACATATGATTCTGTCAGGCTGTATAACTCCAGATTCATCACAACAAAGATTCATAATTGATATACATTGTAATTTGTTAGTATTTTTTATTCAATATCATTGCTATACAAATGCGTAATTGTTTTACATACACATACAGATGTATAGGAAATATAATTGAAAAAGAAACTTACCCAACGAGATCAGTCCATGGATACTGCTTCACTAGCCAGGTAAGCACGCATCAAGCTAAAGCTCTCCAGTCCATACAACAACTACCTGTATCAACTTTTAATCTGTCGGCTGATTGCAAACCCAGAGGCCCTTTTAGATATGTCATTCAAAACATTGACAACAGTATGTAGCATGTTATTGTGGAAATTCGCTCAGACACATATAATACATGAACAATCGTTATGAAGTGGGAGGTATACTGTAGTTCATTAAGGAAACACCAAATTGTTTTATTTTGTATTCTTCCTATTAACAATTAATATCATTTAATAATTTATCAGATGGACGAATATCAGGAGTACGCGAATAAAACCACCGCCTTGCTGTCA
This sequence comes from Argopecten irradians, assembly GCF_041381155.1. Taxonomy (NCBI): domain Eukaryota; kingdom Metazoa; phylum Mollusca; class Bivalvia; order Pectinida; family Pectinidae; genus Argopecten; species Argopecten irradians. Next base: position 44,050,466 of record NC_091138.1, read on the forward strand.
GTAACTGCTTACGTAGGCGGGGATCTCGCGACCTGATTGGACAACACCTATACTGTTTTTTCTTAACGGCACGCTTTGTTCTAAAATTGTACACTGGAATACACATAGCCACACGTTTTCTTTTAATAGAAATCCTTATTCGGAACCTTATTTGAGACTATAATGGTAAAACTTGTAATAAAGATTCTGCTGAGATAGACATCATTAAGACTAATAGGGGTTCCCAATAAACTTGATTGAGGGAAACAGAAGATCGCATGCATTATTTATCCAGAAAGCACTAAAACAACGTGTATTTTGTTCCGAGAGCATTTTTTGTAAGATTAGAAGGAGGTACAAATGTACTTTAGGTCTAAAGTCTCTTCCGTGTGACGAAATTAGGAAAACGAAAAATCAAAGCTACAACTCGTGCGCCATGAATCACTTAAAGATGTCAATGTGATCTGGTGTATTCTTTACGATAGAAAATTAAAAAAGTGTTCCACGATTGTTGTCAATGCATTTTTTTAAAATGTTTTCCTGGTCAGGGCAAATGATAAAAATCGTCTATATACAAGAGTACCTTTCAGCTACAATATAGCTGATTGTAAGCGAAGGGTTACTGGTCAGAGATTGCAGTATTGCAGTCAAGTCTAGGTCAACAATGACAATTTGGTGGTTCGTTAAACTTGTACCTGCTATTTCTATAATTTATTCATAAATGGCTACTATACATGGGGATTTTTTTTCCATTCGACATCAATGATTTTCTCTTTCTAAAGCTAACTTTTCCTTGACACCACGTCAATCTTGGCGCTGTGTTGGTTGTTAAGGAGGGTTCTAGGATCTGTTCCTTACGATCGAGAAACAGAAGAATGTGTAAAGGTAGTGACGTGAGCAGTTTTCTGCCTATTGTCAGAATCGTGAAAGGTTGCCACTATACTATTCATAGACGTTGGCAAAGCGCCTCAATGAGATGTCTTTCTTGGCGAGAGTTCTACCTATAAAATAAAAAACAACAACAAAATATACATGCAATGTACGACCATACTCACAACCCATCGGATAGGTTTTGTTTTGACTGACAAAACATACACAATTCTTCCAGTATTCACTGATATTGATATATATATGTATAGAGAAATAAATTAAGTTATATTTTGAAACAAGAGGTGTCAAAATATGGAACCTAGATAAAAATTTTGTGACAATATGCTATTCGGATCACTTGAGAATTCGTGATCATGTTGGAAGAATAATTCACCTTTTACGAGGTCATTAACAACTCCGAATTAAAATGCATGCCGGCAAATATCCACGATAATAGCACCCAGTACCCTCTGACTCCGAGTCTATCGTTATTGTCTATGGGTCTGAACAATGACTTGCATCTGCAGCTCAGCTCGTGTGTGACAGCCATTTCAACGAAAACATAAAACTTTGAATTGTTCTTTGGTAAGCATTTATTCTAAAAGTGGACCCATGAGTATTATTTGATTGCAAAAATACTTTTCTTAATTACTTTGTTTTGTTTAAGAAAAGACAATGGATAGTGTTTGTTTCTTCTTGCATTGACTTAAATTTAAAAAAAATCTTCTCTTCTCACAGATGTGGTAGAATCAAATACTCTTCATAGATAGAATGGTCTTATGGTCCTTCACAACAATTGTGAGTTATATGACCCTGGAGTCTCTTGTTAAATATAGTATATATAGAGAAAACACATTTTTGAGCATTATTTGGTCATTTGTAATAGGATATGAGTCAAATGTTGTCAGAATTATCGTTATGAAATGGCCATTAAATCATATTAACAAATTTTCTATGACTAACCCCAAGGGCCTTACGGGCGGGGTCAAAATGGGTCAAATAGGCTAAAACTTAAAAAATCTTCTTCTGAAATTCTGGAAATAATAGAATCAAATACTTTTCATAGATATAAGGATCTTAAGGTCCTTTACAAAATTATGAATTATATGACCTTGGGATCTATTGTGTCCCCCTGGGGAGGGGATCAAGTTTACTTTAGGGTAAAAACATTTATGAGCATTTTTTGTTCAATTTTCATAGGAAATGAGTCAAACTTTGTTAGCATAAGTAGCCTGAGATAGCATTTTAACATAATACCCGTATTGCTCCTGGCCTTCCGCTGGGGGCAGAGGGGCGGGGCCAAAAAGGTCAAATAGGCTAAAAATTCAAAAATCTTCTAAAATTCTGTAAATGGTAGAATGAAATACTCATTATAGATGGAAAGTTCTTAAGGTATTTTTTTAAACAAAATTGTGAAATATATGACCCTGGGTTCTCACGTTACCCCCTGGGGAGGGGTCAAGTTTAATTTAGTTTATATTGGAAAAACACATTTATGAACAATATTTGCTCAATTTTCATAGGAAACGAGTAAAACTTGATTAGAATTATTAGCCTGAAATATAGCATTTTAACATCCATATCGGTCCTCGCTGACTTCGTTGGGGACCAGAGGATCGGAAGCAAACAGGGTCAAAATGACCAAAAAATTCTTCTTCTGAGTTCACAGATTCGATGAAAGCAAACACTCTTCATAGACTAAAACTAAAATCAGGTGACTGTTAAGGCCCATGGGCCTCTTGTTATGATATATAATGTGGCGTTACATAGAATTGTGGGAGTCATACAATTATATTTTACTTTTTAACCAATTATTTTGTGATATTCAATGTTCAGTAATTCATTGTTTGTCACCATTAATTGTACTATATATGGACATTTATTATGAATTATCGAACAGTTAGTACTGGCTAAGCGTGGTCTAATTGGCATCACGGAGCGTCAGAAGAATGCCGAAGGACTAAAAGAAGTAATATGTTTGAATTACTTGAAAAGATTGAAGTGCGATCAGAATCCATTGAACGTTTTTCTTTTCAATCAATCTCGGTCCTAAATAAAACATGGTCACATTAGCGTTTACTGCTTACGGCGATGATCATGGTTAGAGGTCATGACCTTATGTAGGTCAAGGGGGCATACATCTGATAGAGTAATCACAAGTGTAAGATGTATTGATAACTATTCCTCCGGCTACATCTGGCGTCAGCCACTCGCTGTTGTGACGGCGGTGGCATATACCAAAACACAAATAAGCAGACATTTCATTCTAGCCTTCTAATACCTAACGATGCCGTTTTACATGCTACTGCGGCAGCTTACGGACTTGATACATGATACTTTCTACGGAACGTATTCTAAAAGTGTATATGTATATTTATAATGACTCATATTCATAGTCACAACGAGAACGGAGCTTTCGCTTTTCTAAAATTTCCGGCTAGTTATATTATATGTAAGTTCAGAACTGGTAATCTTCATATCAAAACGGTATTAAATCACTAACCACACTCACTCTTATATAATTCATGATTAGCCTTGTTGCACTTTGTGGACCGTTTAAGTATATACAATTTCAACGAAATACTTACACAATATTTTCAATTTTAATCCACACGCTGAAAACTTTAAAATACAGATTCAAATAACAGGTTTCACAAAGCAATTAGGATATGATTTCTCATTTCTCATTTCTTAATAACCACATTTTTGGATTATTTGTCTACTGATTTAGGTGTTTGCAAACATTTTGCTGCATCAAGCCAAATATGAAAATTTGCTGAAAAATCACCATTTTTGAGCTTAAAATCCAATTTTTTCATTCCTGCGTAGAAATCGCTATATATATTGGATTTTGTGGTCGTGATATGTATTTGTTGTTCTATTGTGGTCACCTTGATACCTCATTCGTGTATTTCGGTTGAAAAATGTCAATGTTATGACTTTTGTTCAATTTTTAGTGAAATTCGAGATGGCGGCCATCTTGATGGGGGGTGGGGGGTGCATGTGGGACCCTCCTAGCCCATGGCTTAACATACACGACCTTAAATTACCCTGTTGTGAACACCATAGCTGTCTCTTATGGTTCAAATTTACTTTAGAAATTTGTGTTTTCTTTATATTATATGGCTTTATCATTATATGATTGTTTTTTATAAAAATTAAAATCAAATAAAGTTGAAATCAAATAAGATCTTATTAAATGAAAATAATATAAAGATAACACAAAATGAAACAATGATAGATGTTAATCAAATAAATATGTCACCAAATCCTAAATAATGATTAATCGATTGATATAATGATAAAAGAAAACAACACCGTGACAAATGAAAATAAGATAATTGAAGTAGAAGCAAATGATGCATTGGTCAAATCAAATCAAATATAGATAAAATGAAAACAAATATTGATAGATCAAATCATATAATGATAACAATATATAATATACTGAAAACATAAATTCATATAATATAACAAAATTTTGAGCCATACGAGATAGCTATAGTGTTCCATAACTCTGGTTGTTAAAAGGACGTTACTGTAATCAGACAACCAACGAACACCGCCTCACTGACCAGGGATCTAGTAGTCAATGGTTTTATCACCAACTTTAAATTTGCCGTAGGGGTTGGCGAGGAGAAGTTCCGATTTGATGAATTTGTTTCGGTCTACAGAGAAAACATGAAACTATTCACCTCAACGGATACACGATCAGAATATGATATATTAAAAGGTTTCGGCCTTCGGAAATAAAAATTTAGTCGATATATATAGTATCTGTCAACCATATTCTCAGGTGCGGTAGATAGACAAAGCTTTGGATCCAGTTAGCAGCTTTGTAAAAACTGTCAAAAATATTTAGGAAACATATACTAAATTACCGTTGTGTTTAATACTAGGCATCTGTTCAAGTAATTTCGTCAAGGTATTTGAAAAAAATGTTTGAAGATATACCATTTCAATTTTCACAATTGTACTTTACACTATGAATGTAACACTAAGCATTGCTTCCTTTGGATCTACAGATAGTTTATTTGTCTTAATGTTCTTATTTGAGCAAAACCATGACATCATCACTGCAAAATACAATCTCACTGTCGTATTACTGCGAACCAACTTTTTTTTGGTGAATTAATTTCGCGTGTTATTGTCCAAAAACATTTTTCACGGCGATACGATTTCGCTACATGAACTTGTATGGAGCATAGTTGTAATATTTTCGGGGCGATTAATTTTTGCGATTTTCATCATCCGCAGAATAAGCAAAATTTTACCACACGCGAAAATAAATTGGTATACCGTGTTTCATATCAAAGCAACGAATACCAATGTTTCACTAGTAAATCGTTATTCGTTAGATGTTCTGTTTTAGGTTAAGATAATCCTTTTTTGTAAACCTTTATTTGGTTTTGAAAGAGAAAATAAACCGAATCATGAATATTTATATATAATTCATCTACAAAACCCCATTCTTAAGGGTTTCTAACAGACAATTACATTTCATTACTAAACTATGCTTTATATGTCACCTCTTTGCTTTCTGTCGAAATTTATACCCATGTTTAATCCATCGATATATCACTGTGTTATGCTGGCAGTAACTTTATATATTTATATACTTTGATGGTATAACTACAGCAATGGAGCTCCAATCTGTCGCTCATTCAGGAAAACATTTAAAACAATACATTACTTTTGTGTAATCTGTGGAATAAACATCATTGTCTGAAACGACTGCTATTTGCGTATCTGCGGTGGTAAATATTTTGTTTATTAAAGATGTTGGATTGCACACGTGGAAGAGAAAACTGAAACTTGTTTTCTAGACGGAATCTGGTCGTTAGTAACTGACAACTAGATCCAGTAATCATATTCCAATGTACAAAGCCAAGGTTGCTGATCACATCTTTCTGTGTTTGCTAGGAGATTAAAGCCTCATGTAAATTGACGGAAGCTGAAAAGGGATACCGGATTGAGATTTATGTTAGAACAAACGTTCAATTATCTGACTGAAGCAAACAGTTTATGATATTAAGCTCGCAAATACCTCCAGTTGTGAAATATGATGCTGCTTTCAGAGAACGCACATTGCTTGATATGTGTCGCTTAGCCCATAGACAAACATGTACCTTTTTAGTTGTAATCGTGATTAAAAGTAGTTCCTGCAGCTTGCCATTTCGTGATTAAAAAGATAGTTAAATTTCCATGTATATAGGAATCATTTCTTATATCAAAATCGGTACCTGTATAATAAAATATATTCTGACGTAACTGTATGACATTTCTCTTCTTACAGGTATTTAAAACCTGTATAGTCTAGACACCTGATTATGCCCGCTAAATATCATGTTCCCGATTCCATCCGGTAGTCCAAGTATACTTTAGTGTGTTTTGGTGACCATACCAGAGTCATCAGTTTTTCGACATGGGTTAGATTTGTTAGGGGATAAGAGTTGAAATGATTATTAAATAAAAAAAAAGTCATAATGTCACTCACTTTATTTTTAGTTAATTCCAACGTATAAGCGAACGCATAAATTCGCAATCGAGTGTTATTAAATTACATTTAATTCCAGTGAAACGAGCAATTCTAGTGAAATTATCATGTACAAAATACGTAATTAGACTAATGAAATACCGAGCTAATTACATTTTTGTCATGAAGGTGCCTATCTGATTGAAATACAGATATGTAATATCACTCTGTGTTTTATGGGGATCAAGTGGCAACATGTCACTACGGGTCATATTCTGATGACTGAGCCCTCTGTTCAGTTATTTGAAAGGTCACCAGACCGTGACCTCTTACGGGATGTTGACAGATCCTTTATGAAATGGTGTAATCATAAAGATATATATTTTAATCAGATAAGGAAACAAATGACTTAGACAGAAAGCGAATATAACGGGGCGGGCTCATTGCAATCAAATACATTTGTTATTTTCGGAATGTTTGCAAAAGAAAGCATGTTATCATTCATCATTTCGATCAACATAAAACAATATCAGCAAAATTAAATAAGCTTGGGGTTCATCACGGTTTACCGTTAATTTTCTAAATAAATGTCCGACTTATCTCCCGTTTTTATCGGTAGCTTGCCAAACATTGGGTGATTAGCTATGTTGCTGAATGTATGTCTTTCTTGATTTTTTTGTAAATATGTTTCTTTTTAAAACAGCTTATGGGAAGAAATGAGATATTTTTTTCTACCAACAATTCTTAAATAAAGGGTATATACATATATATATATATATATTATTTCATTCACCATTCCGTTCGAGTAAACGTCAAGTGCCATATTTAACTTTAATGAAAACATCACTTATGCTTTCTAGCAAGGCAAGATATATGACATGCTCTTATGTGGTTATATGGTAACCAACCATTGACAACTTAATTTTCCTATTTTCGTTTAATATCTTGTTTGTGGAATGACTTTTGACGCATTAAGACTCTTCATAATTAAAGACTAGACCAGCCCACTATGAACTTTTGGGGCTGAGTATCAGTAAATCCGTACCTAGTGAAAAAGTAAATCACAAACAGATACACCAGGTTTATTGACAGAAGATTCTCCCGACCATCATCTACACCATTGGAAAGAAATATGGAGAGAATGTCGGTATTTAATGCCTTTAAAGTTTTAGGTATTTACTTTTGTAGAAATCCCATGTGAGCTTGATTTTCTATCTTACAGCTTTTAACACGTCTTACTGATATGATAGAATGCCTAATAAAGAAAGAAAAAAGCCAACGAAATGCCCCCCTTGTGGCAAGACCTTCGTGAAACGTGTTTCAGAGGTGTCTGCCTAGATGCTTCGAGGATGTAAACAAGCTGCAAATAAAAATACATCTGCAATTCCATGACCTTGTCTATTGTTAATTAGTATTGTCATTTCTGGGTGGCCTGCAGTATTTTTGTTCTCCATCGCTCCAAGGAAATCTATTGTTTAAATCCGCCTATCTGTTTATTACACAGGTGTTAATATTACACTAAGTGTAAAATGATTACGTTGCCAGAAGCCGATATAACATAGATCATATTAATAATGAAATTTACTGATATAACATAGATCATATTAATAATGAAATTTACTGTACGATGTGAAATAAGAGAGTATATTAAGAAACATAAATGATGATGTTTTCGTATCTCCTTCATAAAAGTTGATTTATTTCCATAGGTTTGCATTAACGTCTGCCACTCACAACCATGTGTGCCATTTTGTTGCTACAGCAACCGGATTGAACTAGATTCAACATTACGTTTCAGAAAAATAATTAGTATGAGCGCATGTGACAATATAGTCACGTTATTCGAAAAAGGGTCATGGTATTTTTGTGTACTAGATAAATGCAACCGGGTTTCTCGAACTTTGAAATTAGTGTAATAAAAGAAGAAGACAAGCAGAGCAAAACAAAAAAAGCACAGAGAAAACGAGAGAACAAAAATGTATGTAAACCCAAACGTTTTATTGGTTGTTCGTTAAAAAATAGTTTAATCTTAACCAAACAAAGGTCATGGTATAGCTATCAAAAAATTGGATATGTTAACAGTCAATGAGCGTCATGACTACCCACACTTTTTAAAAACTTATTTATTTAATTCGAATCGACAATGCAAACATTTCGACCATTCGCAAGCCTTTCTTCGGGATCCATTTCCTCAATGATTTATCTACTACTATACGTTTAATGAGCATACCATTTTATTATTCCACAAAGAAACTGTCATGTAAGAAGCACAAAAACCTTTAGCAATGAGGAGCCATGGCGACTTCCTTGTATACATGTACGTGATCAAGGGATTTTTTTTTAAAAAAATGAGCAAAACATCATGTGGTTAATGAATTTCAGATATGAGATACAAAGCCATAGTGATTTCTGTAAGACTGTTTAAAATATATATATATATATATATATTTATCGCACCTCGGACAAAAATGTCCCCGAATGATTGGCGGAGAGCCGTCACAAGGTGACCCCCTATCACTTTATAGGGGGTCAGTAAATTTTATTATGGTGCAATATGGCGGCTCTCGCCCCCGCTTCAAAATTTAAACACATTATCTTCAACTAAATATACCACTTCATTACCGTAAAACTATATATTTATTGTTATTTTTTGTGTAAAAATATTTTTAATCGTTTTAATTCTTCAAATTACATGAAATGTATTTTTTTAAATACGAGTTGCTTCCCCCTACGCCAGTTTGAAAGTTGATGACGCGGCGAAAGTCAAACGTAACAATTCAAGCGTTTTCTAGACTGTGATTATAAACAAATGGAGGTGTTCGTACCTACAGATCAATCTTCACTCTACAATCAATTCATCGGCATAACTTTTAAGTGATTATCTCAGCGAGAATGCACAGACTCGACTCGGGGACTATACCTCGCCAGACAACACTATAGGAGAACAGTTCCTTCCGGAAAGGGCCATACTAGAATAACAGTATCCCTCAATATTTGAGCATGTTTTAAATGCTGGTAAACTATTTAAAACGACCAACTCTGGTAAGTTCCACATATATATATATATATATATTTATAATAAATAGATGTTCAATATCCTTGTGATGGAATTAAAAAAAAAACCACAACAAAACTAAAACAAATCTGCGATCGATCTCTAACGTTTTCTTAGCTGCCGCTGTTCTTCAGGAGATGTTTATTGATGTTGATAAGGCAACAACACAAATAATAAGGATTGATGACGTCATTGTTAACAATACACTATGACGTCATAAGATAAGCATATTAGAAGTCACACTTATGAATTAAGGATGTATTCTTCTGAGGTTTCAGTCCCGTTGAAGTCTCGTTTCGACAAAAAACAAAGAAGTTATGAGATTTTCAAATACAATTTATCAATATCTGTAGCAAGTTGCCAGTTGCAAATTTTGTCAAAAAATTACATTTCTATTCTTAGTAGATTTTTTTATACGGGGATTTTAAGAAATGGCCAATTTGGCGGCCATTTTGAAATTGTGTCTTTTTTCGCTTTGAGTAGAGCCACAGTTTTACCATTTTTTAATGAAATTGTTTTCACTTAAATCATCACTGCGCTAGCATTTTTAGCTGTATCGAGCTAATTTTTGCTGTAAATCTTTACTAGGTTCGTGGTAATTAAAATAATGAGCATTAATGCGTGAAATGATACACTTTTGTCATTTTATTTTTACATTTATTGGTATTTTGAGCACTTTTATTTTTTACTCTAAAATATTGAAAAATCACAAATATTCAAATGGGGCAAAAAAGTAAGCACACGGAATGCCCATTTTTATTCCTGATTTAGAAAGAACAACCCATTCACTATTGATATGCAAAATAGTAACAAAAGTTTAATACCAGAACCTTTTCTATAAACGGTTAAATTTTGCAAAAATGGCTGAAAATGGTGCATTTTGTAGCTCAAAATTAAGGGGTAGGGGTAGCATATGTTGTTATTCTGTGAAAAAATATGAGTCTAATTAATCAAAACTGGTATATCTTTAAAGAAGACCACTGTGAAATAAATTCTACAAAGATCAATACATATCAAACACCTCATGAGAGAATTATGGCTTTAATCTCTTGTGTATGTGGTTATAACGGCAAAATTCCCATAAAATTCAGTACTTTGTCTACTAGGTATCTTTGAGTGACAATAGCTCAAAAACGATCACACGGACATATGTTTTTTCTTCCATTTTCTTTTATGGTATGAACTCCTTTTTCGAAAAATCTGTATGAGAAAAAAAGTTTAATACAAGAAAATTTTGACTTCTCAGAGGAGTACATCCTTAACTGAACTATTTTAACTGAACTATTTAAACCTGGTTTTAATACAGCTATTAATTTTGGTTCTTTTCCTTTTTTGTCAACAACATTCTCATTAAATTGGTAAATAGGGATAACATTAAAAACAACACTTGTACATGTTTGACAGGCGGAAAATATTGAAATGCAGCTAAAGATGTGTTTAGTTTTCTCCAACTCAGTATATCGTGCGAAAAAGTGCGTCACATTAGTCAGATCAATTTTAACCGTTTCCGAGTATAAATCAAGAATAGGTGGAGAACAATTCCACTGAGGTCACATAAAATTTTCCGAAACAATAAACCAGTACGGAAAATGTACTTACGTGTATTTTTATTTTCACACTGCGACAATGAGACAAGACAACTCACATGACTGTAACACGTGACGCGTAATTCTCTCGGGTAGCTTTAAAATAGGTTGCGTCTTAATGCCATTGTACCGAGTTTGGGTTCAGCATATAGAATAGACAGAGTAGAATACAAATAACATAATCATGTATATAGTTTGCGAGACTCTTACATACAATGTTTTAAACTAACTGATTTATTAAGTTTATCACAATATACTGTCATCATCATCATCATCATATCATCATCATCATCATCATCATCATCATCATCATCATCACCATCACCATCACATCACCACCACCACCACCACCACCACCACCACACCACCACTTTCACATCCATCTTTGTCATCGATGAACCCTGTTCCTCCTTTTCTCGTCATCATACCAGCATTGATGGAATCACCATTTTAAACCCAATAGCTACGTGGGCAACATAGGACAGTTGCACTAATGTTTTACTGACGTAGGCCTCAATCGTTTGACTAATATCAAGCGTTTCTTTGGAGACTGATAGTATCAGCCACTAATTTGATGACATAAAACATCATTACTGCTGACATTGTCTATCGATAGCTTTTTATCTTATGAAAATTATCTATCTGAAAGACATTTGAACAAGGCATATTTTATCTTCCCTTGATTACGGCAATCATATCAACTTATACTTTTATTTTAACCAACACAAACAATCAAGATTTGGAATTTTATTTGTATTATTTTTTAATCCAGTATTTTTATATTAGTTTCAAGTAAACATAATACGGTCCAAATTATTTCATTAGGGTTTTATCGTAATTACATCAAATCTATTGATGTTACCATGGAAATTATTGGTATGATCAACGAAGAAAACGTATATATATAGGGTGTTGTCCTTTTTCTATTAGGTCTCAACAGAATCGAGATCCACTCGAGCGAATGATGTGTTGTGTTGGAGAAGCAATGCTTAATTGACCATAGGTCGATGTTCACTGAAGAATGATCTGAGAGCGGAATAAGGAAGTGGAGCAAACATTATGATTACTCGATTGTACTTAATAACAAATGTTGGTATACTGTAAGGAAATCCAGGAAGGATATTTGCTGCGGTTGATTAGAGTTTCTTTTAATGCAATGCTATCGCATTGGTTAAAGCACTTGGAGATGGAAAAGTAACATTAGAATTTATTGTAAACAAATTAAATTCGTGGGTTATGAAAAATAGCAAGAATATATTGCCGGAATTCTAACATGGTTTAATGTACAATTGTTACACCTTATATATATAATATAAAACATTAACCTTAACAAATGTCCATGATTGATATGTCTCTAAGCGGTTGTGGCAATATGGTGATGAAATGTCTGTTTCTTATTCAATTTCACAAAACAATTTTACTTTAAAGTCTTTTGGAAATATACACTTAACATAACCAAAATAAACAGTCAATGGATTGCCACGTGTACTATTTTCATGAGTGTACTTTGATGACTGATTTCGGCATGTCGACGCATTTTCGCAGTGTCACATTGCGAGAGCACCAATACAACAGTGCGACATGGTCGAAATCAGTCCCCATAATGTTCTCACGATAGCCATTATAAACCGTCTTAGATTTTCGTGCATGAGAGTAAGTGATATTCACTTTTCTATTTTACCTTTAAGATGATAATTTCCAATCTTTTCTGTTTTATCCCGAGCTCCGTCACGTCAGGGATTGTTTGTGGTTTTGTTGTGTCAGCTTTACATATTGGCATCTCAGGAAGTTTCAAAATGGCCTCCCTTGTGTGTTGGGTTTGTGATTGTCTGTATGTTTTAGAAGGCTGTGGTATATCCATGTTGTGTCGGTAATAGTGAAATAGAAGCTCTGAGTGATCAATTTATGCAATGGGAATATGAAATAATGACTGGTATCCTCGGTGGCAAGTGTGACATCATTGTCAGACCAAATAATTCTTTACTTACACAATAGGCTACAATATCTACCCAATAAGTTATTACGGGGACAAAGAAGTAATTCCAACCGTGTGGACAAAACAATTTTGTCAAATTTTTGAGGCGATCTGCTCCTTGATCAAGAAAAACAAAACAAACACGATTACATAATATGATACGAACAGTAATACGTATACTATTTGTCTTCTTTCATTGTCCCGTATTACTCTTCATATCATATTATGTAATCGCCTCGAAAATTTAACAAAATTTTTGTCTACACGTTTGGAATTAATTTTGTCCCGTATTCACCATTTGAAATAATTCGTATTCTGCAGACATACGTTTGATAGGATCCCGTGTCATCTGAAAAATCCTGTTGATATTACTTCTTCGACTCTAATAGGTTATTACTAAACAATAACATCATTCTTTGCAAACAAAAACAAAGAAAGAAAACTATAAAGATAAGTCATCGATTGTGTACTGTTATCTGATGCGTTCGTCTGTAACTGATATCTATTTCCCTTTCGAGAAAACCTTAACCTTCCAACTCAGTTCATAAATATTGATCGTATTTGATTGCTACATTTCTATTATTCTCTTCCATTCGAACTGTCCTTAATGTTATCTTGGTCCCCTCAGAGGTAACTTTTGATATAATGGCTTTATAGAATGATGTATAACAATAACAGCATGTTAAGTATATAATGAGTAATATAATAGGGCCGTGATGATGTCGCGATTAAAATGCTTCTATCCAACCAAAATTTCATATCTCCAGTTAAATTATGAGAGAAAGATAATCAAACATGGGTCTGTCAGGAGGACAGGGATAGCTGAACCTAATTGTAAGTTTTTAGCTGGTCAACACTAGTGTAAAAATACATAATCTTACACGAGGGATGATGTTCCTATTTTCTCTTAACAGAACCCATGTTCGGTTATCTTAAAGGCCCACTACCATTCCAAAACGTCTTTGAATTTTCGAAATGAGCATATAAAACGGTACTGATATTTTCCTATCGCAAAAGGTTTGAGCTTACCGTTAATACTACACTTATTATCAACTTCTGCAATTTAATTAAAATAGATTAAATATTAATTTTATCATGCGGGTTGTCTTATGCTACCCGACGTTGCTTTAATTACGGCACGTTAGTTGACTTTAACTATGTGAGATAACAAATCAGCGAAACAAAATAAGTTTTTACTGTTAAGAGATTAAATAGATAAGCTTGCATTTTGTGGTGTTGTTTCCTAATCAAAAGTCATCGATATAAATTCTCTTAGGTTTATCATTGTTTTAAGAAACTTTTAAGTTTTGTTTGGGAAAGGTAGTGGGCCTTTAATCAACATTCTTCGTGTCAATAGATAAAAAAGACAAGACGTTTGTGATGATACAACACTGCAGCGTTTAATGTCACGGGTATATAACAGTTGAGCAAGTATTAAATTTAAAGACATTTCCCTTGAGCATTCTCATTCACACAGACTCTTGTTTCTTCGGATGTTTATATACATGTTACCTATATACAATAATAACAACAACAACACAAAACCTAGACTTAACTACGTAATACTGTTGTAAGAGCGATAACTTATTATAGTGTTTAAATATTAATATATATATATATTATATACAAAATATATCACAGATTTCTTGGACGGCGTTTATTGGGTAACCTATCTTAACTTGGACGGGTTATCTCCCTTACATAGCGAGTATGTTTTCTTACATATGGTCGTCACACACATATAACAATTAATAGAAGTAAAAAAACATGATAAGTTGTGTTATAAATGATATTAAATAAGTTTTGATCACAAAGATATAATGAAGAGATACAAAAAAACGATATAAACAGAATTAAATAGAAACATCTATGAATTTGTGTCAATTGGTTTATAAGCACGTGCATTTTCAAAATTATGTTATTTGGAATTGGTTATTATCTCTCAGCTGTAAAATTATTGATTAATCGTTTCAAATGTCAGTTTACGCACCTTCAATACTTACTGTTAACGGACACAATTTAGCGGTCAATTTATTTTAGCAATTTGCATGCTAGGCATCGTACGCTAAATATTATTTCACCAAAAGAAGTACATTAACAGTATATGGTGTCGAACGGTATGTTTCACACATTGTAGCCACAACTCTTTATTTATGTGTCACATTTCGAAACTATTCGTGTCACATTTCGAAAGATTGAGAAATACTACAACATCAATGAAAAACAATATTTCAGATCTTAAAAAACATATTCAATATCGTTATTTCGTCTGATGAATACAAATAACGATTATTTATAATTGGTATGGCTAATTAATTATAGGCAACGATTGATTTACTTAAAAAATCGTCCATTTCGGCCCTTAAATCACCAAGTGAAATACAACAATTCATAATTCTTTGGTGCACTAATAAAATTGAGTTCTGATGCCGTGAGAACGAATTGTAATGTACAAATAAGCAAAACTTATGTCGTGACAAAGTGTACATTCTTCTTTTGAATTTCACATTTCTTTTATATTTCGTTTTAATTTTATTAAATAGTTAGATTGTCTCTAGTTCCTTTTTTACATTAAAATGTATTGGGGCTCGTCACCTCCCCTCGCTGTTGTTCCGCTGGAGCTTCCGGTTTTGATTGTTCCGCTGCGCCTGCTGCGTTCTCCCTTTTGCCTTGTGCCGATGTCGTAAACCGGAAGGAAGTGGCTGGTGCAGGTGGTGCCTCGGTTTTGCTTGGGGTTCGTCTTCCGGCGTTGGTTGGCGGGCGTGTGAATTGTTTCTTGAAAGCTTCGCTTACAGGTGGGCGGATATTGGTTGTGAGATCTGGAACGGTCAAATAGTTTATTAAGGACCGATAATAATATAATATATAACATTTATAACGTCTTGAGAATGTCTTAAAACACAGTATGACATTAAGTTCGCCCCATATATATGACATTCGTAGCGACCAGTTCGCCCCATATATCCAAAATAGTCCAAAAGATTAAAGATATGCTATAATTTTTATTGTCACGTAGTGGTTAATATTTAGCTTATCGACCCGATGTTTCTAATTTTGAAACACCGAGATGGAATTGATATTGTGATTTTACAAACAGGCGAATATTATCCTTGTGAACTTATTTTGCCTAATCGAAGAGTACCATAAGGTGCTAAGGCCATGGTTATTCATATCAAACGATATCATTGTAATTTTTTTTTTCAAACTGTAATATAACAAAAAATGGTAGAATCTAAAATAATTTGGTATTATTTTATTATACTAGGGTCATATAACACCATATTGACCACAACAGAAAGTCTGTGATTGAGTATGATATGCAGAAACTTGAAAAAAATTATAATTTAATGTTTTGCTTTTCAGATTTAGGAATGAAAGTTACTTTAACATGGTCTTCTTATGTGAAAGATAAAAATACGACATGAGTTGTCCAAAACTCCTATATGTTCAAATAAATAACTAATGAAATTAGTTCATGGATATAATGACTTTCTTCTAAAATCATTAATAAATGAGCGAAGAAATAAGCAATGATGATAAAGATTTATAAGTAATATTTAAGTAGCTTACGATGTTAGCTCTAAATATCTCAACTTGATAGTAGCAAACAACAAAAATGTCGGGCAATTTGTTTTCAAAGGGAAGATTTCTCAACATTTTGGATCGAAGAATCACTATTCATCTCTACTCGAGAGTTCAATAATAAATTAATACACATGTCTAAAATATTGGGTTATATCTTGTACCGCCACCAAAAATCAAATCTTCACTTTAAATCTAACCTAAACGCTTTCGTTAAGAGTATGTTGGTTTTTTTCAATAAGCAACACAATTGTCCAGCAAATAAATGCAAAAAAATCAAAACAGGTGTAAAGTCCTATGACTCCCGTTAACACATATATTGTATTACAGTACAGACGGTGGAAGTGAACAAGGCACGTGGTATTTTATATAACTTATACAAGTGTTTTAGTGAATGTGTATTTGTATATGGAATTATGTTTTTTTTATATTACATAATTACATCCATTGTAGGTAGATATCGACTGCAAAGTAATCGCTTTGTGAGGGAAAATACTTCATTTTCTTTATATAATATGACGTTCCGCTCATGAAATAACGTAACAACTAGTACCTACCCACAAGAGCAGGTAACTCTGTAACTTGCAAGAGCAGAAGGTTCTTTTCAGATGCATGTTTATCTACATACTTTCAATGCCTACGTTTCGGCAGTTCATGAAATAATTGTCGTGTGTTATGAAGTCAATGTAACAAATATGGCCGCTGCTTGTTTTGACGTTCATGACTTTGTGAAGGCACAATAAGCGACACATAAAAGCAGCCAAATCAGTGTATACTTGTACCTCCTACCTCCTGGAACCCTAGCACATCGGGCATAAACTCAAACTCTGGAAAGACCATGAATATTTTTATCTCAAAAAATCAAATGCATTTTCAGAATTTTGTTTTAATTTTTATAGTTGTTTTCATGAAAGCTATCAAAAGCACAAAATACGGTATGCTTTCGATATGATGAATTACAAAGAAATATATAAGATAATGTAAAGCCAATGCAAAATAAAGAACTTATGAAGGACTATTTAAAAAGAAAACAGAAAAAAATAACAACGTTTTCGTCACTTGAGCCCATACCCATTTTCTCTCTTTATTGTGAAAAAACCATGTGGGATCTTCCAAATGCCATGTTATATTTATACACTGAATTCAAATTTAGCAAGTTTTATAAATTTATTAGTTGAATGATAAGGCTTTAATTTCTCGTACTTGTAAAACAACAGGCAGAAAATACAACTATTATAATATTAGAGATTCAATTCTCAAAACACATACACATGTACATGCATTTGCTACCTGTATAATGCGTAATTAAAAAAATCCTCTTGCACAATCATTCACTCCTTTTTCTAATCTAACGTTCAGTAACCCAATATGCCTACAGCTAACAAATCGTCAGTATGTAAACTCGGGTAGATAGGGAGCAGAATGCACAATAAATTCAAGAATAAAGACTGATTTAAAAAAAATGTTTTTGGTAAAATACTTTTGGGTTGATGCATTCTGTTTTATTCAATATATCGATATTGTTTAAAAATATAAAAAGAACAAACATTTAGCGGGCAAATGTCAAAGGTTGAACTATATATTGGTTATGTTAACATACATTCACATTTGGAGAAAATATATTTTGTAGTTTCAACCTGAGATACATTATTGGACGAAATGTTAGTTGAGAAGACATTCTAGGTACTGAAACACTATTTTGCCTCCATAATCTACAAAGATATTATTCAGAATTAGCTAAAAATGACCAGTTTTAGTATGTAACTATTCACAGCGTGTGACATTGCACTTACCTTCCTGGTCAGAAATAACGGGTTTAGTCTGGGCCTTAGGGACCAGGGATTCCATCTGGGGCTCTCCCGGGACTCCATGATCTTCCAGAATTAGCCTGCAATAAAAATAAAGGTACATGTCAGTGATGACATTAACGTGACACAAATGACACTCATAAATAAGGGATAACTAAGTATCTGCCATTCTTACAGATATGTAAACAAAATTTTTCATAATATCAATTAAGCTGATGTAAAATTGAGCTGAATATGCGAAAAATTGTTACAGAATCGTGTCAAAGGAAAGAGAAAGAAATCCACCAGTGGATAGAGATGAGAATCTATCATCTTCTTAGGAAGACTCATGCCTAATGATAAATTAGTCATATGGGTGCTATGCTACGTTCACGATAAACAATTACGTTATATAAGCGATCTGATTCGAAGAAAATAATAACAAATGCAGTTTTTGAGATAGCACCTTTTCCCCATACCTCCATCATAGTTCACGGTCACGGCTCGATCCCATATGCAACGGTTGATTTTAATGCGTAATATTAGTTACAATTGCAATGTTTAGTCAGGTATGTTTTTATATTTAGCACATCATTGTCGCTATACACCTCATATCATAGTTTCATTTCAGCATGTACACACATGTGTTATATAATTACTTCTGATTTAAATGTAAAAATACAAATAATTTCGAATATTTATTAATCGAGGTCTACTGCAAGCCGGAACCATTGCTTTGCCTCCACTCTCAAAGAATACAATACCCTTCAGATATCCTATTGTTACATACCTATCTATTGTTTTCTCCATGTCACCTGGCATAGTTTGTCTCTGACTGTCACCGATAGGGGGCAGGACTGTCCTCTGTTCATCAGCGAACTCTGGGTTGTAATCGTGTTTGTAATACGTTTCACGGTTACCCATGGCCGCCTTAATCATATCCATCACCATTGTCTTCTCTGGAAACACGAAATTATTTGAAAATAACACTCATTATTTTTACAACATATAAACTTGAAGCGTAGTCTACGAATCTTTCTTTTACAAAAACATTGTATCTCTTGAATAAAAGAGTGAATAAAACAGGTTTGAAACAAAAGTTATTATATTATCCAACTGATAATAAAGTTGTATTTATAATGTATAGGTATTGTTTACTTATTAATAAGAAAATACCAACATCATTCCGCAAACATTAACCTAGGTGCTACAATCTGTTGTATGATTTGGACTGATGATGAGAGATTGATCATTTTATCATTATCTAATGCGGCTGAATTTCGCGTTCTCACGCATCAAGTTTTTTTTACTGTGATTTGAAAATAAAGCAATTGCGATTTACATCTGTACGGTTTTATAGTGTACCATGAGTTAAACTTTTATCGTGGTGATTAATTTCTAATTTCAATCGCTCAGGGAAATTATAGCAACACAAAAGTAGATCATTCAACAGTACCTCGCTCTCCAGCTGAACACAGCCAGGCCTGAACAGCGTTGATATCCTCTGTCTGAAGGATCTGACAAAGCATGGACAATACCTAGGGAAAGGGAAAATAAGATAGTTTTTTTTCTTTTATAGCATCTAGTAACCCGTGTTAGTATACTTGAGTGTAAGTTAGCAATATTGCAATTGAGTAATTTAGATGTATAGAAATTGTTTTCTATTTTGTACATAATTTATCCTAAATCAATGATGATCGATATGTGTATATTACGGCTTTATGTGGTCTAACATTATTTTTCTATGGCTCAAAATTTATTTGCAAAATAACTTTTTATTAGTTTTTAATATTTTCAAAGGCGATAATTATTTCTAATTGTATTAACCATATTCCTACCATGCTTTCCATATCTGGTTCCGCTGCTATGTGACGTAACAGAGGTTCACGTGCACCCTGTCGGGATGCACGCCGGGACGCCCCACGTGACATTGCACGAGAAGGAGGGGGAATAAGCCGACCAGTTTCCGCTGAATACAGTGTCCTTGGTCGTTCGGGTTCCCTCGGAATTGCAGGAGCCTTCGGCTTCTGTTGCTGTTCTTCACCCATCAGGATACGGGTCAACTGCTGCAGTTCATCCCTCCAGGCTTCTGTCACAGGAACTGTGGAAACAGAAAATTTATGAAGTTATAATATGTGATAATCCAGCGAATAAAGAAAAGTAATGTATGATTGCACAAGTTGTCAATTCACCTATTTAAAAAATGACAATTTACCTAAGAAGAAAGAAAGGTAATATGAGATAATATTTTTAGTTAACAATCATCCCCTGTGACACAATCCCACAAAAAGGTTAACGTATTATTTGAGTTATTTATGATTTTTCGCATTCGATTCAAAATTTAATTAGAAAAAATATTTACGCATAAAATCATATTTTAGTTATTGTCAGCATATTCATTCAATGAATTGTAAAATGAATTTTATGATTGCAAAGGGGTAATAACCCATAACAGTAACATTCGTCTATATTTATAAGTTTGTTCTAAAAATTGCCAGATCAATCGCAATACATAAATTCCATGCCTTCGCACATACTTGAGGAGTTTAAAAAAAGTTTTGTGAATCAGATCAATTCCGCTACAATTCAATAACTTTTAACAATTAATTCATTATGAAGTATCATGGGCTGAGCATTGACAAGCCTTCGGATATAAAACAATACAAAACATAAGTAAAACAATGAATCATTATTTATTTGCAAACAAAACAATAGCATACATACATATATTTATAAACCATTGAGCTTATTTCTATTGTCATTTAGTAAAACTATATATTTTGGTATTATCAATTATACAAGGCCTATCATGTTAAAATTTAAAAAAAAACCAAGAATATACTGCTAGATAATGAGAAACTATTTCTAATTTATACTTTAATGGACATGTTAATTAAACTAAATTGATGTAATCAATTAAATGCAGTCCGTCATTTTGATTTATTATCTTCGCAAGGAACACAATTCACACTCGGCACGTGCTAGCTAAGGCGGAAGTATTAATTTCACGTCGTGGTAAGAAAGATAACTCTCAGGCACTTCTATGGTAAAATATATTATTCGTCATTTCGACTCACAAATCTCTCTATGATGTCAGTCTACACATTTCACAACAAATCGTTAATTTTTGTGGTCACATTCCGAAATTCTGTGAAATGGTCACGTGTTTTCAAATCTTCAAGCTGGACTACTTTGTTGTGATTGGCTGCGCACTAAAAGCACGTGATTTCCATACCGACCTTGGTTGAATCACCTTAACAGGTGATTGTAGCTGTATGAATATCTAAGCGACCCAATCGATCTGACGGTACCTCGAGCGTCAGTTCGTGGGGTCCCTTTCGCTAATTAAAAAGCAGATATGGATAACTTTAAGAACTTTTATCAAATAAAACCTTGTTGGTTTAAATTATTTAATAGTAAATTACAATTAAATGACTTTAATTAAAACCTTATCTTAGATTTAATTACAGTTTTATATATTGGGGAGTTGATTTATTACTAGCAAGAAATACTTCTTTATGATATTTGGAATTTAGAACTTTTTAGTCGGAGTATCAAGCCTAGAGTTCAATAATTTCTAGTTTTAAATAATTAGATCACTATTCAGTGAAAAACCAAATATAAAGAAATTGAAGGACATTCAAGCATATTCGTCATCTTTATCTTCTTAAATTAAAGAGTTTCTTATAAGACACAAGTGTGCGTCGCGAGCATATTAATTAACTTATATTAATAAACTCTCAAAACGTACTTTTGAAATGATGACAAATGTTTCACAGAAACCAAATACACGACGAATTTAGTACATTCTATCAACGTCAAAATTTTGTTTTTAAAAATGAGGCTGATTGATACGTGTTACGTTAATTGTCATTTAAATTTAAACGTTCAAGGGAAATAGTATATTTTTGTTTTGTTTTAGAAAATAATATTTCTTATGTTGTAACTACACATGTCAGTTAGAGCTTATAAAAGCGTTATCATCTAAATTATTGCAGATTTAACTAGCTGATATACTCACCCATGCCGACTTTGGGGATTGCTTTCTCCCTCCATGGGTAGCTCTGTAGGCCAGTGAAGTACTGTAGGCCGGTGACTGTGTTAATGGGATGGAGCTGGGAGTTGACGTTGATGGCGTTGACGGGAACCTTGCCATGGTTGTTCATCTTGTTGTTGTTGAAGGCATTTGGAGGGAATTGCAGGGAATACTTAGGACTAGAGAAGTAGCCATTATCGTTAACGGCACAGATTGGTACATCAAGGAGTCCTGTAAAAGGTATTGAGTTTAGAAAGGAGGAGTGTCAATTTGGGTCCTCTGGTGGCCATGACCGATAAGCATTATTTTTTGTTTACAGATACCCGGGGTTTAGGACACCATGATATGTCATATGATTAAGGTCAGGTCGAAGTAGGGGTGGGGTGGGGGGGGGGGGGGGGGGGGGGGGGGGGGGTTAAACAGGAGGGTCAATTTTCGGTGATTGGAATTTTAAAAACAAATTTTAGTTGATGATCTGTATTTGTCTAAGGTACATATTAAGCTGAAGAAACTAAGTTTTGCTTAATGCTAAGTAAAATTTCTACTAAAGAAAAAAAAAAAAAAAAACCATTAGATTGCAGTATGACTGTATAAAATGTTTTTCTTTACTTTTTGCATTGAAAAGAAATCTCGAAAAGATTTTGCTTTTACATACAAATAAAACCAATTCATGTAATAATAAAACATAATAACACTGTTACGATATGACGTGGACAAAAATATTGGGCCTGTTTATAATGTAAATGGGCGAATTACGTTTCACTAACTGTTGTGACACAAAAGTCCCGAAAACGGCCAGCTTCACGCTTCACTGACTCTCATATGTACAAACACAACGGATAATACGATAAACACACTAAGCATTCCAACCGAATTATATTTTTATTTTGTTAAAAATAATATCCGTCGAACAATAGCGCGTAATGCCCTGTAGCTATGACGACATGTAAACTTGTCAGAAACAGGTCTGACGTTGTATTTTACGGCAACGATACATATATACGGAGGATCCATTCATAAAACAGGTGATCACAGTTATACACAGGTCAATAATATCCGGAATAAACACGGCTTAGATTATTACATAACACCAGTAACATCTAAAAAGAGAACCAAACACGGTCTGCAGAGTCAACAATTGGGAATCCGGAGTAAATCCATTGCGACAAGTGATGCTTAAAATTCTAATCGAAATAATCTTTTGATGGTATGTATAACCGATTTGTTATTGTGTTCGAACACAAAACACAGGTACGCATCCCACGTACCCAGTCCACCCCTCTACGATTTTACCGTAACAGATGAAAACGGGCTAACGTAAACATGACTTATACCGAGTTTTGTTGTGGACAAGGTAAACTAGTTTACTGTAGCAATGAAAGTTTAATAAATTGAACATGAAATTCACTTTATCTTTCCAACGATTTTTGTAAAATATACTCCTTTCATTAAATAAGGTTTCCTTTAGAGTTCTAAATTAATAATTATACGTTACTTTTAAATAACGTGATTTGCATCTTAAAGCTGACAATGCAAGTTAAAATTATTAACATGATTTTTTTTTTAAATAAGTACACTCGTTTTTCCAAGAATCGTTTATGAGACATTCCCCGGTTGAGGACAGCCATTTTTGTTTTACATTCCGACGACTCACCGACCCCTATATAAAGCGCGTGAATCGACACACGTGCGCTCATTCATGTACCTATACACCTAGCAGTCAACAGGTTATATCACCTACAAATAGGTAAACAAAACCCTCACCTGTAAAACTATATGGGACTTTTTTTAGCAAAAAAACACGTCAACTCCTCTAAGTTGTCATTTAGATGTTTCTCAAAATACAATTCCAACGCAAGTGAATAGAAATCCAAAAATAATCCGTCCACATATTTCCACGTATATCATCGTACCCGACGCACTCATCTGACCATATACACGTGACTACGTACCTGACCCGAACGAGCGACAACTATCAAGGACACACACGTGTCGTTGAACATGTACGTGTAAAACTTAGTGTTTATTGAAGTGTTTTATTAGTTCGTATTGGACATATGTTGGGATATAGCTGACAACACATTCATCTATTACTTCAATGAAATATTGTCAGGTGAGTGCAATGTTTATTTTCAATTTGACATTGTTATTTGCAATATCGGGGCATGTGTATCTGAGACAAGATATGTTTAAAATGATACACGTGTGTCAAGTGTCCCGTGCTTTATATAGGGGGTTGGCCAGTGAAGGTTACTAAGCAGAGCAAAAGAAAAATGGCTGTTAATATTTTTTTTTTAATTTCAACTACGTTACTTTTAAATAACGTGATTTGCATCTTAAAATGACGAATTCAAATCGTCATAAGATTAGTAAAAAATCGAGTTTCGGCAATTGAAGAAAATGATGATAGGATGATAATGATGCTACTTGTCGACATTCAGTGATAGAATATTTTATCTGTAATATAATATAAATGAAACAATTTCATTTAAATGTATGTGACCAAATCAAATTCACCAAAAAGGAAAAATTTCGGAATTATATGCAGTTGAAATGAATTTAGTTTTAAGGTAAAAAATCAGTGTTTGCGATACTGACATACGATTTGACCAAATGATATTTTTCTTACATTGTACGTGTCATTAACAGCCAGGGTCAATCAAGGTCAGATAAAGGAAGGATAATGTACCAGGAGAAAAAACAACGACCTGCCACTACTTCCTGGGAACAAAAATAAGAATGTAATAATAGTGCCCTACCTTTGATGTGACGCACTCTGTTGGGGTGAGGGTTGTGTCGTGTGAAGAAAGAGTTCTGACTAAGCTGACCAAATCTGTAGCCTCCATTGGTAGATGGGCGGCTTCCTAGCTTCCTAAAACTGTCGACGGACGCCATGAAACCTTCGCCGACTGGCCCTGGACGCGCAATTAGATCTCCGTTTGATGGTCTAAACACTTCAGACTGGCTCATCCTGAAATCAAACAGGTATGAAGTGAAAATAATTATGTTTGTAAAATTTGAATCCAAAAGTGAGTTTTGGCCATGTTGGTCATATAGTCAACGAAATATTAACATACCAACCGAAGCAGCGACAAATACCGTCATGTTAGTCGGTTAACACATCAGCCGAGTGCTATACCTGTAATACCAATCAATAAATCCCGACAAACAATACAACTTCAGACAGCAAGACTAATTACATGTAAGTTGACCCAACTTCTAGAGTATTTACATCACCTAATCTCTCCTGGGAGTAGTGATTAATACAGGTCGGAAAAGTTCTTGGTGGCAATTCTTTTCTTTCCTGCTACTGCCAATTTCAATGTGTCAGATTCTTCATATATTCCAATGTCTATAACGCATATTGTACTGCTATAGTACAACGTAATGTCGCCTTAGCAATATGGCAGAGGGGCTGCATTGATATATTTCGCATCTAGCTTTGCCATTTCCCAATTCCCATTCCTTGCGGGTCAAGTTTGTACACATTAAACATATTAAATGAAAGCTTTGCATGATCTCCCTATGTTTAGTGTGCAGATATGCATGTATTTGGACTGGGTTCGTGATAGGTACCTTGATTGAGCTCTTATTCGCGAGTTATTTAAATCAATGCCAGACCAGGTTTATATTAGGGTATGTGAGAAAGCCACGATTTCGTGGTCGGTAACTGGTCACTTATCCGCGTGGGTTTCGAACTCGCAACCCAAAGGTGGACGACTGAAGGTGATGAGTTTAAACATCTTAACAATTCGCCAATGACAATCACTATTGTTGTAGGGGAATGTTGAGTAAGACAACTGTAAACTTGAAACTAGTAATAATAGCTACAGTACAATAACTTGGTAAACTTGGAAAAGTACCGCCGAGACAAATTGGCTAGTCCGTGAAATGATGACCTTTGTTATCACCAATTCCCTATGCGGACTAAACCTGGTAATTACGGAGTTTTTGGTCTGGCACATGGCTGGAACCGATACATATTTGATAGTGTCTGTTTCCAAAAGTACAAACTTGGTATTACTAACGGTATCGTGACCTAGAACAGATTGACTAGTGTGCTCCTGATCAATATGACTGTATTATCATGATCTGTGCATTTGATATCACGGTAATTGTTTAGGTATTGCCCATGTGTATAGAGATTTGTTGAGCTCATTCAGTATAGCATGACCCTGTCAATCATCCTATTATTGTGAGAGAGGGCACACGACTTAAACAGGTAATCATTGGGGCGTAAGTGACCGGGATTCAACAAGTTATTGTCAGTGTATACAACTCCATTACGCAGGAACGTTCGATTTTTTTTTGTATTACATGCGGCAATCCACATATTATAAAATATCATTCTGTGATTTCTAATTACCACATAAAAATACTTCTGATTTTTGCATCAGAATTCAATTATTATTTATAGAACTTTAGAAGATGTTTTACGTAGAATTTAATTTACATGGTACTGGCATCCAACAAACATATATGTATGTAATCAATGAGAATTTAATTATCTTCCCCTCTATATATATTTCCCTCTATATATAAGTATTATAATAATTCTTAGCATGCAAATGACCATACTATTAAACAATTAAAACTTATCGGACGGACTTATATGTATTAATAGGCATTATAAACCACCAAATACACAATGTGTCTATCTCGCATCAAACCTCCAAGCGTAAACCCGTTTTCACAATTCAATAAACTTAATCATATAAATATATCATATACTATCGAAATCGTGACCTTTTGACCCCATACACGCGCACAACAATGGCAATAATATCGATTAAAATACCAGATAGTGATATAAGATCAAAAGCATGTTTTCTGCTTCAATGACAACGATTCTGGTTGTAATTATTCAAGCGGATTGATTGATTTTCCAGATTGTTTACGCGTTAAAATCCATGATTCTGCCATAATTAGAAATCAGCATTTTGGATGCATTGTTTAAAGAATCCGTAGTTTTAATCACACCTTTTTGAAGAAACAAAAGGCATGTAAATTAAATTTAGAATTATGAATATATTTTAAACACACATATCAACACATCGAAAGGTAATCTTAATCTAGATAGTTTAGAACCAGTATGAAATCTCCTTATGCATCTAAATTATAGTTTAGCTCACAAACGCTTGATGCTATCAATTATTACATTTTTCAATAAAATTATTTTAATCTCCGGGTGATAATGAATTTGATCGGTAACTACGGTCGCTCTGCATGTCGGTTCTTTAAAATTGACTGTTATGATACAGTCACGTTAGCACGATCGATTGTCCGTGTATTGAACCCCAAGTATTCTATTGAAATCAATAACGGCTTTAATCCTTTTAAATATACAATTTCCTCTAACGTCTTTCCAGAATGATAATCTTCAGACATCTATAAAGCCTCGTGCTGTCAACTTGTCTAGTCATTAAATACTTAGTTTTAAAGCAGATGCAATATTTTTAAATCCACTGAATGATAAAGATTACCATCTTATCTATTTTAGTCGATGCCTTTTTTAATTTCTGAAGTCTAATATAATTTATTTCAAAAATAATTACCATATAGATTTAAAGGTTTGACTAACGTCAAACGATATGTTCACTTTACTTATGTTCGATATCATCTAGTGGGTTTCAATGGTTTCCTAAGAAATCAATTCATGACATAGATATAATGAATTGTCTACTTTCAAAAAGCAACATTAAAAACATATTGAATCGATTATGATCTTTTAATGTGCGCGTTTTCGAGGGTGCAACTTTCAGTTTTCATCCACGTCACGTAATATCAAACTATCGATCAGTCGATTAATCAAACGTAATATTGTGTATTACTATTTAAGTACTACATATTATGTAGTACGAAAAAAAACCGTTCACAATTCTTCTTACTGATGATATAAAATAAAGTCCGTCACAAGTAAATGTCCTACGCAGTACTAAGAAGGAAATATCAAAAGAAATTGTAAATATGTTTACAGCCGTCCCCGGACAAGTATCAGGAATATTGATCTTTTGATTAAATACTTAGGGTAATGTCATTGTATGTAAACTCCAGTATGCTATCGTCTTTTCCCCCGCCACTATCGAACTGGCAAATATTTATTTATTTCAGTTTATCGGTATTTGCATTTGCAAATGACACGCGTTGATATGCCATGAGGTTTGGACAAAGCCTCTCAGGGTAAATCTATTTGGCACCCGGTCCAATGTTTGCTTAAGAATAGGTCTAAATGTAATGTTCGATGTTGCTTATTCAGTTACAAATTCAACTTTAAAGTTATATTAACAAATCATTGATTAACATGCGATATATTTTAACTTTGAATTTTTATCAATCAATATATTTATCTATTCTTCTTCTTCTGCCTTTTAGCAAACAATGAAACAAGATATTTGAAGCCTAAATATACACGATTACTTTTGTGTAATATATCTATTTTAGAACTATGTTTTCAATTTAAGAGAAAATAACTTGGACCGAAAAGGGTTTGAAAAGATAAACTCATAATTCACGTTAAAGTTAAAATATACATTTGAATCACTAATTAAAGACTAAAGTTAGAAATGAAATTATCGAAAAACTAAATGGCCAAAAGTACTTAAGATAGCATCGTTATAGATGTATAAACACTTTAATAAATACTCGATCTTAATAAACAACAACTTTTTGAAATCAGAAATGTATTTCTCTTAACAGCAATAGATATGTCTACAATTAATTTTTCTATAAATGAAAAAAAAAACTTGAGTTCTCTTTTTAAAATAGATGATGAGTCATTTTTAACAATAAAAGCTTACTCACGTTTAAATCCTCATAGAACCCGGAAAATAATTCAATATTTTAATGTGATATCAAAGCAATAATGTTCTTTAATCACCTGAAATAAATATCTACAAACCACCTAACGAATATCACATTCTGACGACATATTCCCAAGCCCATATTAATGCTCTTTTGATCAAGGTTTAATACATTATACATTAAAAAAGATCTGTCAATATCAAAATAAACATAAATCAACATTTATATTAAATGATTAACACACCATCTTATAATTCCGCCCACAACCATCTATGCCATTAGAGTTTAACAGGTTGTTGATCACAAATGCTTACTAGTATAAAATCTACTGATTTGGTATTATTCAATTGTACACCAAATTATTATTAAATCTGATGCAATTTCGTTTGAAGCATGTATTACAATTAGAATTGTGGGTTTAAAGCATGTTGCCTAATTGTTCTTTTTGTTTATGTGCTGTATTTGGCGGTTGTTTTTATTTGTTTTGACGTTCTATTGTAGGTACGGTCATGTTGGAAAGTTTCCATCGTATGTTGTATGCATCTGTAAGACAAGAATGTGTGTATGATTTGAGAGCCTCTGGTAATTTTTTTTGTCTCCTTGTGAAAGTGGAATTCATTTCTAATCTTGTACTGTAACCTTACAGTCGCACACTGCCCAAGACACCGAGCAGGACACCTCGATTGGCCATATTATGCCATATTATTGAATTGTGGCAATGTCGTACTTCAATGACTTGGTATGTTATGTTGTTATGGCTTAAAGATGTTCCACCGCCGACAGAGCATAAATGATATTCATCATTTGAACAATAATTGGTGTTAAATCATGTATAGATATGTCTAATTAACACAAAAAAATAATATAATATTATCCATTTTACCTTTGGTGTATGCGCAATCATTATTTCATTCCATATAGGATATAGTGCTACGGATTTTTTTCGGGATGAAGTTAGTTATTTTTTATATTTCTAACTTGAAGTTAAACTAGAAGCTCAAACTTTTCAGTTATGGTTACGGTGTAGAGTTAGTAACTTTTGTAAATGAAGAAAAATATTAAATCTTCTGCTCCTGTTTCAAATAGCGAAAAAATGTCATTTGTCAGCAGTGGAACATCTTTGAGTATTAATATATTGATTGTTGAAATATTACTGATGTAATTCCAATTCTGGAATCCCGTGCGATATGGAAAGCGGTTATTTTAATGGTATGGTCATTACGGTGTTTGAAGGAAGGTTAAAGTCATCTTATGTGTCAATATAAAAATGATTTAAGCTATTATTCATTTCAGTAGTGTTGGCAAACGTTGTAAATAGTTATGTACGAGTACCTGACCATGGGACCTTAAAATTTGAAACCATTGTTATACAATCATATTATTATTATCAGCAGCCTTAAATACATCCATACATGACCATCTCCCTTTCTAAGTTACGTCCTTTTTCTAGCACACACAATTATAACCGTCTAGCTCATTAAACATTACGAGAATACATGCACATTAAACTTGTATCAATGCATTGTAACAACGACATCGACAACGTTTACTGTTTTTATCCTTACAGTCGAAAAAATGCCAAAATTGACAATATAAATGTACAAGCCGCATTACATTAGAATAACACAGAAGTTGATAGGTAACGTAATGTCATAAAATCTACTTGATATTAAATGTTGGACTGCAATGCAGACTTTTTAAGGCAGTAAAACGTTGTCGATGTATCTTGATACGATGAATTTAATTCATTGACTTATAAACATTGATCTTACCACTGTCAGGATAACACTTCCTAAAACAAAGAGTTAAACAACTTGTTGTGAACAAAAATGTAATAAATATACAGATGGGTTAGTTGGCATAAATGATACATATAAAATAAATATCACACACTGACAAATCTGTAAACCCGACATTTACAAGTTAATCATCGACCTTAATATGACAACAATACCATATACTCCATTACAGAATAAATCAAACAATACATCCGCATACATTCAATTACTGGTTCCGATATCTCGAAACAAGTGATTTGTAAGTCAACTTCTTTTTCCATAAGTAACATCAGAAGCAAAAGTTTTGACTTAAGTCTACACGTTTGTTTCGAGAAAGAAATCGGCGCTTGGTCCAAGGTTCTCGAAACAAAATTAAATCATTTTTTCACATTATTTGAATTACGAGAAAAACTAAGTTTTGACTTCAGTTTGCACTTTTGTTTTGTAGAAATTTAAGTCTGTATAGTTGTTTAATATTTGGAGAAATCATCGCTGTTTTCTCTTTGATATTGATTTGTTTTTATTCACGCAATTGTCAGTTTAAGCCATATAAGTTATCTTTCTTTTTCTGCGCTCCATTCATTGATAGGTGCTTGGAGTTCCGAGAAAATTAACATGACCATGAATATAGCAATTAAATGCCACGCTAATAAATGCCAATATACAGTATCGATACATTTCACTTAAATAGACAGACATGATGGTGTCTGTACTATACCGTAATAATATTCAATCATCAGGGTCACTTTACAAAGAGATTAAAACACCTTTTATAAAAAAATCCTTTTCCTTAATTAAATCCTTGAAGTTAAATTTCAAACCCCCACACTCTATGTACATTTAGAATATTAATGTTTACCGAGCATATCAAACGTTTGCCTTCGGTGCATTAGATAAGAACGTGAACGGAAATTAAAGCACAAATTGCGCAACATATTGACTTTAGTTTTAATGAGAGACTTCTGAGCCTTGTTCAATTAATGATATATATTTAAATGTGAGACATTACTGATAAAACGTAATAGCTAGATGAAACTTGGTATCTCGCCAGGTGCATAAGCTAATAAATCCTTACCCTGTACACGGTATGTAAATATAGATTGTCTGCATATATTATTAGAGGTTTTTACACCTGAAAACCTGCACCTCATTGATTACATATACAACACAAGTGCAGTCTATTGAAGAGCTGCACTTAGTCTACATATCAGTTACTATAATTGACATAAATGATACGCCCTGTCACATTCAAAAAGTTTTAGAAAAAGTATGGAGTATATTTAATCTAATTTTGAATAGACTTCTTATTGAACAAATACTTTCCCCTATGTCAATCATGTACAAATAATTTCTTTTTTTATGTAATAGCCAAAGCAAAATAAATGCATGTAGTTAAACATTTTTGTTTTCATTTAAATGGACAGCTATATTTTTGCATGGCTCTCTGTAGATTCGTAATTAGTATTTATAAATCATTGAGAATATGTGTTTCAATGACAATGATATAATTTTACATTCACCAAAGAAAAACACAAAAATTGGTACTTAAGCTGTGTACAGCTTGTGCTTTGAACTTGCACTAACATTAGCAGTATTATCATAGCAAGAATACTATATCAACTAGGATAAATCCACGTATTCATGTTTATGGGAAGTTCCATATGTACGAATAACATACATGTATATGTAGAGTCAATCTGGCTTTTTTCAAAACAGATTTTTATATAACATTGAAAAAATGAACGGGAGTTAACTTAAACAGATATGTATGTATACAATACATACATCAAGAGTCAAGCTAACATTTTCAAAACCAATTTTATACATAACATAATGAAAAGGTGAACGTGATTCAACTTTCACAGATAATTGTAGGTAACTAAAAACGTACTGAATTACAAGTACACTGACAGGGAGGCTATCTGTCAAGATTGACGAAGTTCACTCAAGTATGAAATGGACACCTCCTAGTCCCTAAACCCGCTGTGAATAACTGTACACGTACCGTTATACACAATTAAAGTTCCTTTATACCACAAGTCCGTCTGTGTAACACTACAAAAAGTCTATAGGCGGGGATAGGGACAGGTCTCGTTCGAATGAATGAAGGGGATTTGTTAATTGAAAATTTGGAATGACTGGCCATATAATTGTGTCGGTACTGTCGAGTGAATAGGTTTAAATCGAAAGCTAATTCTAAAGTAAACCTGTAAACACTATTGATGATTGGTACAAGTGTAGTTAATGTCATTCAGGTCAAATGGCCAATGGGAATCTGTCAATTCTCGTTAACTTTTTTTAAACTTTCAGGTCCCATGGTGATTGTTATCGAACAACATATTATTGTAACATGTAAATGAAAACCCTACTATAAGGCATGAATCATAAAAAAGAAATGTGGGACGGGATTTCTTTCCTTTTTCTATTTCCCTTCTTATTTCCTCACAACCTTAAGCATTTCGAATAATATTAAAGTTAAAGAGGATAGGGTACAAGTACCACTGAAAATATCTGTAAGTCTGACAGATACATTACTATTAAGGTATATTACAAGTCTTACTAGTGTATGTTTGTATGTCAGTTTAATTCGATTTTGCATCTTACAGAATTTTCATTGGCTTAGAATTACATTAGTATTAAATAACGTATGAAATGAGGCCGTCGTTTATAACGTCGTCGCTGATTGGTTGATAAATCATCGTTAAAATTTCATAGATAACGAGAGTCTCGATTAATTTCTAGTTTCACATGATGAGATTTAATTATTAGGATTAACTTGAGTAGAGCTTTCGCGGTATATTTTCATGAATTCATTTTGAGTTTTGTGTGATAGCTCCATGAAATAGATGAATACAAAAACATAGCTAAGTTCATCTTTAAATAACCCCCAAAGACTAAGACAAGATTATCTTAAAAATGACAACCTGGAGAACAACCGTTCAATGATATAGCATGGGGGAGTAAAACAAACATTGACAAATAACAGATTTCATTCAAGACAGATCCCTAGACAGCTACTGGCAAGGTCTCGGTCAAACTCTTATCACATGTATGTTAACATATCCCTTACAAGTGGTGCATATCTCCGAATGTGGTAAAGAAGTACATGGGTGCAGTGTTAATAGACACAGGCCGAGAATCGTTTTACTTGAATTTGTCCTGACGTATACATGTACGTGGAGAGAATCTACTCAGAGC
This sequence comes from Argopecten irradians, assembly GCF_041381155.1. Classification (NCBI taxonomy): domain Eukaryota; kingdom Metazoa; phylum Mollusca; class Bivalvia; order Pectinida; family Pectinidae; genus Argopecten; species Argopecten irradians. Next base: position 44,084,589 of record NC_091138.1, read on the forward strand.
ACTTGTCCTTTAAAATCCTTGAGTGTTGTCTAGTACTTCATTATATATTACCAATTGAGGGTTCTATAGAAAAAAAACATTTATATTGTCTTCAAATGTTCAAATTTATAATCTCTGAGAGAGGCGGATGGATCTATTCACACCTGCTGAAAGAAAGGTTACAGACAGAGTCTTTTGCAGATGTTATAAATAACACTATTATATATGATGTCACCATAATACTGCCACCTGGCCGATGAGTACAGACATAGTGAAATATAACTCAATAAATCAAATTGTGGGAAATTTACTTAGTGAAGGGAGCACAAAGAAATGTTTCGATAGTAATGTATGGCCTGCACTCGTTGATACCAGTGTCTTTATCCTCAAAATTGATTATCCGTCAAACAGTTTTTTCGTTTTCGACATATTTTATGAAAGTACGTACCTAATAATAATCTATCATTATTGATGATATTTAAAATAGGGATATTCACACCACAAAGATAATCAACATGATGATAAAACAATAATCTAAATTCCAAAAGTCGATAGGTGTGTACGGAAATGTATGAAAAGGTGTAAGCTGAATATAGACCCTATTGAATAAGTGTCGTCTGCGTCAACTGTTGTCTGCTTCAATGCTCAACATTTGTCTTACAAAACAAGGTCTCAGCGATACCTGGCATGTCAATCAAGACCACAACGACGGTTGTTACTGTGACCTACATTTATAAGACGGGACTTGAGTGTTGAAGCAGACAAATCTAGGTCACGACGACACCTGTCATACAAATGTAGGTCACAGCTGTATACAAATCTAGATAACTCAACAACTCAAACTATGGAAATTTGAAACAGATCACAATGTTAAATGGAATTGGGGGTGACATAGAGCAATAATGAGCAATATTTATGTCTTGTCCATTAACGAGAGCATGTTTGAACATAGCTTCGAAATCTACCCTCAATTTAAGTGTACGTGCTTTTGAAAACATTAATGAATATATATTAAGCTAATTTGCAGTGATCGTATCAAAGTTTTTAAAAAGCGATCCCTCATTTACATATTGTTTAAAGAGATATTATAATAGTTTAAACAAAGTCTAAACTATACTAGTGTCCCTGTTTTGACCTGTATAATAAATTAACATAATTTATCATACTATTAGAATGGCGCCTCTAAACTATTGTGTATATAGCCAACGTTAATAGCTTAAATAATAAAGTTTACCGTCAAAATATGGAAAAGATCACCATAAACTTTCAGACATTGATAAAATTAATCGAATAAATTCCTAAAACCACACACCAAGAGTTAGGACATATGCTACAAATATAGATATTTCACAAAACATATATGTTCCAAACTTGATGAAGTTATAGTTTCTGTAAAAATAGAATCATCCGAAATGCACCAAACATGTGTATCGTAAAGAAGACAAAGCAAAACAAAATAGTTCCGTTTTAATGATGATTCAGATTTCATTTTACCGCTTTTGTTTTGAAAATTAACGGCATTGTTTATTCCAATTGAACAAAAGCTGGTCAAAGTAAATAAAGAGCGTTTGCGATGTTTTTTATCGTTTAAACTTAAAGTACAACTTTCGTAAATTTTTACTTTTTTTTTACTTGTAGAAATAGCAACATTGGAAATTGTAATATCGGGGAACATATAAACAAAAAGTTATTCTTGATTCGTCAGTATGGAAATTGCGGCACATCTACACCAAACAAGACACACATATCATAGATTGATCAGGGTGACCATGAAGGTAATCGATACAGACCCAGGTATGGTTACTATACACTAATTGAGTGAAGAATATAAACCTAATACTCGACTTAAATGTACCCACAGCAAACATGGAGAGGCTCCTTATGTTTATTACCTATTGAGATATATGGGCCATAACAAACACCGGCCTGACCTCTTCACATCCACGTGTAAAGTCTCCAGTAAAGAGGTCGTATGCTTGACAAGGCAACACCGATTGATTGGGCATCCGTTTACAAAACACTTAAAGCGTTAAATCAACAGGCTGTTCGTATGATCTTGTGTTAGTGCTAGTTAAGGTTTCCGATACAAATGATCACAGCAGACGTTATTCTCTGACGTTTCTTCCCAATAAACAATACTTTAAAGGAAAGGATTTTTTAAACAAAGTCTTTGATGTTTTTAATTTTTTAATTTATTTTCAACTGGTAAACCTAACTTGTTTGAATGCCACAAAGAGTTTGTGAAAGGAAATAGCGACCCTTCAATTTGTTATCAACATATAAGTTCATGGTGACTGACTTCTATCAACAATCAAAATATCAAATCTTAAGCCACGCCATTGTGCAACTTGGGTAACAATTTTTTTCTGTGTTTGTTTAAAATTTATTTCAAGTTTTTACGGCCAGGTGTATATTTGCTAGGGGACAAAACTAGAACTTTTCTAACTTGCACAAACCTTCAGAAGCATTCAATAAATATTAATATTTTGCGTTATATGTTTTCATTGTATATTTTTGGAAGATTGAGTCCATAGTGAGAGTTTGTATTTTCAATGTGAAAGAAAAACCTCAAAATGATATGTTGTAGAATGATAGAATGACGTCACATTCGAAAATGTATTATTTAAATGAATTTAAAGCAGTGATTTGTCATGAGACTAAAAGAAGTACTCTGGTCTACAAAATGTCTAAGGACTCCCTAGAACCTTATGACGTAATCGGTGTGCAATGTTAATGTTATAAAGGCGATATCAACATCAATGGCATTATAAGGACCAGCAGGTAATATAAGGTCATTTGATTGATGCTATCCCAGGTAATATCGAGCTATGATTTAATTCTTGTTGAAATGAAAATCCCCCTTGGCTATTTGTAAAAGTCTTTTATGATGCAATTATGTCAAAAACGAAAATGAGGAATCGAAACATTATTTTTTATTTATTTAAAGACGTTATTTGGAAAGAAACAAAGCTAAAATAAACTAAATTTTAAGTGCTTAAGTCTGAAATTAAGAAAGAAAATAAACGTTTCTATGTTAAGAAACATCACGTAAGCTTGACCACTATTCAACTAGATGTTATAGACGACCACTTAAATAATTCTCACAGCGACACAAGTAGCACTCGTAACGGGTGAGGAAAGTATTGTTATCGATTATTGATAACTCAGATTGTTCTGTCGGAAACCCAATGTAAGAGGATTACATCAGAACAAGAAGATTAATGTCGAAGTGAAAACCATGACGTATCTTACGTCATAGGCTGCAATCCTTAACCCCAAGAAACATATCAAACGAGTCGATAAATCCACCATTGCATATGTCTAGACAAAGAATGATCGACTGTTGTGTGGTATAAAATTTTATCGACTAATTACGCCTTGTTTATTTCCAGGCATTGTGACATCAATAGGGAACAACGGAATAATCTCGCTCGAGTGCTCTTAGAGATCCGCTGTATATGAGGTCATTCATCCGTGAATACCATATACATTTTTATATTTGGAGTCGTTTGATGCAAGGTTTCATTCCAGCACGATTGGATACGAACGGTATTAATAAATCAGCACGCATTAATACAATACGAAATGTTCTAAACCAGTCTTTGTTGTTCACTAACTAACACTCTAAAACTGGTCAATAATTTTATCAATGAGTTCTATTATCATATCATATACCCTTTTGTTACATGTACTTAATGGTTCTGATGCGAAATATTCTTTTCGCGACCAATACAAAGAAACCAAGAGATAAGATTCAATAATGGAATATACTTTAATGATATCATTATAAAGAATTTATGCATTACAATATCGATATCAATATGTGGTTTCTAAATAGTCATATCGACCAATCGAATGTCTAAAACGTTGAACAATGTCACATGTTCATCTGTCTCGGTGATATTGCATCAAAGAATTTTGAAAAGTACTATATCAAAATACGTAATCAAAGTCTAAGCCTATACCATGGCATATTTGTACAAAGGTCTTTCATTCGGTTTAAACGAATTCCGATCGAGTTAAATTAAGCTTCACAATCGAGAACAACGTGGTTTCAAACAAAAATGCAATATATCCAAAGGTTGTTTGATACTATGACTCATATTCTGTTCCCAATGTCAACGTTAGAATTATACCTGCTGCCCCAATTGCATGATCGTAAAAGGCAACTAAATTTAGGATCTTATCTTTTCTTTCTTCCTAAATTACTTTATTCTTCCTAACGTCTCCCTTGACACCACCTCACTTTTGGCCTTTAGTTGAGCGCTCGCCCCTGTGAGGAAGGCTCTGGGTTCTGTCCCCTGGCCGAGACACACCAAAGTCTATAAAAGTGGTAGTTTCTGCTCCTGCTTAGCGCTCAGCATAACGGGAGTGGGACGACTGGTTCGCCCGTTGTCAGTATAATGTGACCGGGTGGGGTGTGTTGCTTGGTGTCTTCGGCGGCATGCTTCAGTGATATAGCACTATAAAAAGGGCAACAGTTCCACTATACAAGAAGACATAACACGAATATACCGCAGTCTCCCAAAACACGCACCTCGCACAACATACACACAAGCACTGCATACATGGGAGGCCGTCCTTACATGACCATAGCTGTTAATAGGACGTTAATTAATCAAACAAACAAACAAAATCAAATTTCGTTTTACAGGTAACCCTAAACCCATAGTCTGACTCTTGGACCTTGTGGAATTATGACCCATGAGTTTGTTCCTAAGGTGAACTAGCATTTTACAGGTAACCCTAAAACATATTCATATTCTAGGACCTTATTTAAGAACTTAGAACCCATTTTTTACTCCCATAGCCAATGTTACCTGATATAATAACTCGATACCTACCTGACAATCAGTATCTGGGAGTAGATGTTCCGGAGCGTTACGGATCCGGAACGTTCGTTACGGATGATCAGGACATTTATATCAGTCCTCTCCATTAGGGCTGTCATTTTCTCTAAATAATTTATGTGCAAGCGTTTCCGGGGAATTCCTGAAGGTGAATTAGTGGAAATTTCCGATAAAAGTATACTGAATAGTTCCACTTCTAACTGTCATTGGATCGTAAATTGTCGATAACTTTCTTCTTCGGCTCTTTACTCTAGATGTGTCGTTCATGAAGACGGTTAGGAGTCGATCTAAAGTCGAATCGATTGAACATAACTGTCAAAATTCCGGCGTACCTCAATTCTTCTTCTGTCGCGAAAATCGATACAAATTTGGTGCTCCATAAATACAGGGATTACCCGATACCAGCTAGCGGCTAATATATCAGGTGGATCATTCATGGAGAGGTCTATATCTGTTGTCTAAACACGTGTTTTTATTAGCTCAGCCCATGACGTAATTATTACATGAACTGTATTTCGGTTGTTTGTGATTTCTTAACGAATACGCATGGTCATTATCAGTCAACTACATCGAACTAACTATCCAGCGTTGGTTGGAAGATGCTTCTTCTTCTTATAAAGAACACAATTCCATCGATGCCGATGATTATATTGTGCGGATTGGCAGAGGCGTGATTGTGGAAAAAAAGAGTGAAGTTATTTACAGTGATCGTGAAGGTGCATGTTATTTTTTTCTTTTTTTTTTCTTTTAGTGACAGTTATAAGATAAAAATATGATAGAATGATAGCGTGTCATACACCTTAACTACTCAGACACTGTGGCCAAGAGGTAGAGGATAATGGTAGAATATCAGACACCTTATCCTCTCAGCCATTGTGGTCAAGAAGCGGAGGGCAAGTGGTAGAATGTCATACACCTTAACTTCTCAGAAATTGTAGTAAAGAGGCGGAGGACTGGTAAACGTGTTTTATACACATTACCGATAGACAGTGATGTTAAACATATAAACACTCAACCACCTTAACCCATAGATGGAGGATTAGTGATAAAAGATCAGACATATTACCCACTAGGCCACCATGACACAGAGGTGGAGGGTTTGAGGTAGAATGGTATACAATCTTACCACTCGGACACCATAACCCAGAGATGGTGGACTAATGAAAATAAAGATCTGACATATTACCCACTAGGTCAACATGACACAGAGGTGGAGGGATCGAGGTAGAATGGCATACAATCTTACCACTCGGACACCATAACCCAGAGATGGTGGACTAATGAAAATAAAGATCTGACATATTAACCACTCAGCCACCATGACACAGAGGTGGTGGAGGGCTAGAGGTAGAATGGCATACAGCCTTGCCCAACGCCCGCCATAACCCAGAAATGGTGGACTAATGAAAAAAGATCAGACATATTAACCACTCAGCCACCATGACACAGAGGTGGAAGGCTAGAGGTAGAATGGCATACAGCCTTGCCCAACACCCACCATAACCCAGAAATGGTGGACTTATGAAAAAGGGTGAGACATATTAACCACTCAGCCACCATGACACATAGGTGGAGGGCTAGAGGTAGAATGGTATACAGCCCTGCAACTCAGTCACCTTTGTCCAGAATTGGAGTTCTAATGATAGAATGTCAGACATTTTCGCCACTAAGTCACCATGGTCCAGAAGTGGAGGGCTGGTGAAAGAATGTCAAACATCACAAGTTCACAAACATTCGGACACCGTAATGTTTAAAAATAAAATTGATAACAATTATGATGGGATTGACGATTAAAATAGTCAGTTACCAGTAAATGCATGCCTACTATCATCGTTGTGAAAGATTTTGCTTTCTTCTTCATTTTAATATGCATGAACAAAGGAATGTCTAACACAGCTAACCATCCGTGTCAACAATAAAAATCACATTATTTCTGTAAGTAAAAATAAATGAAATTTCAAACTTTTACAAGATGGCCAAATGAGATGTTTTGATATACCATGGGAGGACGGCCTACCGTGAAAAGTTATAACAACGCGATAAGTTGGTCAAAACGTGCTACTGATGTGTATTTAAAGCTAAAATCTATATGGCATACGATCTTCGCCAATATCTGTCTGATGGGTGCTGTGCGTGTTGTCTCATACCACGCAGAGCTCCCGAAGGTTTCCGAGATAAGTATTAGCTGAAGACCAGGTGTAAAGAGTGACAACTTACAGCGGGGATATTTAAAGCCGATTCAATCATTTGAATAACGTTAGGTCATGGCGGATAAAAAAATTCTTAATCAAACACTACAAAATCTTAAGAAGGCGTCAAGATCGGTTTTTGTAATTTAGAAGGGATTCGTCAAGGGTCGAGTTTATATGCATTTGTATTTGGATTCTCCCCATGTATTAAACTTTCAACAAGAAACCGGATATTCGTCTGTTATATTAGTATGACAGGGAAATGTTGCATTTGGTTTTTAGCTATATCATTCCAACCTGTCTTATAAGTACAATATTGTGTCATTCATTACTCTTTAAATGCCATTTGTGACGTATGGCGGCTCTAGCTGTCAGAATAACACCGGGGAATTTTATCGATATTTGGGGAGAAAGTAGTAAAAGAACTACTACAGTGACGTTCACTTCTCTTGGTGAAACAAGTTGTCTTGTTTGCATTTTACGATATCCCGAAAAAAAATAATCTTGATAATTCGTTCCCAGTCACGTTCCGATATATACATGTACATACGCTGTGATAAGAACGTTATCGTAGATTGCTACCGTAATTTAAAATCACCGCTATGACATGTTGTGATTGTTTGTAAGGCTGGCATATTGCACTTAGGTTGACGCAAGGCTACGACTTTGTAAACAAATCGGCAATTTGACAAACCATTTCCGACAGGTCTACCATTGAAAACATATCAGAAATTACCTTCACCATTTCATATGCGCCATCCAATTTTGTCCAAAAGCATTTCTAAATTACCAAAATGAAACACATCGCATTGCTTTTAGCATTTTGCGCTTTTCAATATCACATTGACTATAAATGCAGGTATTTAATCTTTCATTCGTGTCTGAATCCATTGGACACTTACAAGCTATGTCTTGACAATTTCCCATAAAATGACTTATATATATTTTGAACTTATTTTGAACCTTCTCTATTCTGTCGATGAAATTGTAGCGAAAATGGACAGCCGTAAAAAACTGAAGTCTATCAACTGATCGACAGATAAAACCGTTCGGTAAACAAAATGTAACTGGTCTGCCATTTGAATTGGTCTGATAAATCGGTAGTTATTTTGGACGCCTGTCAATAAACCTGTATACTTTGTTATAGTTGTGGATTAATGTTACGCAACCTGACTCCCTTTTCCAATTAATCTGCAGTAAACAGGTTCTACCAAACGGGACTTGCCATCGCGTGCGGCTAAACATGTATTGGGTTTATTAACAGGGGGTAGGAATTCACTCTGAACGAAATTAATGCACATATTTATATGTTTCTGCATTATATTAAATATTTAGTTTAAAGCCCCAATTGAATTTATGCTTGGAATGTTTAAAGGTATTGTCAGAACGTAAACAAAGCTAAGATGGTCCGAAAGCATAACAGTATACCAAAAATCGTATCGTTGTCGGTTTAATATGCAAATTATTTCCATTTTGTAGTTGTAATAAATTAAACTTTTATTAAAACATATTACTTATACGATTTTGTATCAACTTCTGATCTTACAAGATAAATGTAATATGAAATATATAAATTAACTCATCTACCGGTCACAATCTATATTTGTGAGGTGGAACGGAAACGCATGATTGCTTGCAACTTTATATCGTTCGGTAACATGTAGCAGGCAGAAATTGAACGTAAAATCGAGTACTTAAAAATGATGCCGTATGTATCTTTAAATACATGGTTAATATTTCTCCATTCCATTGTTTATTTTAATGAACTTGCTTATTTTTGTAGATTTCACAACACCATCAATACATTCCGTGGCCCCACAAGACGACTAACAAATCCTTTACTTGCGAATATTTACATATGCAAAGTAATATATTTCTTATAAATCTTCGACTGAGTAATAGTGATGAGGAAACCATTAACTAACGGGTAATAATGCCAATACACAAACATTTCAATAATACATATATTTTTATGACCTCAATTGCACTCGACTTCATCCATAAACCAATACATGTTTTCTACTTTATAGAAAGGTTACTTGAGATCGACACAAGACGACCCTGGACTTCTACAGGGTTACAATATTTCACGTCAACTATTCTAAACAAACTTTACGGCTTATCATACCTCTCCGATAGCGTTATCCTACACCTAAGTCCGGCTACTATAAGGTGTTCCGAACCTGATAAGGTGATCCCGTTACCAGTACATGTCATATCCCGGACTCCGAAGGCCTTTTACATCTACGTAACATCGAAATACACCAGCAAATATTTATTTCATAAAGATCTTTCACGCTTTTCTATAGCGAAATATCTTCAGCAATGTTCCAAATCTAGGAAACGCTTTTCGATATCAGAACATGCATCAACGGTAATACCATTGTTCGTATATCTTTGTCAATTGCGTTTTATCGAATGTTGAAGTATCTTAATCCAAAGACTTGGTTTATCGGTCGAAGTCAATGAAATTTATCCCTGCTGAACATGAACTTGTTGGCTATCGGCGTGACGACAAAACCCTTAACCTGACAAGTCGACCCACTCGATCGTAAGTGACAAATCGTGTAGAAGAGTTTACGTACTCTTGAGGTTTCAGCCCAAACAGAAGTGTTTCACAGACTACCTATGTTTGCAGTATAATCTACAGGAAAGTAAGCAAAGCTACCCGTAATGTACATATCTACTTTCGTCTTCACGCGCTCTTAACTCGGGGAGAAGGACATATCACAGAGAATAGAAACTCCATTGGAGCAATGTCACAGAGGACATGGTAATGAAACTTTAAAAAAATATCAATATATCTCAGAAAACTGACATGGATGTAATAAACCATTCATAGAGCTGTGTAGGGTTTCCTAAGTTTCCATGGTCTGTTGGGGAATCGTTTGGAACAATTTGATCGTTGGTTGGTCGATTGGACTGAAGGGCGGCCTCCGCTGTATGTAATGTTTTGCATATGCGAATGAATGTGTTTTTTTTAGTCTACGGCATATTCTTGTGGTGTCTCTTTGTAAATGTGAAATTTTTGCCGTTTTTATAATGCTATCGCGCACTGCAACGTGTACTAAAGACAACAACAGAGATACCCTAACTGATAACCATATATTGACAATAGGCGAACGATTCGTTCCAGTCTCTTTATACTGAGCGCTAAGCGGAAGGTATGATGCGGAACATATATATTAAACCGTTGCTCCAGACATTATGGTAACGTAAAAGTTCGAATGCGTGTGTCAGGCAAAGAAATAACGCCACATGCAATTGTTACGAACTAAACACTAACATGTTTTCCTAATATTTACTCAAACTAAATCCCAAATAATTCCCTTTCTGTCTAATGTACTGTTTTCAGTGTCGATTCTTACAAGTTTATGACAAACACATTTACAAATGGTTAAAATTTCAATTAATTTCGATGTGTGGCCACTGAAGAGTCATTGACTGGTATATTGGGATTACTTTGTGTACTTGAACAATTCTTAAAATCAACCCACTGTCCTGCTATTGTATATAATTGAATACAACACAGCTGTCAGCTAGGTAATTACAGGTAAGATACATGTAAACTATATACAGGTAAGTCTAATATCTTAAATCAACACGACTTTAATGTCTTAAATAAATCTCGCTGCAAAAAAAAGTACAAAAAAAGATGATTATTTTTTTTATAACATATTCAAATATATGTGGTTGAAATCCATTGTCGATAAAAATGTCGTAACTTAAATAGAAATCTTCGTGTTTGGAATTTAAATGTCTGATTCAATAGACATTAATGTATAATCTTCCTTACAAATACGGTAGGACTATTCGCCACGCTGTGCTGTGTATATCTTGGTGAAGGAGATGAACTGTTTCATGAACTAATCCAAGCTATACGTATACCTAAACGTTTATGTCATATACTTGAAATATATATATCTGTGTTAGAATATACCTAGTAGACCTTATATAATATACAATGTATTTTAAAAAAATAAAAAACAAGATTCAGTATTATGTTTTTATGTATTGCAATATGTGGTTATAAAAACGGCAAGAGTTCCACCATTACAAGGGGCCACAATACAAACATACTGCAGTCTCCCAAAACACGCATCTCGCACTTCACACATGCAACACACCGCATAAACAGGAGGCCGTCCTTTTATGACACTGACAGTTGATACTAAAAAGAGCATTAATCTAATTAACGAAATAAACTTATCTTTGTTTGTTTGTTTGTGTGTTTGTTTGATTATGTTAACGTCCTATTAACAGCCAGGGTCATGTTAGGACGACCTCCCATGTATGCGGTGTGTAGCGTGTGTGAAGTGCGATGGAAGACTGCGGTATATCCGTGTTGTGTCGAGTGGAACTGTTGCCCTTTTATAGTGCTATATCACTGAAACATACCCCATATACTGTTCCATGGGGATCTCACATGTCGATCGCTTTGTCCGGTATTAGAAAATTTAATCTATTTAGTATTATGAATAAAGAAATTAACAAGAGGATATCATACGATAAGAAATAAACGTACAGATTTGATAAATATCGGCATACAGAGACATAGACATATATATCGGCTTTATATCATAATGTATAAAATACAGGATCTTCTACATAGTGTAATTGTAGTGATCGAATTACCAGCTTACCCTATGTACTTTATAGTGGTATCCATTATACGAAACCAATTAAATCATTTAATTCCTGTAAAATTATGAAACTTAATCCCGTATCTGGATTATACATGTGTATAAATGTTTTATGAGGTATATATTTATGCTATTATCAGGGACGTCTAAAGCGATCGATTTGTTCACTCTACAATACAATGTACAGCACAAATTGGACATACCGGTTTGGTTACACCACTTAAAATATTGTCAACCGGATGAAGCACATGACTTAATTGTGCTCTCGATATCGGACGATAATTTCACCTGACATAGTAGGAGAATAAAGGTTTCTTGGTAATCAAACATGATTTACTGGATAAAGACCAAGATTCAGGTTATCTCTTGTAGTAAAGGAACTAAAGTTCTTTCGATTCTGTGGAAGAAAATAGGAGATTCCTTAAACAAAGTGCAGAATCACGATCAATGTCTCGCAATGGTCCGCAATGTGGCATTAACTTCTAAGCCATAACTGAATAGGTACTGTAGTCACAAAATATGATGCGATGCACCTTAAACAATCAGCCAAAGCGAACACTGAAATTATTTTCAATATTTGAGCATTTGTTTAAACAGGGACGATTCATCCCATCAGCTAGCTACACTTGTAGCTGGCAGTCGTCTGCTCATACGTACAAACTGCTGAAGGTTACGGTGAATGTTCCCACATAACTGACATTTCCTCTTGTAAAAGGGCTACCAGTTGAGTTAGTCGATACTGGCCAATACTCTGGTTGTTAGCCATTACAATTCTATACTTAAAACTAATGGACGGTATGCGCCATTCAAATGGATTCCCCTCTACAAACATATACCTAGTATTGAACTAAACAAATTAACATATCTATTCTCCGCTGTGTTTTGTTTGCTAAACGAGGCGGATGGAAGCTTTAACCGAAATAGGGTGTCTTCAAGTCAATAGTCGACAGGCTAATTTGTCACACATATATAGTGTTGCCTACTTACGTAAAGCCCAGGGGGCTATCGAGGAACATAAAGGGGCGGTTTAAATACTAAGGTTAGGTTTCTAAAAAACAGTAGAAGATATAGCTTTATTATGGAATTCATAGATTACAATTGGTCCGCTGAGTCTAGCATATATGAAACAAGCCAAGCAAATCATCGTATATATGCTAGAAGGGATCCTGAACTTCAAACATTTTTATCGCGTACCATTTTCGGTTTTCAAAAACTGGGTTAAGGATAAGAAAGTATAAGGTCATAATTATTTTGGCACACTTTGTTTAACATTTGTATGGACAAAAATGCACGCAGTTAAACTGCAAAGTATAACATTGCAGGTATCGAGATGTATCGGAGAAAATCCTAATAATTTGGATTGAAATTAACTACGTGTTGGTGACATTAATTGATTTAGTTCCGCGCGTGAGACAATGAGTACACACGACTCTAATGACAAAAAGTATAGATCGAAATACAAACTGGTTGTTTGAATTATTAAGTACTCTGACAATTTGACAGTGAATACGAAATCAATAAAACGCTGATATCGTTTTTCGTGGGAGGTAATTTGGATACAGGGGTGACCAACTGGAACAGACTGATCTGCATATGATCACGTTTGATTGATCAGGAGACCTAATACACAATTCATGTATTAAACTTTTCCAATAGCACATGTATACATGTACGTAATTGTACTATAACATGAACACAAAGTATTAGTATTTAATTCTGCAGAGCATTTAAAAAGGGGATAAATAGCATTATAGGATAAGTCGTTTTGGTCCGAATTAGCAGTTAATTTAAGTTTAACGGGGATTTGCATAGCACGGACGCTGTAATATCATTTCGGCCATTCAGCTGACGAGAATTAATACGTACATGTAATATTGAGTATCGTCGATTACACAACTCTCTAACACGTTATCAAAACATAAATTATTACTTCACAAAACGACAATCATTTCTATAGAGTATAATTTCAGAAAAAGGGCAATTCTTCAAGAAAAAACAAACAAAAGAAGCTGATGTTTGCAGAGATTATAGGGAGATATCAGTGAAAGCGATCCAGGACACATAATTTTGGAAATTACTTAAAGCATGTCCGGTTTGGGTTTCCGGAGTAAGAAACTAAATCTGCTGAAATAACTATAGAGAGTTTAACTTTAATGTCGGTATCTAAATTTAGAAAGGAATGAAATTTAGATACATCCTAAATAAGGTTTATCCAAATTGTCACCATAACAAAACCTACATACTAATGTGCCTGTGTTTAAACTACATATGTAAATATACCAGTATACAGATATACCTATCAATATCCCGACTTCAGTTAATCAAATTACTTTGTCAGATTGGACGTGAATTCTGATACACAGCAATGCGATTATTAATTAACAAAATTCTAGACATAATGGAGGGAAACACTAGCTATACGTACACATAACATATTTGTTATCTATTTGACAGACAATCCAAACCTATTTTAAACATCGTCCTATCCCGATGATCTCTTTGATAACAAGGACTTTAAAACGAGTTCGTGTACAGATCTTTAAAACACATGTTTTATTTGGCAACATACATTTATTTTATTTACAAATGTATCAATAATTTAGTTTTTCAAATATGATATATAACCGCAAAACTAACTTGTCTAATAATTGGTGTAATTATAAACTCTGGTCAATCTAGTACTATCATATACTTTATAGAATACACATTCTCACTGAACTGTGAAAAACTAACTACTGTACACTATCTACTCAACATATTCACGATAGAAAATTACATATAAAAGTTCGACGGGAATGAAAATCATACAAACTATTTTCAATTTATAGTCACTAATAAATTCAAAAAGTAATTTTGTAGAAATAAATTGTCTTACCTGTTTTTTTGTCGGTGTAATTCCCCCCTGTTTGTCAAGTGTTAGCGACACAACGGTAGCTATAGAGCCTTGATCCAGGTAAGGTCTAATTCACGGAGACGCTCAAACAGCATGGCGACGGGTAACTAAGGACGCTAAGGCCGTCGACTTAGTCAATAGCGGACTGATTAATACGTCCTACTGGAACAATATATACCGGCCCACGATTAGTCTGCTAATCTGTCAGGACGAACGAATGTGTGCCGGAATCTAATGTATGTTTAAAACTACTGCACCAGTGTAAATATGTTAAGTGTGTATATTAGATATCGTTAACCGAAATTGATTTTAAATACACACGCATAGGAAACCTATATAGGAAGGAGAGCGCTTTAAGTGTATTAGTTGGACAATCTGTTCATTTTATCCGCGTTATATGCGATCATGTAACATATATATTATCTGTTGTATCTAGTACAATGTTAAATTGCTAACGAAGGAAATATGCACTCCCAGAGGCAGCGGAAAAAAATCGCTCGTGGTCAATAATATTCCGTTGAGTTTACAACTACGGATTTGGCGACGAGGAATTACAGAATATCTGCGCCTGGCATTGCCGGATTGACTTAAATCTCACTTTTAATCGTGGCGCAAGTTTATGGAGGGATCCCCCATTGTATAGAAATGGCGGGCGGGTTTTACTACATTGTAAACGGAGAATAGATTAATCTAGGTGCCACATAGTGCATTTAATTGGAGGAATTGAAGTTATGTTAAAGTAAATGGTTTACTTTTGGATATAGACACAATAGAATTAGATCAGCTGAGCTTATGTAAATAATCTCAAATTCAGACAGTGAATATTTAAAAGTCGTTCTGTAATAAATAATCTTACCACACCCACATCGGCTTAATCTGATCTAAAAATCAGACAAGGGATTTGATCAGTTTTTATTTTTGTTATTTATTAATTTACGTATACATGTATTTATTTTGTTCGTATATTTGTTTATTTTTCGTTCATATCCATTACGTTCAAGTAATATACTTGGATTTATATATGTTGAAATTTACTAGCTGAGTAATAAGAATGAAAAAATCACTTTTTTGAGATTTCAGATTTTACATAAGAAACAATTTAGCGTGTAATTCGACATACTTTTACAATGCACGTGCAGTAGCATGCATGGCAAAACGACGTGTACTTTTCAAAAGAGTAAAGTTGTTTTAATAATTTGTGAGAAATGACATAATTCTGACACACAAATTTTAAAGACGGTCGAATAACTGTAACTAAGTGAAGAAAATTCACACGAAAATACATCTGAATCAATAATTTCATCAGTTTGACCTTTCACAATAAAAATATATAAATATGAAATTAATTTTACCTGCAGGACAATTGAAATTGTACAGTGTTGATGGGTGTAGTGCTTATGTAAACCCTCGTACATCAAGATTGTGAGTGACTGATGGTTAGGTGACATGGTTTTAGATCTTTAACTTACAATTACATACACCTACATGTAGATGGAGTTAGATTCCCTAGTATAACTTTGAATTTTATGTATAATACATGTATCGTCTGTGCATCCTTCATTGTCTTTCCCTGGTTTGCTCCAGATTTCTTCCTACTCCAGGTTCTTTCCGATATATACAAAATGTACATGGTGCACTATGATAAATTGTAATAAAAAGTTTTCTGACATTATACAGCCTTTTGTTTTTAATTGTCATCAAAATTGATAAATTAAAAAAGTGGATTTCTAGTAGTATATCTCTTCAGTATAGGATTCCCTAACAGAACTCTTTATCCTATTTACTATAACTGATACGAATGTATCCGGAGCGCTAATTAATGAGAATATAATAAAATGCAAGCTTTTTGTATGGTTGTTGGTTAAATCAAGTTTTCATTTGTTAAAAATATTTTCTGTAAAGTTTCCGTTCAATTTGGTTATGTTGTATGCGAGCAATACTATGTTAAATGGTAAACGTGTGCTATTGTTTGTTGTGTACACGTTGTGTTGTGTCCACAAACACATCCGCGTGTGAAAAGGTACACAGAAAGTGTTTACGTATCATATTATGTGGCTAATCATTCTATCAGCAAACAAAATGGCGTTCACTTATTAAGTCTGCGGTACAAATACCGCTTCGGCAAACTCCGGGAATTTACGGAACCGAAATACCTTTTATTATAAAGCAAACACAAGCTGATTTTATTCTAAATAATGAACTATATTGATTTATATTTCATTTAAAAAAAATATGGATTTATACGAGTTGTGTACACAATGGACTTGTCAGTTGTGTGTTTACACGAACAGTAGACTTGGTGACAGACCTAATATGTTTGTTAATCATTATCAACAATAGACATTAGATATTAATGACTTGAGTGTGCGATCTGTAATGTGACGAGAGCACATTCCTGTTGTCACGGAACGACTAATATCGAATTTACTACAGAGATAATCAATAACACGTCATTTCTAAAGAGACTGATAACCAAATATAGCTGTACATAAAATAAACTAGATATAATTATGTATTATCATATATTCATTTTTTTTTTTTATAAATGGCATACTTGTATAGTTGCACCTTGCCGAATGCCGCGGAAATATTTTATTGGTGTTTGCTGGAAACGTATAGTTTGGATGGTTTGTCAGGGTCTGGTGGTTATATTTCGGGACATACTACTGAAAAGGCCAAAGCCTATTGACGAAACTGACGTCATTGACGTCACAAGAATCGCAATGTGTCCGGAAGTCATTGTGGATTTGACCTCAAACACAAAGGTCAAACATAATTATCTACTCAAGGCATGGGATAATCGTAATCGTGTAATTCTACTCATTTTGAAACTTTTGACAAAATAGCATTCCATTTTCTGATTTCCGTTTGGTCGAATATCTTCAAAAACACAAAATTAAAAAAAAATATAATATTTAAATATATTTCTTTATTTACTCCATCCTAAGATTACAATATCACATAACATTAAAGGCTCGCTACCTTTACGAAATGGCTCTTATTTATAAAATGGGAATACAAAACGAGATAGATCATTTTGTAAAATCCCAAAAGATATTCGCTTATCTATTATACTACACTTACATGTACCTTAACCTTCCGAACAATTTTATTAAAATAAATCATGTTAATTTTCATAACGCGGGTCGCCTTATCTTTCCCGTTGTCGTCCTAAGTACCGCGTGTTAGTTGACTCTCATTGAGCCAGATGACAAAACAGCGAAATCTATTTTCATTGTCAGCATAATTTACGCAGAGAATTTTCAATTTGTTTTGTGTTTTAACCTCATGTTGGGCAATCAATATATATATATATATTTATCATTTTTTTTTCTTATTTTTTTTTTCGGAAAGGTAATGGGTCATTAATATTCATGTCCATAATGACATACCCGTAAAATGCTAAGAAAGATCAGAGGAATATGCTAGAAAAATATGCAAATGTCGTCGATATATGTATTATTGACAAAATTTTGCAGATAGTGATGTATTATTGACAAAATTTTGCAGATAGTGACGACAAGGTACATGTACACCAAAAATGTCGAACACAATAGTAACCCTCTCTTAATAAGGTCACAAAATGGCCGCATTTCCTGGCTTTTGATTTCATTAACAATATACTGTAAGGCATATTCTGATATCGGTAAAAATGACAGGCATTGGTTATCAGGAATGCTAAGTAAACAATTATAAAGCTAGTAGGGCGAGGTGACTATTGCATTCAATCAGGTTGACTTAATAAGAAACTGTGTAAAACCAATAGATAGGTGTGCGCTGCTCCAGCACACAGCACCGACCTTCAAACCACACAAGCATCGTTGCCATAGAGATTATGAACAACGTCCGAGGCAAATATCAGTCAGACATCTCTCTTAGTTATCTTCAACGAAGAAGTGACCAGGCTACGGTCCAAAAAATGGAATGGTGACATTGAAAGAGACTATCAGCCTTCTACTCCGCCCACAAACCTTCTACTCCATCCACCGGCTTCTACTCCGCTCCGCTTACTAACTTTCAACTCATTCCATGCCACACTCTACAGAGCTCGGGGAAGCAGACACCAAAGCTACCAGCGGCCGCAAGCAACATAGACTTAGATAGAATGTGGACCCAGACGACTGCCGAGAAATAAATTCTTCTATATGATGAATGATAGTGATGCCTCACGTATCATCAGTTTTGCTACAACTTAGACGGACAACTCGTTTGACCTTTCTAACGCTCACTTCCGTTACTGCGATAAATCGTCTCATATCCGAAGTATTACAGATTTACACAAGCAATGTATATACTCTATTATTCATTTACACAAGCAATGTATATACTCTATTATTCAGCAAGACGATTGACTGCTAACACCGGTACCTGCTTCCTCACCCTCTTGAAGACGACCGGGAAAAACTTCATCCTCCTCTTCCTACCCACCACTAATACTGTATCAATGGACTTCGAACCAGCTTTATACAATGTCATTCGTCCATTTCACCTTATGCATCTGGAACGCTCAGCAGTCAGGCCCTCAGCAACTCTACAGAAACGACAACTCTATCAACAGACTGGTTCGCCTTACTAGATAACCATTATTCTACTGTACTCTTATTGCCTTCAGAGATTGTGGGAAAGATGTTGATCTACCCGTGAACACGCTGCAATTTACAGACAACATTGTCACCCAAAAGATAGAGGGAGACCGACAGACTTGAAACCTCTACAACAGAGAAGGCCACCACACATCAACAACCTGGAAACCGGGCACGGGAAACTGGAGAAGAAACACACACCCCAACATCTACACCATTATCAGATTTTTCCATGAGATTCAAGCCGCCAGTTGGATCAACAAGATACAAGAGGATCTACCAGGACACTCAGCGAGAGATACATGTACCGGGACTTCCACCACTGACTGAAGACATTCAATGAACACCTGGTTACCAAAACATTGAGTCTGATGGAGTACGCAGTCACAGTCTCACACATTCTCCATTTGGATTAGGTTTTGTTCCAAATATTTCAAATCCAAAACATACTGATATTATAAATTATGGTTTCAATGACGGGTACAAAAATAATGGAGTAAACATTGTGTTTAATGGTACATTTTTCTCTGCAGTATATGTTTTAGTGATTTCTTTTTGTGATATTGTGTCATGATTCGAGGTGTATATAGCAGTACCCATCACATGTTATGATTTCTTGTCAGTGCTTTCTCGTTATACTCTGCAAATGCATTATAATGTGTATCTGTATGAATTATATTATATCACAAGAAGTAATATAATATTTAATTATTGTTTTTTTTAATCGTCTGCTTTTAATGAAGTAAACAGTTAGACACAGATAGCTGGGGTATATATCTCTTTTGTGTACATAGAGATATCGGTTGGATTCCTCCTGAAGTGGAGAAGACGTAGGCTACCATATTCGCTAATCGGTCTCGCCTGCATACAATATCTGTTGCCAGGACTATAAAAATGTTGGTGTTCTGATGGTCATGGTAAATCTGTAGATTTAGATGGAATGAATGTCAAGTTGTTAAAACTACCCCATGCTCATGTAGCTTGACCTCTCACTTGTATTCTCAACCTCTGTATAATATCTGGTAAGTTCTGTAATGAATGGAAACTTACAAAAGTTTTACCAATTCATAAAAGTGGATTGATGTTAGACGTTTCAAAGTTGAACCTATATTTGATTTTAGAAAAAAAATTGACTATGAAATTTTATTACAAAAATCAAATTTTTTCAATGTGATAAAAATGGTTTAAAGTTGTATGGTGTATCACTTTCGCTCTTTTTGTCATAGTGAAAACTGTTTAAGTGTTATCACACATTTTCTCCGTTTGTCTGAGTTTTAAGTTTTCTAATTTTACCACTTTTCATAAAGCTGAAGCACTTAAAGTACTTTTAATTATAAAAGTAAAAACAAATCTTTTTAACGTGTACACGTGAAAAATAGGCTCGAAAGATGCCGATTCATTCCGAACTCTTCCTAACATTGTCGCGACAATCTCGAAGTAACACGGGAGTTGTGAAATCAAGAGAAAATGTCAGCAATTTTTCTTAAACAAAACATGTGGTCGACCTCAAGAGACTGGATCTACAAAGAAAATAATGCAAGCACATTCCAATATTTGACACATGTACACACAAAATTTTACGGCAATATTTATTAAGAATATGTCGGCCCTTACATATAGGATACGTTCTTAGGAGAAATATAAAGTTTGTTCAAGGGTTGCTTTATTTCTACTGTTTTATATAGTGAGGGAAGCTTAAGTTTTACGTATAATTTTACTATTTAAAGTTATGTGATAAATAGAATCTTACACTCGTGACAATGTGATATGAACTTTATCAAACTCGTTTTAAAAATAAAATGATATGTCACTCGCCTAAAGGCTCGTGGCATATAAAATTATTGAACTCGTTTGATAAATTTCATATCACATATTCACACATGAAAGTTCCTCTATATGTTTCAAGCAACAGGCTGTCAGTCAAAATTCTCATTAAAGATATGATTTTGAGACTACAGTATTGCATTAAGAAATTGACAATATCCAATGATAGCTGCAGCAAGCCATTAAGAAGTGTACAATTAATTTCGTGCATGTTTATGGAGAGCTAGAAAGATATGTACTGTGTAGGAGCTTCCTGTTGTTGGAATTAAATGTAAAATGATAACTTTTGTTTTTGTCAGAATCTGATAACCTCAAATAAATATAAATCACGATCATAGGTATTATTTACAAATTAATATATACCTTACACGAAACTGGATCAGTCATATGTTAAAGTGAACAGTCGGGCAAGGATGGCTAATTTCTTATGAAATGGAAAAAATAAAATCTCTCGTCAAATTCTGTCTGTGTACGAAGAAATTAATTTAAAGTATGGAAATTCTAAAACGTCCTCCCGGCTCACTATGTCCGTGGTTACATTTCCACGCAGCCTCGCTTTCAATGCTTTCAACTTTTCTTTACTTTATGGTCAGAACTGGGAAACTAAGCAGAACTTGGCCGTCGTATTAATATGTGAGAACTTTTGGAAGGCCAATGAACGCATTTAAACTGGTTTTCTTTGCCCGACTATTCACTTTAAAGATAATTTATCCAATACTGGTTTAATACATGTAACTTAAATTTGGATGTATCAATGGAACACGTTGTTTTGCAACAGTGGAATTAAATCAACTTATTAAAATAGACTATATGACCAGTTTATACCGAAACGGCATGACGGTATATTTTGATAAGTCGTCTACAGGACAGACATATTCTAGTTTCAAGATGAAGTTTGACAAAGAATAGTAGTTGTTAGAAAGATTGTTATTCAAAAACAGCTTACATACTTAAGTGTCTATTTCATGTACAATTTTCTTAATAAATGTGTTGACATTAAATTTATTAGTGAAACACAATGTCGCCAAAAAGGAACTATAACATATACACATGTAAATGCGGTACATTCCATCCCTATCTACTTATCTTGAACACTAATCCACGAGTCCATTGAGTCAAAGGGAGATAACTCTTAGTTGTAGTCAAACTGCCTCCGTTCTGTCATGAAAGTCATTTTGTGAGTAGTTTATTAGGGAAATCTCTGGCGGAAGGATGTTTACATTAGATTATGTGAATCATGTCTGTTTACGTGATATGTACGTCACACAAATACAACCAGTTGTTGCAAGTATTTCACCTCACAGTACATAAAAAGGAGTACAATGTAGATCTGATTTGTGTATTTTAGTGCAAATTATGGACTTAAAAAAAAAAAAACGGAAATCAAAAATACATAATGAATAAAATGCATTACACACAGGAGAATTCCCTTTCAGAATTAAATACACATACAATTTTACTCTAACTTATACATAAGTACAATAACCACATCCATAAACCGCTATTGTAATGATTATAACTATGAGAATATGAGGAAAGCTATTATTACAATGCACATTTTGTTTATTGTAATCATTGAACTATTTAAGAAGTAATTTGTATAATTGTCTTTTTATTCATGTTTTTGAAATCTTCTTTGCAGGGATTTAAGAGAAAATAATGGAGACTCTTGTCTCGATATAAAGTTTCCATGCATATGCCGTGTAGACACTCAAGATTCCATACATATGCCGTGTAGACACTCAGATTCCTTACATATGCCGTGTGGACACTCAGATTCCCTACTTATGCCGTGTGGACACTCAGCTTCCCTACATATGCCGTGTGGACACTCAAATTCCCTACATATGCCGTGTGGATACTCAAATTCCCTACATATGCCGTGTAGACACTCAGCTTCCCTACATATGCCGTATAGACACTCAGATTCCCTACATATGCCGTGTAGACGCTCAGATTCCCTACATATGCCGTGTAGACACTCAGATTCCCTACATATGACGTGTAGACACTCAGATTCCCTACACATGTCGTGTAGACAATCAGATTCCCTACATATGTCGTGTAGACACTCAGATTCCCTACATATGCCGTGTAGACACTCAGATTCCATACATATGCCGTGTAGACACTCAGATTTCCTACATATGCCGTGTAGACAGTTAGATTCCCTACATATGCCGTATAGACACTCAGATTCCCTACATATGACGTGTAGACACTCAGATTCCCTACATATGCCGTGTAGACGCTCAGATTCCCTACATATGTCGTGTAGACACTCAGATTCCCTACATATGCTGTGTAGACACTCAGATTCCCTACATATGCCGTGTAGACACTCAGATTCCCTACATATGCCGTGTAGACACTCAGATTCCCTACATATGCCGTGTAAACGCTCAGATTCCCTACATATGCCGTGTAAACGCTCAGATTCCCTACATATGCCGTGTAGACACTCAGATTCCCTACATATGCCGTATAGACACTCAGATTCCCTACATATGCCGTGTAGACGCTCAGATTCCCTACATATGCCGTGTAGACGCTCAGATTCCCTACATATGCCGTGTAGACGCTCAGATTCCCTACATATGCCGTGTAGACACTCATATTCCCTACATATGCCGTGTAGGACACTCATATTCCCTACATATGCCGTGTAGACACTCAGATTCCCTACATATGCCGTGTAGACACTCAGATTCCCTACATATGCCGTATATACACTCAGATTCCCTACATATGCCCCGTGTAGACACTCAGATTCCCTAAATATGCCGTATAGACACTCAGATTCCCTACATATGCCGTGTAGACACTCAGATTCCCTACATATGCCGTGTAGACACTCAGATTCCCTACATATGCCGTGTAGACACTCAGATTCCCTACATATGCCGTGTAGACACTCAGATTCCCTACATATGCCGTGTAGACACTTAGATTCCCCTACATATGCCGTGTAGACACTCAGATTCCCTACATATGCCGTGTAGACACTCAGATTCCCTACATATGTCGTGTATACACTCAGTTTCCCCATATATGCCGTGTAGACACTCAGTTTCCCCATATATGCCGTGTAGACACTCAGTTTCCCCATATATGCCGTGTAGACACTCATATTCCCTACATATGCCGTGTAGACACTCAGATTCCCTACATATGCCGTGTAGACACTCAGATTCCCTACATATGCTGTGTGGACACTCAGATTCCCTACATATGACGTGTAGACACTCAGTTTCCCTACATATATGCCGTGTAGACACTCAGATTCCCTACATATGCCGTGTAGACACGTGTGACACAGATTCCCTACATATGCCGTGTAGGACACTCAGATTCCCTACATATGCCGTGTGACACTCAGATTCCCTACATATGCCGTGTAGACACTCAGATTCCCTACTATATGCCGTGTAGACACTCAGATTCCCTACATATGCCGTGTAGACACTCAGATTCCCTACATATGCCGTGTAGACACTCAGATTCCCTACATATGCCGTGTAGACACTCAGATTCCCTACATATGCCGTGTAGACACTCAGATTCCCTA
This sequence comes from Argopecten irradians, assembly GCF_041381155.1. Lineage (NCBI taxonomy): Eukaryota > Metazoa > Mollusca > Bivalvia > Pectinida > Pectinidae > Argopecten > Argopecten irradians. The sequence goes on from NC_091138.1 coordinate 44,109,118, forward strand.
CATATGCCGTGTAGACACTCAGATTCCCTACATATGCCGTGTAGACACTCAGATTCCCTACATATGCCGTGTAGACACTCAGATTCCTACATATGCCGTGTAGACATCAGATTCCCTACATATGCCGTGTAGACACTCAGATTCCCTACATATGCCGTGTAGACACTCAGATTCCCTACATATGCCGTGTAGACACTCAGATTCCCTACATATGCCGTGTAGACACTCAGATTCCCTACATATGCCGTGTAGACACTCAGATTCCCTACATATGCCGTGTAGACACTCAGATTCCCTACATATGCCGTGTAGACACTCAGATTCCCTACATATGCCGTGTAGACACTCAGATTCCCTACATATGCCGTGTAGACACTCAGATTCCCTACATATGCCGTGTAGACACTCAGATTCCCTACATATGCCGTGTAGACACTCAGATTCCCTACATATGCCGTGTAGACACTCAGATTCCCTACATATGCCGTGTAGACACTCAGATTCCCTACATATGCCGTGTAGACACTCAGATTCCCTACATATGCCGTGTAGACACTCAGATTCCCTACATATGCCGTGTAGACACTCAGATTCCCTACATATGCCCCGTGTAGACACTCAGATTCCCTACATATGCCGTGTAGACACTCAGATTCCCTACATATGCCGTGTAGACACTCAGATTCCCTACATATGCCGTGTAGACACTCAGATTCCCTACATATGCCGTGTAGACACTCAGATTCCCTACATATGCCGTGTAGACACTCAGATTCCCTACATATGCCGTGTAGACACTCAGATTCCCTACATATGCCGTGTGGACACCCAGATTCCCTACATATGTCGTGTAGACACTCAGTTTCCCCATATATGCCGTGTAGACACTCAGTTTCCCCATATATACCGTGTAGACACTCATATTCCCTACATATGCCGTGTAGACACTCAGATTCCCTACATATGCCGTGTAGACACTCCGATTCCCTACATATGCTGTGTGGACACTCAGATTCCCTACATATGACGTGTAGACACTCAGTTTCCCCATATATGCCGTGTAGACACTCAGTTTCCCCATATATACCGTGTAGACACTCAGATTCCCTACATATGCTGTGTGGACACTCAGATTCCCTACATATGTAGTGTGGACACTCAGATTCCCTACATATGTCGTGTAGACACTCAGTTTCCCCATATATGCCGTGTAGACACTCAGATTCCCTACATATGTCGTGTAGACACTCAGATTCCTTACATATGCCGTGTGGACACTCAGATTCCCTACATATGCCGTGTAGACACTCAGATTCCCTACTTATGCCGTGTGGACACTCAGCTTCCCTACATATGCAGTGTGGACACTCAAATTCCCTACATATGCCGTGTGGACACTCAAATTCCCCACATATGCCGTGTAGACACTCAGCTTCCCTACATATGCCGTATAGACACTCAGATTCCCTACATATGCCGTGTAGACGCTCAGATTCCCTACATATGCCGTATAGACACTCAGATTCCCTACATATGACGTGTAGACACTCAGATTCCCTACACATGTCGTGTAGACAATCAGATTCCCTACATATGTCGTGTAGACACTCAGATTCCCTACATATGCCGTGTAGACACTCAGATTCCATACATATGCCGTGTAGACACTCAGATTTCCTACATATGCCGTGTAGACAGTTAGATTCCCTACATATGCCGTATAGACACTCAGATTCCCTACATATGACGTGTAGACACTCAGATTCCCTACATATGCCGTGTAGACGCTCAGATTCCCTACATATGTCGTGTAGACACTCAGATTCCCTACATATGCCGTGTAGACACTCAGATTCCCTACATATGCCGTGTAGACACTCAGATTCCCTACATATGCCGTGTAGACACTCAGATTCCCTACATATGCCGTGTAGACACTCAGATTCCCTACATATGCCGTGTAGACACTCAGATTCCCTACATATGCCGTGTAGACACTCAGATTCCCTACATATGCCGTGTAGACACTCAGATTCCCTACATATGCCGTGTAGACACTCAGATTCCCTACATATGCCGTGTAGACACTCAGATTCCCTACATATGCCGTGTAGACACTCAGATTCCCTACATATGCCGTATAGACACTCAGATTCCCTACATATGCCCCGTGTAGACGCTCAGATTCCCTACATATGCCGTATAGACACTCAGATTCCCTACATATGCCTGTAGACACTCAGATTCCCTACATATGCCGTGTAGACACTTAGATTCCCTACATATGCCGTGTAGACACTCAGATTCCCTACATATGCCGTATAGACACTCAGATTCCCTACATATGCCCCGTGTAGACGCTCAAATTCCCTACATATGCCGTATAGACACTCAGATTCCCTACATATGCCGTGTAGACACTCAGATTCCCTACATATGCCGTGTAGACACTCAGATTCCCTACATATGCCGTGTAGACACTCAGATTCCCTACATATGCCGTGTAGACACTCAGATTCCCTACATATGCCGTGTAGACACTCAGATTCCCTACATATGCCGTGTAGACACTCAGATTCCCTACATATGCCGTGTAGACACTCAGATTCCCTACATATGCCGTGTGGACACCCAGATTCCCTACATATGCCGAGTAGACACTCATATTCCCTACATATGCCGTGTAGACACTCCGATTCCCTACATATGCCGTGTAGACACTCAGATTCCCTACATATGCCGTGTAGACACTCAGATTCCCTACATATGCCGTGTGGACACCCAGATTCCCTACATATGTCGTGTAGACACTCAGTTTCCCCATATATGCCGTGTAGACACTCAGATTCCCTACATATGCCGTGTAGACACTCAGATTCCCTACATATGCCGTGTAGACACTCAGATTCCCTACATATGCCGTGTAGACACTCAGATTCCCTACATATGCCGTGTAGACACTCAGATTCCCTACATATGCCGTGTAGACACTCAGATTCCCCATATATGCCGTGTAGACACTCAGATTCCCTACATATGCCGTGTAGACACTCAGATTCCCTACATATGCCGTGTAGACACTCAGATTCCCTACATATGCCGTGTAGACACTCAGATTCCCTACATATGCCATGTAGACACTCAGTTTCCCCATATATGCCGTGTAGACACTCAGATTCCCTACATATACCGTGTAGACACTCAGATTCCCTACATATGACGTGTAGACACTCAGATTCCCTACATATACCGTGTAGACACTCAGATTCCCTACATATACCGTGTAGACACTCAGATTCCCTACATATGCCATGTAGACACTCAATTTCCCCATATATGTCATGTAGACACTCAGATTCCCTACATATACCGTGTAGACACTCAGATTCCCTACATATGCTGTGTGGACACTCAGATTCCCTACATATACCGTGTAGACACTCAGATTCCCTACATATGCCGTGTAGACACTCAGATTCCCTATATATGTCATGTAGACACTCAGATTCCCTACATATACCGTGTAGACACTCAGATTCCCTACATATGCTGTGTGGACACTCAGATTCCCTACATATGTAGTGTGGACACTCAGATTCCCTACATATGCCGTGTAGAAGTCGCTCGCCTCATAGTCCGTGTTGTCCTAACGTGTGTCACAGTAGACAAGTTGTCGTAACGTGTTGAGTCGCGCGGACGACGTGAACGCGAGATCGCTGACACAGCGAAGGAATGCCCTTCTCGGTGCCGTACACGGTTCCATAACCGACTTACGCTCTCTCTGTAGTCCTTGTTAAAAACGATGAATACCACTGGATTGACGAAGTTGGGTAAGAAAAGAAGACAGTACCCCATGAAGTCTTGGCCATAGGTAACACTGGCTCTTCTAGCAGTGTCAAGGCTCATCACGGACAGTACGGAATAGGGCGCCCAGCACAAACAGATAGTACCTACAACAGTAGATTCACAACTTTGTATTACATGAGTGGTAACTCTGATGTCCTGGAAATAAAGGTTTAACAAGGTCCAATACAGAGCAGGCAACATATAAACCATCCTCGGTCCCAGGTGTTCCTCGCACTATCACTTACTAACTCCCTGGGACTATGGCAAGCCGTTTGGGTTTTTACCTTTTGAAATGAAGATATCCGTGTTCAAAATACAGATATCTGTATTTCTACAACAATTAGAGATATCTGTATTTCAATTAGAGATATCTTTAATTGAATTAGAGATATCTGTATTTGAATTACAGATATCTCTAATTCAAATACAGATATATCTAATTCAATTAAAGATATCTTTATTTCAATTAGAGATATCTGCATTACAATGTGAATACATATATCTGCTTTTAAAATAAAGATATCTTTAATTCAAATACAGATATCTCTGATTCAATTAAAGATATCTATAATTGTTGTAGAAATACAGATATCTTTATTTTAAATTCATATATCTCTATTTGAATTAAAGATATCCTTATTTGACATGAAATAGAGATATCTGTGTTTAACTATCAAATAGGAAAAATGACTGCTCCCTTGACTCTCCGTTTTGCGCATGACGGAAGTAAAGCGGTATTGACGCAAAATGGCAGGGAATGCAGACGGTGTTACAACATATCTGCTTTCAATATTATTCAATATATAGCTGCAACAGTTCGCTCTGTTTTCCAGGGAGCAGTTGCCATGTCCTGTTCATAAGGAATCCCCTCCAAATAGCAGGTTTATCGGTTTAGGAGACCTACATTTGTCGTACATTTTAAAATCCAATTTAATTACAAGCGTTTCAGTAACATTGATCAGGATTAGGGAGTAGTCATTATTTTCTTTGTGTTTCAAAATTAATCTTCGTACTGAGTAAACACGTAGAAATACAGATATCTTTCATTCAAATAGAGATATCTGTATTGCAAAGTAATTGCAGATATCTCTAATTCAATTAAAGACATCTCTATTTTAAATAGAGATATCTGTATTTGAAATAGAGATATCTGTATTTGAATTAGAGATATCTGTATTTAAAATGAAGACATCTTTACATATAAACAAAATCAAAAATATTTTTATTTAAAATAGGGATATCTTTCATTCAAATAGAGATATCTCTATTTTAAATAAAGATATCCTTAATTGAACAATGATTAAAGACATCTCTATTTAAAATAATAAAGATATCTCAATTACAATTAAAGATATCTGTAATTCAAATAGAGATATCTAAATTTGAAATAGAGATATCTGTCATTTAAAAGAAGATATTTCTATCTTCAGTAGAAATAGAGATATCTGTATTTAAATATGACATATCTTTATTCAAATAGATATATCTTTATTTAAATTACAGATATCTTTAATTAAATAAAGATATCTTCATTTTAAATAGAGACATCTTTAATTAAATAGAGATATCTTCATTTCAATAGGTAAAAACCCAAACGGCGTGCCATATGGGACCATAGACCGCATTTGCCGTTCTATCATGAATAATTCATTACCCAAATTCTGGTCATTTGATTGGCTCCGGTAAAACCAACCGGATGCAATCATATTTCGTGTCTCAAAACAGACTTCGGGTATAATTTAGTACACTTTGTTTATATATTTTAAGGACGTAGATGATGTTTACATATAAACAAACAACAAACAAAAGAAATAAACACGCAATTAAACAACACAAAAAATCAATTTAGAAAACTTCTTTAAAAAACGACAGATACTATGACAGCATATCTGCATGAACGTTAAGTTCTGGCTGCTACTAACTATATAGATACTATCTCCGAAACACATGCGACAAAGGGAGACAACCTTATGACTGAAGATATCGCTTACTTTATGATTTTTATGTACGTTACATATAAGTGTTTGGTGCTCTTTGTGATTTCGAAAGTTTTTTGATTGTAGAAGGACGTTTCCAAATAAACTGATGTTGAATTTATATAATTAATGTTTTATATTGGAATAAAATTGTTTTGATCGAGTTAAAGTACAATGAGTTGTTTGATATTTGTGTGTTTATAACTTACCAATATTGATGATGACTATTTTGAATGTCTTTAGACAGGAAGTGATGGACCTTTTCGGTTGCAACTTCCGGTGTTCAGGGCGAACGTTAGAATTACTCGGTATCCTTATGACAACATTACCCGGCCCGCTTGCCGGAACAACTAGCGACCGCGCAAACAATGCAATTTTTGAATAACAGAATACGAGAATACAAAGCGGTGCCGCGACAGTCAAAGTCCACGAGGCGTATGAATATCCTTTAGAAGAATGCCATGTTGCACCACAAATCTGTAGTGTTCTTGGCTGGAAGCATATTCCCAGGTCTCTCCAACCCAAACACGGCTGGATAGCGAATGCGATACCGACGACCCATGTGGATAACGCCATCAACACACTCTTACGTAGATTCATAGTCAAAGGGTAGGTGAATGGGCGGAAGATCGTAAGAAATCTGTCCACACCTACCAAGGCCAGTGTCCAGTTTGTTGATATAGATGTAACCATGACAACGACCGGCGACGATTGACAGACAGAGTCTGAAAAGGCAAGATGTGGGAAGACAATGGAGTAACCCAGAATTGGTATGGGATACATTGAGGACACAATATAAGCAACTGAAAGACTGATGATGAAAGCCTTCATAGATACCGTCATCGACCTCATCCAGTAGACGACGTAGATCAACAACGCGCATGACGTCACGCTGAGGATGATGACGCAGATGAGGAAGAATATCTGGAGGCCGACTAATGTTGGTTGCACACATACTGGAGAGTTCGGGTAGCAGTAAATAGCGCGGGTAGCTACCCCGTTATGACACGTATCATTCCAATCCATTTGACACAGTCAAGAAAAACTGTCGAAACATCATTTATGTTTGAGATACGTCCAGGAAATATAAAGAGAAACGTCCTGACTGACCATTTCATATCGGGCAGTTACACTGAGTTACTCTCGGTTCAACTGGATCCATAATGGATGCTATAAATTATGTACGGTATACATACACGTATAGAACTCCGTATAATGCGTTACATTGAATTGCCATTTTCTTAATGGCATTGCGAAATACCAATGGGAGATGTCTCGTCAGGTGATTGCTTCCACCCGAAGGTAGTCAACTTTGTGCTCTAAAGAATCGGCATTTTATCCTAGATACCAATCATACACAAACATCACTTACACAAATTGCATTGGAATATCTTTGATACACTCTTAATATTACTCTGCACACCCAATGTACATTTATCGCAGCTACAATGTACATACTGTATAGCAGGTTTTATTCGTGGGCGATTTTTTTTCGCAATATTTGTAGTCAAAGTTAATTTTAGTGAAATTGAATAACCGCGATTTAAATGGAAATTATGGTACAGTTTTGAGCATGTTTTATTTTAAGGACTTTAATTTACGTTACTTAATGGTAATAATTGTTGGCTATTTAAGTGTATAGACAAGTCACATTTAAATATATACACGCATTACAAGTGGTAATGTATTATCATTTAAATGTTTTGTGTTTTAAAAGGGTTCATATTAGCTCCAAGCATATCGACTAGAGGCAGCGGTGACCGAGTGATCAAGATGTCTCGACATATTACCACAAGCCCTCCACCTCTGGGTCGCAACTGCCAGGTACTGACTGCTGGTCGGTGTTTTTTTCTCAGGATACTCCGGCTTTAAACCATCAAAAAACCTGGCATGTCCTTACATGACTCTGACTGTTAATGAGACGTTAGCCTATAAAATCTACAAAATCCACTCGCATTACCTGCGTGAAAATGGCAAGTTTGTTACATTGTTAATAGCAAGGAATGCGCTGCAAACTAGATAAGAAAATAAAAGATTTGGCAGTAAAAAGTGTTGCCATAGACAACCATCAGTCACGTGTGATATCAGTAGATAATGAAGACAAAATGTGTCAAAAATGGTATTTTTGATTCCAATACTCCGGACAAACTCCGTATGTTGTGTATTTACTATTATATGTGTATTCCGGAAATATCAAGCTTGGGTCATTAGTTACAATCTCCTAGCGTAGTAGTTCCTAAAATGGCGACCACGTTTTGTAGTATGTTGAGACGCAACACCATGATATTCTGCTTCATCTTTTGGTCGATCAATCAAAATGTGTACAGGCATAAATCACCATTGATAATATCACAATGTAGATAGTTAGTTGAACAATATTCGAATTTCTATTACATTAAAATGAAGGAACCATTTCATGTTGATACTCACAGTTGGATATTTGACACTATCATTTTTTAGAATGTTGATACTCACAGTTGGGTATTTGATACTATCATTTTTTAGAATGTTGATACAGTTGGATATTTGACACTATCATTTTTTAGAATGTTGATACAGTTGGATATTTGACACTATCATTTTTTAGAATGTTGATACAGTTGGATATTTGACACTATCATTTTTTAGAATGTTGATACAGTTGGATATTTGATACTATCATTTTTTAGAATGTTGATACAGTTGGATATTTGACACTATCATTTTTTAGAATGTTGATACAGTTGGATATTTGACACTATCATTTTTTAGAATGTGTTGATACTCACAGTTGGGTATTTGATACTATCAGTTTTTAGAATGTTGATACTCACAGCTGGGTATTTGACACTATCATTTTTTAGAATGTTGATACTCACAGTTGGGTATTTGACACTATCATTTTTTAGAATGTTGATACTCACAGTTGGGCATCCTCGATACTCCAGGGGTTCCGATCACATACGATCTCTACACCCCTAGACTATCTCATTGTAAAACTGAAGGCAGTTCAGAAGAAAATATCTGACCAATCACAGGCCTGCAAAGATTTCCTTTGAAGACTACAGAGAGAGCGACGCCCAACTTCAAAGCCACACAGTCAACCACAGTGTGCCGTTATACGGTTCTTTTTTTAAATGTACAGTTCAACAGGATCTTTTTTTTAAAATACAGTTGATATCTTTCTATCATTTTTTAGTTGCTACAGTTGGATATTTGATACTATCATGATGTTGATACAGTTGGATATTGACACTATCATTTTTTTAAATGGGTTGATAGAGATCTTTCATTTTTTAGATCGTTGAACCCCTGGATTTGATACTACCATTTTTTTAAAGGTTGATACAGTTGGGTATTTGATACTATCATTTTTTAGAATGTTGATATCACACTTTGACATTTGACACTACATTTTTTTAATGTTGATACATGGATATTTGACACTATCATTTTTTAGAATGTTGATACAGTTGGATATTTGACACTATCATTTTTTAGAATGTTGATACAGTTGGATATTTGACACTATCATTTTTTAGAATGTTGATACAGTTGGATATTTGACACTATCATTTTTTAGAATGTTGATACAGTTGGATATTTGATACTATCATTTTTTAGAATGTTGATACAGTTGGATATTTGACACTTTCATTTTTTAGAATGTTGATACTCACAGTTGGATATTTGACACTATCATTTTTTTAGAATGTTGATACAGTTGGATATTTGACACTTTCATTTTTTAGAATGTTGATACTCACAGTTGAATATTTGACACTATCCAACTGGCCATCATTGGCTAGTGAAACTATACATCTGTTGCACACAATGGATGACGTCACAGGAATTTGTAAATACAAATTGAATGTAGAAGAGGATGTTTACCGATTTTTTACCTAGACCCCTTAAACGTCTGAAAATGGTCTATGGACACTTTGGCGGGTCCATAATTATATGAACTGTAATTAATTAATTCTCAGATCCCTGTGAGCCGGTTAACTATATATGCATATATAATTTACACATACTTGCTGCAAAGTAATTAATTTTTGCATTTTATTTTTTTTTCTTTGCCAATTAATGTATCAATATCATTTGTCAGGTTTATCGCCATAAATTAAGTGTCGTTAGTTTTCGTTTGATTTTTTTTTTGTAATACTCGGTAGTCTACATACACATATCGGTGTTTTGCCGTAAACATTAATATATCCAGTGTTTTGTTCCGTGTCCATTGATAATCAAAACAATTTAATTAGGAAACTGATTAAAATACGACTTAATTTGCGTACGTATATATACACTTCGCCCCACAATTACGAATCTTCATTTCATCGCTTAATTAATAACAGAACCAGGAAACGATAGTGAGAGGTATACCCTTACGTACTGTGCGTAACAGACGGCGAGTCACGTGACCAATAAGTTTGGGATCCCAGCAGCAGTAGCCTCCAGATTGTGATCATTGAACTAATGTCTGGCCTTATTTTTACGCAAAGGAGTCCTAACTTGGATCAGAAATTACTCAAGCAATGGCCATATAACTCTAAAGGATCCCAAAGGGGCCCTGCTACGGTAAGTCAAAAAGTAAACATTCTGTGTGAGTGAGGGAAACAAAGGATACACGTGTAAACTTCCGGTGATATATACATAAACTTCCTAATTACCGATATGATCATTACACGTACGTAAACAATATGGTTTACATTTCTGACATATATATAGATAATATAGTACAGTTAGTGATTTGTGTACTTAAATTTTTTATGATATACTCTTGTAGTGTTAAAGGATGGCTCATTCCATTCGACTCACTCTTTCCACACGCGAGCGATAAGGGGGTACGTGCATGTATGTGTGTGTGGAGGGGGTGAAATGGTAATACGCTGAGTGTATGTATTTATAGTACAGACTCACACTTTGTAAACAGACATGGAATGCCAGCTTTACACAATACGAGGAGACTTTCTTATGGATTTTAATACAGGGATTTGTGGTTTTTGGATGTATACGATATAACACTGATTTAGAACTGGTATGTACATTTGTATAACTTTTTTTATAAAAGAGCAAAGTAAAATAGTATCCTTTGGAATATCTTTAGGAAAATGTAGCACTTCACTATAAAAATAAAAATAAGAATTTCATATGCAGCACATATGCATGTATATACCAATTTTTATTCTGTGATGAAGTTCGAGAAACAACATACAAACCGATACCGAGAGCTGAGAGGTTTGGGCTAAATTTCTTAACTGTATGTTTATTAAATAAATTTGAAAATTCGGTCATGTTTTGCCTATTTTTGTTTTGTTTTAGAAGCACTATATAGAGTCCAATCTTGAACAAAGCAACTGAAAATACTAGATTTGCACTGCTGTTCCTCTATTCCCCTTTGCTAAGATATGTTCACGAAAGGTTCGATAGCATATCAACTTTGTGTTTCCATTTTTAGAAACATCGAGTTCATAATAATGATAAATGTACATTGCAGTATTAAAGGTGACGTCCTAAAGCCTTCGTTCTTCTAGCAATATTCACAAATAAATCATACACATGTAGTTATTTTGACATTTGTCAAAGGAATAACATATCTGATATACAAATTAAGGATCTTGTTTTTGATTTATATGTTGTTATACCGCCTTGATATAAATTAAAATACTGACCTCGGGCTACGACCTCGGTCATAATGTGCTCTATCATTTCTAGATGAAATGGCTAATATTGACAAAATCTTTTTATTGCATAATTTGCGCATGTATGAGATGGTTACCATAAAAACTACAACAACTTTTATTATCCCGAAGAATTAACTATCGCACCGTTTGTACAATGGATGTACTCCATATATGGAATTTAACCCTTTTAATACTGAAGTGGATATAATTTTACATATTCAGGGCTAAAAAAGCGCACAAACTATTCATAGGCAATTGATAATTATAACATCTTGATAGCATACGTTACAGTTCAAGTCAGAAGATTCATGTATAATTCGTATGATATGAATTATCCCTCTACGATTAAAAATACTTCTTTCTCTTTCCAGGACAAAATGCAACAGCGATGGTCACATGTTTTCCGTCTTATGGTGCGAGCTGGAGTTGTATTCTGTGGAATCGCTCTTGTATTTCTATGTTTGGCATCACTGAAGTCCACGCGCAGACAGGAAACGAAGCCCAAACAGATCCACATGTCTCGTCATCAGCCCGTACCAGAAACATGTAATGGAGGAAAATGTCTATCTCCGCCAATAGACGAAAAATATGCACAATATTTTGTTTCCAGAAATGAAAAAGTAAACCCGTTTTCTTTTAATTATATCGTTTCCGGTTCAGCGATTTGTTCCAAAGGGGAATCAACGTATTTGGTCATCCTTGTGCCATCGATACAGACGAACATTGAAGAGCGTCGTGCGATACGAAATTCATGGGGGAGCGTTGCTAGGGGTAACCACTGGCCTCGTCACCACATGAATGTTTCTATCAAACTCGTGTTTCTGTTCGGTGAAGATCCCACGATGAAAAACAACAGGGTTGCTCAGCTGGAGAGTGATATGTATGGCGATGTCGTGCAGGCTGACTTTATTGATACGTATGCGAACTTGACAAGGAAGATGCTTATGGGTCTTCATTGGGTGTCGACGCGTTGTGCCGACGCAGAATACGTATTGAAGGCAGACGAAGACACATTTGTAAACATTCCAATACTAGTCGACGTATTAAAACAGACCCGACACCCTGCCTACCAGGGTGTTGTGCTGGGTCATGTCAACGCAGGCGGTATTGTGAAACGTTTAGGACGATGGAATGTGAAGAAAGCCGATTACCCGTTTCCACATTACCCACCATACACTGCGGGCAACACATACGTCATATCCGCTAACATCGCGGCGAGCTTATTTAGGACCTCCGAGTTTATGCCGTATATCCCCATTGAGGACGCATATATTACAGGTATACTGGCAAAGGTGATCAATGCTGAAGTTATAGATGTACCTGGCTTCACATTTTACCTGGACAGTCCGCCACACGCTTGTGATTATATCCAGAATAGTCGTATATCCTCCACAAAAGTTAGCTCACATATGAAAATCTACATTTGGGAAAAAATGGAATCAGGTGCATTAAATTGTAAGAAAAAGCATACATACACGTAACAACTTTAACTACATGTGAAGGAATGATTCTTCGAATAATTTCGTATGTTTAACACTACTGTTGTCAAAACAGTGAAATCCGTTAAAATCACATATATTTTGATATAACCATCTTTGATTCACAATAAAACAAAAGCAAGCACACCATTTTTAGTTGTTCCATTTTCAATATAGGTATGGTATAACTTTCTACAGAAGAAAAAATAGTCATAAGGAAGTATTGAATTTTCAGCAAAGAAGATCCTCAAGATAGACGTTACTAACACAGTTGAAACTGACTTCACACCAGGTCTTATATATCGAGACGCATTTTTTCAAATGTGATAAACAACATTCCGTTACTATTGTATGCTGTACATTGTTGATGCTAAATAAAGAGTTCATTTTGCATCCCTTTTTAATTATGAATTTATTTGAGTATGTTTGAACATCTTGTAATATCAATAGTCGAAGACGACTTAAAACGCTCTTATAACAGTGGAAAAACATGCTACACTTCTACCAATCTTGTACAACAATGTTTGTTTGTTAAACAAAAACAAATGGCTTTTCACAAACAGCTCGCTTACTTCTCTTCATATGACGAGTCTAAATTGATAACTTGTAAAGGATTAAAAGATTTGGAATGATAGATATTTGTATGTCAACATTTACAAGTCCATCATATGTCTTGTCAAACAAGTAAGTTTTAGTGATTACTTTGTTCAGATAGTGTTTCATGTTCTGTGTAAAAATGATTTTTATAACATCCGTGCATCATTACTTAAAACTATTTTAACAAGAAGTTTGTTTTATAACCATGTAATTCCATTGCAACCATTAAGATTACGAAATATATATCAAGGGAAAAGAAAAACCCAAAAGAAAACAACAAAATATTATGAATAGCATTTAATATTTAAAATTATAAAATGTTACATGATACAATGATATTGATGCTCAGAAGGCGACCTTTCACTCTATCAAACCCTACATAAAAAGTCCTTGACATAATGTAGCATAAACCAATAACGTATAACCAGAATAAGGATATGACGGCGAACAATCTGTTTATTTTTCTATTTTTCTTGTTTATTAAAGATGCTCCACCGCCGACAGAGCCTGAGTGATATTTATTATTTGAACAATAATTGGTGTTTAATCGTGTATATGTGTGCCTAATTATCACAAAAAATAACAAAAAATAATTTATTTCGCCTTTGGTGCATGCACAATAATTCCATATAGGAAATTGTGCTACGAAATTTTTTCAGGATGAAATTAATTATTTTTTCATATTTTTAACTTGAAGTAAAATTAGAAGCTCAAACTTTCCAATGGTGGTAATGGTGTAAGGTAACTTTTGTAACTGAAGAAACATACTAAATCGTCTGCTCCTGTTTTTGATAGTGAAAATATACCACTATATATATGAGCGGTGGAGAATCTTTAAATATTTCAATGCTGATTAAACATTTCAAACTGTGGTATAATTAAAACGCCAGTTTATTAAACTATGAGTTCATTGCTGGGTTGAGATCGGACGTAACCTTAGTGTCGGATATATAAGCTTGCTTTGTGGTGTCTCTGGAACTCTTCAGGAACGGTAGGACACCTGCAACAGTCAAAAGCCTTCCATGTTATTGAAGTGCTCAACCAATAGTTTCTCATCTATTAGAGTTACTTCCCTTCCTTTCACTATGAATGTACAATTACAATATCTCGTAGAATTTTGCGGGACGTTTGCGATTGTCCGATAGTAGGCAGCTGGCTAGTTATATTTACAGTTTGCTGTACATGAATGATTTTTATTCCACGTTTTTAGGTATGTTGTGGCGACTAAGCTATATTGCATATATTTTAATCAAAATATCTTTTCTATCGGGCTCATTGTGTTTAATTTACTTTAATGTTTTGTGCGGTAGGACACGTGTATGAGAGTAGGAGTTTTTGTCAAGTTCCGGATTTTCTCATAACTTTGTAGGGTTTCTGATCCATTAGTGCAAATCTCTTGAAACGAGCTGGTTTTGGGACACGATATAATGAGTTTATGAAATAAAATGTTTTTTTTGTATCAAATCACTCATGCAATAAAATGTTTTTTTTTATCAAATAACACCTTTTATAATCGGGATTGTTGCAACAGAGCTTAATCCCGACTGAGTAGTTGATCTCACTGGTAATACTTACTTGAACCACCCGTTCCTTTTTTAGAGACAGACTTGTATTTCTCTTCTTCCTGTCTCTTCTTGCTGGATGCAATTACTATATACCTTTAATACCAAACAAAGGCAGAATAAAAGCTTACTTAAGGGGAGGGAATGTAGTCAAATAGAGAGAAACATAAATATGAGATCTTAAATTTAATCGCATTTTAAATACGCACTGAATGTAGGGCATTACCTACTGTCTCAATTAAATTATTGTAAAATGCGATAAAAGTAAATTCCAGATATTGTCTCTTCAGCATATCGTCTTTCTGGTCATCGGATCATTTTCGGCCATGCGTTGATCCAAGAAACCCCTGGCCGTGACACACCATAGTCATAAAAGGGGATTAGAGCGACTGGTTTGCTCGTTGTCAATATAATGTGACTGGCTGATCATGCATGGGCTATGTTCTGTGCGTTCAGCAGCCTGTTTTGTTAAGATCAAAATGACTGGAGTTCTGTTAAAGAACAATATAATAAAATACTACAAAAAAAACCCAAAAAACGCCGAAAAACAATAGCATACTGTTTGATTAATTAACGTCCTATTAACAGCCAGGATCATTTAAGGACGGCCACCCATGTATGCTGTGTGTAGCGTGCAAGTCTGCGGTATATTCGTGGTGTGTCTTCTTGTATAGTGGAACTGTTGCCCTTTTTATAATGCTATATCACTGAAGTATGTCGCCGAAGACACCAAGCAACACACCTCATCCGATCACATTTTACTAAGCAGATACGGGTATATTGGCATTCTGTATACTGTTGCGACACATATTACTTACTTCGTGACAAGCTGTATATGATAGCTACGGAAGTCCACTAAAGATTGTATACATTTTCCATAGGCAGATTTTAAATCTTCGTTCGAACTTGAATGAACTGAAATATACGAATTCATAGTTATAATATCAAGTAAGAAATACCTCATTGAATTTGTAATACATATTTTCAGAAATAATTAAGCATTGTTGTCATTAGTTTTTAATTTCATAGGGACATGGAAGAAATTTTGTTTGCAAACTTTTTGAATCCGCGCAATGCTTATGATTAATTTTCCAGACTACTTTCCAGATCAAATAAAATACATTTACACGTTCAATTCCACGTTGATTTTCCAAATCAATTTGCATCGTCAATGTTTCTTTTTTGACGTCACTATGACGTCGGGCTTTATCAGTTTTGTTTTTTCATAGTGGTATGAAAAAAGGAATGGGCCTTTCAGAATGTCGATTTAGTATGAAAACAAAGAAAAATTAATTATTACAGTATGAAAACAGGTAAATGCCGTAAGAATGAATTTCTGAATTTACATATTTTTTTTTTCTGTAGCCATTTACTAAGCAGTATTTTTCTTTCCCTTTTTCAAATGCTTGCAAATGAAATATAACAACAACTAAAGTAGATTCACAAATCCTGTTTTGAGAAAATGTTCACTGACCATAACTTTTGATCTTTGACCTTTCCCGTATGTCATCCAAGAACTGGCGGTGTGGGCGGGGCATATGTGGTTTCATTCGGTCAAAAAATGCCTGGATATCTATAACAACTCACAATCATAACTATTTGTGTTTGCATAGAAATGTGAACCAAAACGTAGGCTATGACGTCCAGTAAAAGGTGTAAATATCATTCTAATATGGTGAACAAATCGACGTTCGACGTTTTAGTTTGAACATACATATTTCATTGTCATATAAGTAACAGGATCGGGCACAAGTTAATTCTATCTAATAAAGGCTCATATAAGTAACAGGATCGGGCACAAGTTAATTCTATCTAATAAAGGCCCTTAACACATATCATATATACATCATAAGATGGCTTTATATTATCAAAATCGCATCATATTTTTTTTTCTTAAAGAGGAACACATAAGAGAGAAGAAAGAGATAAATGAGGACGTAGAGTGGATATAACATCAAAAGATCACATGATATTTACAATCACTGGGATATGTTTTATATACAGTATACTAAAGTAATAAAAAGAAATTTTGTGCCACCCAGTACAGTCGACACTTAAAAATAAAATGTACTATTACAATCCAAAACATTCAACTTTTTTTAAATGTTCGTCACATCCCGTGCTAAAGTTGGCTTTCTCCATACATCCCATGCTTCGATATAAAAAAACTGATTCTGACTGTAGCAGGATGGCACATTCAATAACTACATGTATATACAAATATGATGAAGAATAATGGACGAGTTGATTTCCGTTCACAAAAACACTAAACACACACGCACGTATGCAAAACACCGCCAGTCTCCCTCCCTCATTCTCACACACAAACCATCGCACTTACTCACACCCTACCTTCCACACAACACATACACCCTCCCTCACCACCTTACACTCACACTCATAAAGATAGATGAAGGGGATGAGTGACTACATCAGAACCTATGTGTACTAGATATGTACCGCTAGACATGCAAGAAAAGAAATGTATTTTCATCATAACAGCTAAATTCCTGACCAAAAAGTAACATATTTAGTTAAAGAGGGATGAAAATTCGAAGATTTCGATATAAAAACAGTCTCTAGTTTATATTTATCACTTATGTAAAAAAAGTAGTGTTCCACATCTTCACGTGGGAATCCATATGCGCAGGACGGAGAGTCAATTAAATTAACATCGAAAAGGTCATTATTTTGGGAACTACATTTAGTACCGAGTTTTGTATGTAAAATATTTGTTTTGCGATCACCAATTAAAAATAAAATAGATACATTTTTTAGATACATTTTTTTCGTTTTAAGGTGATGATCTTATGTTAAATTCGAGGTCATTCCATAATTTTAGAGTAGAGAGCATAAAGGAATTTAAAGTGGATTGAAGACAATATTGAGGTATGTAATAGTTGTCAGAGTTTCTAAAATTGTATTGGTTTGTAGAAGATACTAGCGGCGGAAGCAGATGAAGGAGACATATTATTATGTATTTTATAAAATAATTGTATTTTTTTTTGATAATTTCTCCCACCAGTTTCAGCATAAAGAGACAATATACCAGCAAAACATGACAAGCCAATCACAATACGTGCTGCTTCTAACTGGAGTTTTTCAAGTCTATTCGTATCTGATATTGGACAACCTTCCCATACCTCACAGCAATATTCGACATCTATATTCAAAATACATATACTGGGGAATTACAAGATCTCGTACATTGTAAGTAAATACGTACGTTATACCATTGTTTCAATTACGCAATATCCGTACACCACAATAAGTATGTACACCTCGCGAACTATACTCGTACACCACAACAAGTATGTACACCTCGCGAACTATACTCGTACACCATAATAAGTATGTACACCTCGCGAACTATAATCGTACACCACAATAAGTATGTACACCTCGCGAACTATACTCGTACACCACAATAAGTATGTACACCTCGCGAACTATACTCGTATACCACAATAAGTATGTACACCTCGCGAACTATACTCGTACACCACAATAAGTATGTACACCTCGCGAACTATACTCCGTACACTGATGTCTCCTTGTAAAACGAATATTTACAATACATTAAAGAAACCCAGGTTACAAAGAGTTTGCATTAATGAATATATATGTACATGAATATTTCTTTATGTAAGAAAGGTAATTTGGATTAAACGATTTAATCATTTCAAAATAAACAAAACATGTGAGTAATCTAACTTCACAGTTATTATTCATCTAACTTCACAGTTATTAAATTCATCAAAGACGCATTGGAATTCCAAAAGTTTTACATCTGATTTAATTCGAATGTTTTCTTAAACGACGAGATCCGCAGACAGTCTGGTTTACGGTGCTGTATAATTATAAACAGTGACTTAATCATCCCCTGTCATGCTGTATTTCGATTGTAGCTTAGCTTTCCGCTGTACCAAAGATAGACGGTGTTATTTTTAGGATTTTTATTTGTGAACAAGACCTGCATGCCAAAACGATCAAATGCTTTCATGTCGTAACAAGTTCTCAAATTTAACCCATACATTACGATATATTCAATTAGTTGATGTACCGTAGAATATTTATATATATATTGTAGCAGAAAATTTCTGAGATGTTATTCATCACCAAAAATTACTAACATTTTGAAAAGTACAATACTTTTAATGCATTGGTTTTAATTTTACAAATACAAATAAGAGCAGAAAATGATTTTTTAGAAAATGATTTGTAAAAATCATTGTATGTACATCTATGGTGAAGCAAAATGAGTACCTACGGTCAGACCATGAAACCAAATTTTGGTCTACAATTTCATTTGACATTTTTATGTTATTTGTAATTGTACAGTGATTTCTTCAGGGAAAGTTTCAATCTAAACATACAAAAGGCATGAAAACAACAACTTTACAGTACATAATTTCTGCGTTGTAACTAACTTTTATACGGTATCTGAAGCCATTTGAATGATTTATACCACTTAATTAATCAAACCCGATTGTTTTCAATAGATTAATGAAGAAAAAAATAAAAATGATCGCCCAGTTACGGCACATATAACTTTAAGCTACTAATATTTATATAAAATAGTCAATGTATCAGTGTTTCGGCCATTTTGGTTCCTGGTTTGCAAAGGGTTGCACATCTACAGGTCACTGGATAATTTGAAACGGCTTCACAAGTTCCCCCCCCACAGATCGTAAGTAATGCGATTGTAACGGAACAATTACGATCTATCGATAATGCATCACGAGGGTAAAGAGGAGAGAAGGGTTGTGTTGCGCATGTGGGACCGGGCCTTAAGTTGTGGCGGGTTTTCTGAGAGTAAACCAACGTTCAAGTCTCCAACTATTATTACATACCTATTTTTCATCAAGTGCCGTTTCTATCGAGTTTTCAAATTGTTCCCAAAAAGGATTTATACTATCATTGTGTCTGTAAACTGTGCAGAGGAGGTATGAGGAATTATTAAAGAAAATATCAAACCATTCGACTTCACCTGATGTAAATTCTAAGTCGAGACGACGTTTGGCAGAAATATGATCAGATACAAAAACGCCAACACCTCCTCCATGGGAATGTACACGATTCTTTTCTAAATGAGTGTTGTTAAAATCAGGGATTGATATAAAAGTATCATCATTCAGTAATAGTGTTGTTTAAAGGGAGATTCGATTTGATATATTACTACGTGGAATTCATCTGCAGTGTTTTGGAGGCGAGTTGTTTTATTTCTTAAGCTACGAATATTTATATAAAATAGTCCAATATATCAGTGTTTCAGTGTCGGCCGTTTTGGTTCCTAGTCTGCAAAGGTTGATACTCTAAAGGTCATCAAAAATGACCTCAAATAGTAAATAAACAACAAAAAATGAACTTGGACATTAAACAGATCCCTGCTGATCAGTGAATAAAGGGAAAATAACTTTTACTAGTATTGAAAAATTTGAAACTGTCACAAAACTACAAGTCCCCCTCATAATTATGGTATTTTTCACACGTTTAAAATTTTTGAATATGATTTAAACTACATATTGAAACCAGTTTCCAGGCAAATCGGACCAGTAGTTAAATATATATAAGCAGTTTTATTTTGAACAAAGAAAGGAAATGGCGGCCAATCTTGGTTGCTGGTCGGAAAAATGAAATCGGATCGACCAGAAATGACCTCGCAAAATGTCATGGCGATCCAACTTATATTTTCAAGAAATGCGTCGGACAAAATCGCAACGGAAAAAGAAGAACCAGTCACTTGGTTTCGTCAAAATTGGACCAAACAGGAAATTGATTTCCCTGAAATAACTCCTCTTACAAGATCTTAATATCATGCAATATCATGACCGTATCATAGCGGAATTTAGTACTTTTCCTTGTTATTGAATAATTGTCTTTATAATTACCTGTTGAATATTTTGATAGTTAATTTCAATCTTTAAGGATTACGCATATGGCCTTATCTTTGTGGAATTACCTGCCATTTAATATGACGCTAAATTCTACACGTGTCATTCAAAGTGTGTAATTACTGTAGATATCTCTACCTGAGGCGATGGTGTCATTAACTAGTCTTGCGGGAGTTGTCCTTGTATATATTCAAAAGTGCACTACATTATTGTCAAATCCTTTTAATTGTAATGTATTAACCTTACATCCGGAGTTACCTGCCAAACTGGACAGTAGTCACTTCATAAAAACGCATTTTTGATATTTAGTCGCCAGTTGGATCCCAACGATCAAACGGACAGGTCGGTCCACTATCGGACTTTTATTACATATTTTCAAAGGTTGGATTTCCAAAGTAGAGAGAACGAGTGTGAAACAGTGAATTTATTGATGGCATTTGCCATCTACGGACAAAATATACGTTGTTTACATTGGATTACCACTATCAGTGAAACTTTTAAATTTATCCTTCTAACCAATGTGCCACTATTTTGTTTATGTATGATATGAAAACCAATTTAAATTACAATACAAGAAACGAGTACAAGCCAATCGAACTCTTTGTTTTGTGTCCTGCTAATTAAACCAATGCCAACGGTCCGAAAAAAACCAACATTCAATCACCTATCATCATCAACAACAATACAATAAAAAAAAATCTAATGAAAACCGCCTAAGCCCATCTTGACACACTTCCTTTTTTGTGTTTTGTTGGTTGCCCCCGAAACGCATTTCGACTATACTTACCAGGGGCATGCGTTATCCCAAGTAAAGCGTCGATGCTTTGTACTGTAGAGCTCTGAGCAGCACTTCCGCCAGTCATCTACTAAAGGTAAGGGAAATATTTTTTAATATTACATACATGTATTAAATGTCCAATATATTCCATTGGCTAATACATGGTCATGTGAAGAATGAGACTTTGCATATTGTCTCGGCATTCCATTTTTCAGTTATGGTTATGAGCTCGCATTTCCCAATTGTGGAGTTCCACAAAGTAGCTAGGCTTCTTGTACAAGTAATTAAAACGCATATATCAAATAATGTTTTTGACACTTTAAACAATATATCCAATGTATAATTCGGAACTTTTCAATGGGTCACAATAGTCTTGGTAATGATTGAAATACATTTTTACGTCATGTTTAAGTTTTAATGGATGTACTTAGAATGAAACATTTCGTAATACAAAATAATGTCATTTTGACTTACCTGAACTGGATAATCATTGACTCCTTCATAAACAATGCCCTCTGGTAACGGCGATCCTTCACCACCCCACCTAAATAAAATCAAAATATACGTAATGCTTCTCTTCAACAGCATTTCAAGTTTTTATAACGTTAAGTAAAATATATAGATTTAATGGTGTATATTTATATCATATGGTGCAAGATATTCGCACAAAAACCAAATACATTTTTGTATATGGCATAGTGTTAATGGTGAGTGATATTTGTTTGCTGCGGTATATTCGTGCTGTGTCTCCATGTGAAAGTGGAACTCTTGCCCTTTTTATAGTACTACCCCACTGAAGCATTCCGCCGAAGACACCGAACAAGCACACCCAGCGCAGTCACATTATACTACTATATATAGCTATTATGTACCTTAACCACTTGATTTACATAATACATGGTCAATGACATTGTACAAAACTGAATTACTGATTTATATCTAATGCAAAGATGATTCACCGCCGACAGAGCTAAAACGATATTCATCAATTTAACAATAATTGGTGTTTCATCGTGTATTCATTAACAAAAAAAATAATACAAAATAATTTATTTTGTTTCTGGTGCATGCTCAATCAATATTTCATTCCATATATGACATAGTGCCACGTATTTTTTTCCGGATGTAATTAATTATTTTCCGGATGTAATTAATTATTTTCAATATTTCTATCTTGAAGTAAAATTAAAAGCTCAAATTTTTCAATGGTGGTAATGGTGAAAAGTAAGTAACTTTTATGACTGAAGAAAAATACTAATTCGTCTGCTCCTGTTTTTGATAGCGAAAAAATGCCTTTGTCAGCGGTGGAGCATATTTAAAAACTAAAATATCACTCACCCTGTAAGAAACGGCCTGGTAACATTGTAGAATGTATCGGCACTCACTCCATCTGAAGAATATAAAATTCAAGTTAGTTATAATATTTGTTGGTCACAAGATTATAATGTAAAACATAGACCCTTTCAAACAATAAGGATTTTTTTCGTACATGTTACCGAAACGCTAGATATTCACGAGTACAAGTGAATGAAAAGATAAAAAAAAGGATACGAAAGAGATAGACAAATGCATTTTTTCACACCAGTTATTGTATACAAGCATATTTTAGCTTGGGTAATATTTCCAAACAATTCCTTGGCACAATCTTAGTTAAATTTTGTGTTAATTAGGATACCCAACAAACATATAACAAAGATATATATGTATACCATGCATTTTCGATACCGCTGTCTGCATGCTGTTTACAGTGGAAGCAAGGTCCACTAGACATTTTATAAGGGTGACGTCATCTCCAACATCAGCAGCTTCTATGGCCGTCACCATTGGCTGAAAAAATTCTCATGACGCAGAAAACGTATCTATGTATGTTCTTATTGTGTCTGCATTTAATAGTGAACGCTTATCTTTTTGTCTGGAATTTCTTGAGGACTGTCACAAATGATATTGAACAAAATACCCTAAAGGTCTAGCAAACTATAAGCTATGAAGATGGCATGTTCGTCAGACTGCTAATGAACAACTTTACGAAAGCATGGCGAATTAAGATAAACATTCTGTATAACAAGAAAAAATATTAAAGTTTTTCACAAGATATTTAATGAAGACGTTTGCTTCAAGACAGAATGCTTACCTGTAAAGCAGAACAAAACGCTAATTCTACTCCAACTGTTGCCTTGAAGAACCAAGCGGCCTCCTCGCCCCCTGGAAGGTTATAGAGGACCCGGATGTTGCTGTATAAATTAACATGTATTAATCTGAATGCTTTGCAAAACATCGGCAACAATTCGTTCATCTTTTATTGGTCAGTAATAACGTCATATTTACAGTTAAGGGGAATTGTTTATATTCTATACATGTATTTCGAATTTGTATATTACAGAGTTATCTGCACTTAGGGGTAGGCATTGATTGTGACGTCATGTGTTTGCGAGCGTAGCGTCATACGTTTCGGAGAAAACGACGTGAATTGCGCTCACAAAATAATGACGTAACAATCGATACCTACCCGCAAGGGAGCTAACTCTGTAATATAAAAAGACGGAATATGTAGGTTATTGTTGTTCAATGTCTCTGAAATATAGCATTTTTGCCCTTTGATTACAACTTCAGACTTTAAATTGCACTGGAGAAAATCAAAATAGTATTCGTTTAGCCAAATTCTTCCTGTTTAAGGATGTATAACAGAAGTTTTTTTAAACAAACGTTTGCTTTATTAGGTATAATTATCAAGATTTCAAATGTCAGTGGGGTATTTATCACACTTGGTTGATATTGGTAAACTTACTCTAATGATGGTGGTCTGGAAGAGAAAAAAGGAAAACATTTCAACTTCTTTTATCAAAAATAACACGATGAATATTATTAATGCACGAATTAACATTAATTAAAAAATACACAATTTATTAATTGTCATTTGTTATTTAGTGATTATTCTAAATACAGTGTAATTTCTACTCGTGGCATTGTAACTAGGAACGTGTTAACTACGAGATACAACGACTGATAAGGCCGTACCTTGATTTATCGATGAACGCCCAGTTCGATAAGACGAGGTCGATGTGAGATAGAATAGGCTGGACATCTAGTAGTCGTGATATACCACAGAATGGAATGGCCAAACATGGCGGCAAGCTCTTAAAAAAAATATTTAAAAAATTAGCGATAACAAGAGGTCCAAAGGGCCTTAACGGTCATCCTAAGCAATTGTTCTTATACAAAATTAAATAGATATTGTGTCATGATGGCAGGTTACAGCCAAATCGCACTGGTACAACTTGAGAAGAAGCTCAAAATGTTTTCAAGATGGCGGCCATCTTGGATTTCGGATTGACCCGAAAAATAACAACACTTAGTCGGGACCATGTCAGGATCATTTCAGATAAGTTTCACTGTACATGTACTGGTAGAACTGGAGAAGAAGCTGAGAAGAAATTTGAAAAGTTTACGCACGGCGCACGACGACGAACGAAGCATGACTATAGGTCATCCTGACCCTTCGGATCAGATGACCTGACCCTTCGGATCAGATGACCTTAACACTATGGTTGTTCAGGTAAAAACGTTTCCATCAGTTTTTTTGTGATTTTAATTACCAATACATGATCTGGAATGGGAGAGTATGGTTATTAGGATAAGAACACAGAATTATCTAAAACTCATGATAGGATATACACGAAGCTGCATAGAACAACAGGCAGTAAAAGCGTGTACATTTCGGCCTATTGAAATGCTCAAAATCCTGTGTTGACCCCTAAAATAATTACCAATATCCATAATATTATGCAATAATCCTATAAAAAGTAATATCTTGCATATTTTCTTATGTTATGGAGAGATATAACGTGTTCTCTCAGATATTTCAAAGTTTTATTACAATTTTACAGCTACATCCCGCCATTTTGAAAGGTCGAAAACGCGACTGCAAGTTAAACCTCCATACATAAAAATTGTGGAAATTGTCAACGCAAGTATCATTGATTGCATCTATTATAAAACAAGCCTAGTTGCTGGAAAAAATGATAAAATGTACCGAGAAAATAGTATTTTTGTTGACGATGTGAAGTCACCAGGCTTTATTGCAAGGGTAGTATGCAATTCAGACTCGGGTGACATAAGACCAGCTAGTATTTTACTTGTAGGTATGATAGAATAATAGAATCTTACATGGGTCTGTCAAGTGGATAGGGATATCTCAACCCGATTGAAAGATTTTGGTTAAGCCTCGGGTTGATTTTAAAAATCTTTCACGAATCTTTCAATTCAATCAGACTTTAAATTATGAATTGACTGGACGTAAGAAATAATTATCTCTCTCAAATAATTTTGTATCTTAAATTATCATTCATGTGAAAAATTAAAATTAATTTATCTACACTTCATCCAAAGATAGGGTTTGTTATGCTAAAGCCAAGAATGAATTGATTGTGTGGAATGTATTGTATGTATATTGCAAACCGACTATTGTAAATCAATTTTCTCGTAATTTCGCAAGAGTTAGCACGCTTGGTCAAGACTTTTCGAGAATAATTGTACATTGTGCCAATATGAATGCACGGTTGCCAGTATACTTTTTAGAGCCTTTAATACCAAATGTTTCAAAACAAGCCAATTCGTGGAATTTCCATCCCCCGCTTTCAGGACATATTGTAGGTCAACATTATTGAGGTTAGGTTCAAGACCTGCCAAAAGTGGCGATCGAACTTGGCTAAGCTCTTAAGGCATTTAACTTTGTTACCAAGTTTGAACATTTGATAGTTATTACACAGAAACTGCAGAAAAATGACATTTGTAGTAAATTAAAGGGCAATAACTCTGATAAATAGCATCTGTTGAAAGAGTTGATCGAACCTGGCTAGTCACTTAAGGCATTCAACCTTGTTACAAAGTTTTAAGAAAATCGGTTAATATTTATTACAGTTATTGTACGGAAGTGGCAGAAACTGACTTTTCTATTTGAGCAAAGAGTCATAACTCCGCAAAACAAGGTCCGTTGAAGGTCGCGATCGAGCTTGGCCGAGTTCTTAAGGCATTTAACCTTATTACTAAGTTTGAAGAAAATCGGTTAACATTTGTTTCACTTATTGCACGGAAATGGCAGAAAATGATGTTTTTAGTAATTCAAAGGGCCATAACTCCGCTAAATAAGGTCCATCGACAGTCACCAAGTTTGAAGAAAATCGGTTTACATGTGTTAGTTATTGCACGAAACTGAAGTGTTACATACAGACAGACGGACAAACCCAAATTAATATCCCCCGTTTCAGAGAAAGCGGGGAACAATAACGAAGACGAGAGCTATGTTGTACGTACGAAAAAAGTGGTTTCCTGCCATTTGAATAATATATGACGCGACTTTATATGATTATGGAATCGATATCGACTTTGTAATGCTATATATTGTCAATCAACTTCTTTCGCGAACTTAGCGATCAAAGTCAATTTGCGAAAAAGTTATTTATTTTTAGAGAAAGTTATATTTAATTTCTAAATCCGCGAATGGTTAATCTTCCAGAACTTGTTTTAAAATTGAAATCGCAAAATTTAGTAGCTGTGAAAGAATGATGGTTTTCATTATCCAATCTGGCGTCCCAAAAAGATACAAAAATATTGACCTATGTTTAGTTATGTTACAGAAACTTAATTTATTTTCATTTGAAAGCTGTTTCCGTTTTCAACAAATTATTGCCACGATGAATTGCAATGAAGCTGATATTAAGGTAATGTTGCATAACGGCTACTAGAAATTCACCATTGCTAATGAGAATATCTTTGATAGGTTTGTCTCAATTATCGTCAAAACATCTGAACGATGACGATATGTTTTTTGACTTTAAACCTCATGTCCCGTGTTCCTACCTTTGGAACACCGTGATCGCCGTCTTGCCATACATAACCATTGACTATTACGGATAACTGTAGGTGGGCAAGTCGGAGTTGTCGGTGACCACAAAGGCGAGAATGATCCACAACTGGCATCTAAAATAAAAATACTATAAAATTATATTTTCGGTCTTTATTTGACGAAGTTCATTTTAGTAGTACAGTTTATTTTGTTGATACAGTCAAAAATTACAAAAAGTACATTTGTTTGATTAAGTATGAACCCACCGCCGACAGAGCATAAAGGATACTCACCAATTTAAAAGTAACTGGTCTTTAATCATGAATATAATATTACGGAATTTTGTTCGGGATGCAATTAATTACTTTTGATATTTTTGTATTGAATTAAAATAAAAAGCTTAATTTTGTCAATCTTGCTAAAGGTGTAACGTAAGTATCTTTTGTAGCTGAAGAAAAATACTTATTCGTCTGCTCCTATATTTGATAGAGAAAAAATGATATTTGTCAGCGGTAGAGCGTCCTCAAATTAATGTCTTATTAACAGCCAGGGGTATGTAAGGACGGCCTCCCATGTATGTGTTACGTGTGTGAAGTACGTGGTGAATGTGGTGTTTTTAAAAATATACATTTGATTTAATTAATGCTTCTGTCGTCTTTAATGAAATCGGTTGGCAGATTTTGAATAACGTCAGAAAATAAATATCAAGGTCGATGAAGGAAAAAGTAGGGTATATGTACTCTCCGTCTCTACCTCACGTCGTAGTGTGCGACTTTCAATGAGGGGGATAAGTACAGAAGGGTTACTTATGTGATTCCATGCCCGGAAGTAGTCAGGTAGTACCTCCTGTATGTGGTAAATAAGTGTATTGTTTATCATATAGTATACTAGGTTCAGTATAATGCAGTATAATATGAGTTATTTATACCTGATTTGTCTATACATAATTTAATCTTTGAAAAACTAAAGTGCAGTTAACAATAGGGTTAAATACGCATGGAGTCAACTACATGGACATTTGTACGCTTAAATCCGTGCGTAAACACGACTGACCTACATATCGGATTCCGTAGTAAAACAAAATATACTAAATAACAAAATAATGGGCTTGAGCAAGTCTAGAATATAGAAAGACACACGTGCAGTAGACAGTGACAGCTGAGCTATACCTTACAAAGTATTGACACGATAGATGAGTAAATTATATATTACCAAAGCGTCCCTCAACAGAAATCCTATCTGCGGATCTATGTGGTAATCAGATAGCCGGATAGACGACAAACCCGTGTACTCCATAGCGTCCGAGTGTAGGTAAATGTAGTTAAGGTTAGCAAGGGAAACAACTCGCACTGACCGACAGGATAAACGTAAAGGTCAAAGTTGCAAAACATTTTGTAGATTTTATACTAAACAGGGGAAAAGCAAAACATTACCGACGAATACAACAAAGTGTAACGAACAACATTAATTACACGGTCAATTATATATGTGATAAATGATAAGTTCAATTATTTGAATACAGGTACCACAGTTATCAGATTAATTTCCAGTACTTGCCAAGGATGTCCTTCAGGAACGTGCTTGTGCAAAATGTGTTTTTACCTCAATATATTCCATATCATTATCCCGTTTCAAACTGTGTTTATAAATTACTTTTTTGTGCGGCTTGATGTACGTGTGTATGACATCGTGGCTAACCTTAGATATTACTGTTAACTAGTCAATCCGTTGTGTATCTTGTAAATAATGATTACATTGAATGTACATAGAGAGTATATTGTCATAATGTCAATGTTTACTTAAGTCTATTATAGGTAATCACTATAGCAAGTTTGACCAGATTTGACTTTATAAAAGCAAATACATCAAGTTTTTATTTACCCTGGCATGCATACGGCGGTTGCACAAAAATGCCATATATAGAATGGCATTTCAATCACAAAACATAATGCTGGATATACTTTTGTGAAAACTGGATATGAAACGAAGGTGGGTTTTGTTAAAACAACCAACCGCTTTATATTCGACAGAACATACAGCTTTGTGGGAAAATGCTATAAAGACCATTAGGCTGCCACTGCATTTGGGTGATTTAACAAAACGAACAATGTATGACAGAGAATCCGTAAAATACCATTAATTAAAATATTCAAAAGGTTAAAGAACCTCTGTTATGCATGATTTAATGTTGCTTTACCGAGGTGTACACCAGGGTTCCCTTTTGTTCGAAATCTGTATCAAATTAATGTTTGTTTGATTAAATGAACGTCCTTTTAACAGTCATGGTCATTTAAAGATGCTCCACCGCCGACAGAGCATATCATAGTCATCATTTGAACAATAATTAGTGTTTAATCGTGTATTTAATGTCTAATTAACACAAAAAAATTATATAAGATAATTTATTTTGTCTTCTGGTCATGCGCAATCAGTACTTCATACCCATATAGGATATAGTGCTACGGAATTTTTTCGGGATGCAATTAATTATTTTGTATATTTTTAACTTGAAGTAAAATTAGAAGCTCAAACTTTTCAATGGCGGAAATGGTGTAAAATAAGTAACTTTTGTTACTGAAGAAAAATACTAAATAGTCTACTGCTGTTTGTGATAGTGAAAAAATACCATTTGTCAGCTGTGGAGCATCTTTAAAGACGACATCTCTTTCATGCAGTGTGTTGTGTGTTAAGGAGGAATTATAACTTTAAACGGTAGTTGTTATAGCATGGTACAAAATAAGTACAATGGTGTTATATAACCTTACCTTGTTTGTTTTTGTTTGTTTGATTCATGAACGTCCTATTAACAGCTATGGTCATGTAATGACGGCCTTCCATGTATGGTGTGTGCTGCGTGTATGTTGTGCGAGGTGTGTGTTTTGGGAGACTGCGGTATATTTATGTTGTGTCTTCTTGTATAGTGGAAGTGTTGCCCTTTTTATAGTGCTATATCACTGAAGAATGCCGCCGAAGACACCAAGCAACTCACCCCATCCGGTCACATTATACTGACAACGGGCGAACCAGTCCAGTCCACCCCTGTATGCTGACCTTTTTTTTGAATCATTTTCCGAGTTGTGTCCGCGTCTTCAGTTATTGTTCATGCATGCATTTGTTTTGATTAAATGTTCGTACTTTGGCGCCTTCTTAGCTAAAGATTTCAGACGCAAACAAAAAAATATGGAAGGTTTTTTTAATAATCGTCGCTCCCCTTTCAATAAGTTATCTCTATTAAGATGTTTAACATACATCCAGTCCTGCAAAAACAATTTACAAAGGTGCTTTGAAGAACCGCCCACAGCGTTTTCTTGAAATCAACTTTATTTTCCAGTAAAGTTATAAATAAATATATGGAACAAGATGTTATTTTCCTCTTGACCCATTACATGTAGCGCGCCCATAGTACTATCTACATTTTATTTACAAGCAAAACCTGTGTTTTTAACAAACCCATAAGTGGTATTTCTGTTTATCACTGATAGGTTTTCTCACGATTAGGTTTTGTATTGTAGTGCAAAATCATAAACATTTTCCTATAAAAAAAACCCAAACGAACTTAGTAAGATAATAAACCCAAATTTGAAACTTTCATCAAAATCAAAATACCATTTTTAAAATTCGGCATGATAATATGAGGGTACTATAGATGTTAGTGTTTTAAAATCATATTTGACTATTCCTTTGTAGTTTGTATACCATCAAAAGAAGGTCGTGCCGAATCACTGGATAAGGGCAGTATGTGGAAAAAAATGCACAAAATAAACCTGATTGTATTTAAAGTAAAAAAAACAACAACAAAAAAACGGGCGATAAAAAGGGTTCCTTGTCGTACGCAATTATCAAACGTGTTTCCAATAATATGAAGGGACTATCTTATCCTGACGAAACAGCTTGAAGGCGAATTCGTCCAAACGCGTTTCCAATAATATTTCAACGTCCGGACGAGATGTCTTCATCAGCAGCACTTTGATCTATATTTACGGGGGTTGACTAATAGTTTGTTTTATTATTTAAACGCCCTATTAACAGCCAGGGTCATGTAAGGACGGCCTCCCATATAATGCAGTGTGTAGCGTGTGTGACGTGCAAGTGTGGTGTGTCCCTCCTCAATGTGTAGAAATTCATTTGATCTAAAGTACACGTGGTAAAAAGGTCATCCTAATATGAACCCGTTATGGGATGTTGTCAGATCCTCTATTATACGGGGTGGTTATAAGGATCTGTATTACCAATCGATTTGTTTTAAACTTACCCTGAAATAATGGCCCTGCATCAGTAGGGCGTTAGAATTGTCAACCTGCTGCCCCTAGGAAGAAGAAAGCATAGATCGTAAAAGGTCGACTTTTTACGATTTAGGACTTTCTTATCATTTTTCTTCCTTGTTCGAGGTTCCTATCTGACTTTAGAAAGGGCTTTATCTTTCCTAACTCCTCCCTTGGAATCGCCTCAATTTTGCCTTGAGTTGAGCGTTCGCCCCTGTGAGGAAGGCTCTGGGTTCTGTCCCCTGGCCAAGACACACCAAAGTCTACAAAAGTGGTAGTTTCTGCTCCTGCTTGGCGCTCAGCATACTGGGAGTGGAAGGACTGGTTCGCCCGTTGTCAGTATAATGTGACGAGGTGGTGTGTGTTGCTTGGTGTCTTCGGCGGCATGCATCAGTGATATAGCACTATAAAAGGGCAACAGTTCCACTATACAAGAAGACACAACACGGACATACCACAGTCTCCCAAAACACGCACCTCACACAACATACACGCATCACAACGCAAACATGGGAGGCCGTCCTTACATGACCATAGCTGTTAATAGGACGTTAATGAATCAAACAAACAAACAAACAAACCTGAAATAATCCCGATATGATCCAGACAAAATGATATTTTCCGGCGAATCAAAAATCCAAGATGGCTACCACAACCGGCATCTTGAAATCACATTTGAATTGCTTCAATTTAGTTTTATTTCACGATCATGCAATAGGGTCAGTCTATAATAGCAGTGCTGTTATGGACAAATATTTGAACCGACCGAAAGTGATTTGTTTGCTAAAGAAATAACCTTTGGAGCAATTTTTATAACCTTAACTTTGTGCTACTCATACATTCGTGTTCTTGTTTAGTGGAACTATTGTTCTTTTTATAGTGCTATATCACCGAAGCATGCCGCCGAAGACACCAAGCAACAGACACAACACGAACATACCGCAGTCTCCCAAAACACTCACCTCACACTTCAAACACTCTACACACTGCATATATGGGAGGCCGTCCTTACATGACCCTGGCTGTTAATAGGACGTTTAAATAACAAACAAACAAACAAACAAACAAACAAACATTCGTGTTATATGAACGATCTCAAAACAATAAAGAAAAAGTAGTTAAAATAACTCTTTAAATTTGCAACTATTCCACAGATGGTGGGATCAGACCAAGAGGACTACACGCTTCAATTTTGTTTGTTTGTTTATTTGATTAATTAGCGTCCTATAAACAGCCGGAGTCATGTAAGGACGGCTTTCCATGTATGCGGTGTGTTGCGTGTAGATGTGCGAGGTGCGTATGTTGGGAGACTGTGGTATATTCGTGATGTGTCTTCTTGTATAATGGAATTGCTCTTTTTATAGTGCTATATCACTGAATCATGCCGCCGAAGACACCAAGCAACACTTCCAACCCGGTCAAATTATACTGACAACAGTCGTCCCACTCCCTATTTGCTGAGCGCTAAGCAGGAGCAGATACTAGCACTTTTTCACCAAATTTGAGGCGGTGCCAATGTCAATTGGAATGAATGTTAAAAAAGAGTAGAAAATAGTTTTGTCCTTGTATCTATATACTAGAGTATATAATCATTTTCAATATCCTAAATGATTAAAGAAGTGTGATTTATCACAGGAGCTTGACATTCAATAATAAAATTGTATATAGCATAAAATATATTTATGATGTATATTATTGACAGAACATCAAGTTCTTGTGGATTTATCAGCATTTGATAAATCACTAAAAGCTCCAGTTACCTTATTTGGGACAAGAAGTCCCAGTCACTTTTCCTCCTTTTGGACTAGAAGCCATATTCTCTTTCATTGGGACAAGATGTCCCAGTCTCCTCGGCAGACAAGATTGTTTGTTTGTTTGATTAATTTACGTCCTATTAACGGCTATGGTCAAGAAGCCTAACTGTCTTCCCTTAATAATAGTTAGGACTAGAAGTCCCAATCTTTTATTGAGGCAAGAAGCCCCAGTGTCCCAGTCTTCTATTTAGGCAAGAAGCTCAGTGTCACAATCTTATATTTAGGCAAGAAGCCCCAGTGTCCCAATCTTCTACTTAGGCAAGACGCCCCCGTGTCTCAATCTTCTATTTAGGCAAGAAGCCCCATTGTCCCAACTTCTACTTAGGCAAGAAGTCCCAGTGTTAAGAAGCCCTAGTGTCCTAATCTTCCACTTAGGCAAGAAGCCCCAGTGTCCCATTCTTCTACTTAGACAAGAAACCCCAGTGTCCAAATCTTATACTTGGGCAAGAAGCCCCAGTGTCCCAATCTTACACTTAGGCAAGAAGCCCCAGTGTCCCAATCTTGTACTTAGGCAAGAAGCCCCAGTGTCCAAATCCTATACTTAAACAAGAAGCCCTAGTGTTCTAGGTTGGCAAGAATCCACTTGGTTCTGTGAATAACTGATATCACTGACAATGTCTGTAATTGGACTTACAGTGTCTTAACTAGAAGTCCCATCCTCCATATTAGAACTTAGAAGTTCTAGCTATAACATGTATCAGTGATTATGCTTTAAACTTTGATTTGATTCAGCTTTCTTCTCTTATTTTGACCTGGATTCAGCGGACATGGTGTTGTTGCTTTGAAATACATGGCCATATTTCCAGAATTGCATTTAGAAGGCCATATTTCCAGAATTGCATTTAGAAGACAGAGTTGATTGTCCCAATGTTATGGCTGTATTTGAGGGTCCATATTGTGCGAGTGTTCAGTTGGTGTTTAGCCCATTTCTGACTCCTCGTTGTTGGCAAAATAAATTCTCAACAATGTCAGAGTTTATAAATCCTGGATTGATACTGGACATTCCATCCTTTAGGTTTAACTCAGACAGTGAAATGAAACCAGTAATTGAGGAATTTATATCATCCCTGGTCTCCTGTGTGATGAGGTTCTTTCTTTTGATATATATTGTCGACTCATACACTTGTTCCTCCCAGGTATCGAAGAAATCTACTACAGCCCTGAGTTGTTTTTGCCTACTGTCTCCAGTACTGGACACTGGTTTGTTGGAATCACAAAAGATGCTTACAAGAATTGAAGTACTTTCCAGGAGATCAATGGAGGATGACAGCTTCTCAGGATTTGTAAGAGCGGACTGGTATGTCTTCTTGAGTTAGAGCATATCTTGGTGAGAACATCAACAGCAAGCTTGTTTTTGATGCAGGTTTTAGGGAAATGTGTTCCTCTGTTAGTTTCCGGTGTACTCTGAATCCACCTTGAGTGTTGAATCTGAAACATTCCACCCAGTGATCCTAAACAATTGCCTTGTCATTCAACACTAGATATCTTCCTCCCACCGTCTTGTGCTCAGTAGTGCTAGACTCAATGTCATTTCTGATTTTTTCAGGACATACATTAATGTCATCATGCGCTACCTGTAGTAAATGTCGGGGAATTGAAAATTACCTTCCCTTGGTGGTCCTCGAAATAGCATAGACATGGATGCTTTGTTTGTTGTAGCACCATCTAGCATAACATACTCAACTGTAAAGCCATAGTCATTCCCAAAATGTGTTGTAAAGTTGATGAGTTGTAGCAGGATTAGCTCCGTAATATGCAACTGACCATCTGAAACCACTAATTCCATGAAAAACGTATATGCCGAGCATGGATAGCTCACTTCATCTTATGCTGCCTTTCAGTAATGATATCTATATCATTATTCAGTTTTCCCATGTCAACTCCGCCTACTATTGACCATGCATTTCCTTGCTTAGTAACAACTAAATCATCTTGAATGGCCAGTTCATCCACTATTAGCCCTCCTCGTTTTCCAAAGTCTTTCACTCATTGTCTCTCTGATTCTTTTTGCATCCATTTCAGATTGTCAGCATTCAGGCCTGGTGTCTGTTTTATGAAGTTTTTGTAATACTGCAAAATTCTTTTTGATGGGAGAACTAACATCTTACTTTGCAACAGATGGTTGTAAGTGTGGGAGGAGGTTGAGTAGAGACTGAGACAAATACTTATAACTTCTGGATCCCAACGCCTTTGGTGAACATCCAATCCCTTCTTACAGTTTCCAGTAGACTCCAGTAGTAGCTTGAAATTCTTTGGAACATCAGCACTGAGCAAGTTGTCCAGGATTTGAGATATGTAATCATGCTGCTTTGGATCAAGGATAATTGGTACCTCATTTGCGTTACCAGAAACCAACTTTTAATGACAAGAGTTACCGGTCTAGCACAAAGAATATCCATCTGGATCAATATAAATGCATGACATTACTGTTTATTATCATAAAATGTTACCAAGCGGCAGTGTCAAAGAAGTGTATCATACTGAAAGTGATTTTCTCACGAGAAAGCAATTTTTTCGAAGTTTTAATAATTTTCAGTGTCGTTTTATTAGGAATTTGAATTTCCCGCATTACAAATTTTAGAGTAATCTCCCCTTTGTTGACACATTACAACCTTCGTTTTAAAAAGACAATATAGCTTGCAAAAAAATACTTTTTGTGTACAGCTAAAATAAATAAATTAAAAACAACATTATTGTGTATGTATTCGAATTTAATAAAGGAAAATACATATTTTTATACATACCCATTCTGTGCGGAGTGTGACGTCAGCGCATGGATTCGGGAACGAAGTGAAGTTGGCGGTGAAATCAGCTAACTTTCAAAATGACTTTGGATTACACGTAATTATATGCGGTTGTGAACAGGTTAGTGTTGATATATGTGAAGAATAACATCTTAATGTAATATCGGCGCGGTGACACATGCAGACATTGCCCAGAACAAATTTTACAGAACTTTTACAGAAGGTGGTGAAAATTTTGGCCAGCGATGCATTTCATTCCTGGTGTTTTTATATAGTATATAGGGGTATTTTTTATATATTTTCACTATATATTATTGACAGAACGTCAAACACCTGTGAATATACATATAATATGAGATATCAGCTAATTTTAACAGCGTAGTTCTTCTTAACTACCGTTTATATTTCACCAAGCTATTGTATGGCGATAATAGTGAACATTAGACATTGACGAAAAGAACCTATTATACGGTATTTAAAAAATCAAAATAGCTTTTCACGTATGGTTAGCTTATTCGTCGTTGGCCATAGTCCATCCTTCAATATTTCCTTTAAATCGCTACTAGTCGTAAAGTTGTAACCAAGTTTTGCCAGAAACATCCTCTGGGAAAGGGGAAGAGAGTTTGCATAAATTTTGGCCCTGCAGGTAGGGCGTAAGAATTGTACATGCTGCCCCTATTGCATGATCGTAAGAGGCGACTACATTTAGGATCTTATATTTTCTCTTCTTCCTAACTGACTTTCTCTTTCCTAATGCCTCCATTGGCACCGCCTCACTTCTGGCCTTGAGTTGAGTGTTCGCCCTTGTGAGGAAGGCTCTGGGTTCTGTCCCCTGGCCGAGACACACCAAAGTCTATAAAAGTGGTAGTTTCTGCTCCTGCTTAACGCTCAGCATACAGGAAGCGGGACGACTGATTCGCCCGTTGTCAGTATAATGTGACCGGGTGGGGTGTGTTGCTTGGTGTCTTCGGCGGCATTCTTCAGTGATATAGCACTATAAAAAGGGCAACAGTTCCACTATACAAGAAGACACAACATGAATATACCGCAGTCTCCCAAAACACACACCTTGCACAACATACACGCAACACACCACATACACGGGAGGCCGTCCTTACATGACCATAGCTGTTAATAATGTGACCGGGTGGGGTGTGTTGCTTGGTGTCTTCGGCGGCATTCTTCAGTGATATAGCACTATAAAAAGGGCAACAGTTCCACTATACAAGAAGACACAACATGAATATACCGCAGTCTCCCAAAACACACACCTTGCACAACATACACGCAACACACCACATACACGGGAGGCCGTCCTTACATGACCATAGCTGTTAATAGGACGTTAATGAATCAAACAAACAAAAATTTTGGCTCTGATCCCCCGGGGGCAGGAGGGGCGGGGCCCATAAGAGGAAAAAGTGGCAAATTCTATAAATTGCTACTAGTCCTAGAGTTCTGCATGGATTGAATCCAAATCCAGCCAAAATCATCCTTGAGGGAAGGGGAACAGAGTTTGTATAAATTTTGGCTCTTACCCCCGGGGGCAAGAGGGGCGGGGCCGCATAGGGGAAATAGAGATAAATAATATAACTCGCTACTAGTTATGGAGTTATGTACGGATTGCAACCAAATTTGGCCAGAAACATCCTTGGGGAAAGATAAAAGAATTTGTATACATTTTGGCTTTGACCCCCTGGAGCAGAAAGAGTGGGGCCCAATAGGGGAATTAGAGGTAACTATTCAAATTCCTTCGGAAAAGAAACATTGAAGCTCTATTCAGAAAATTACTTGGCATTGCAAACCAGATGATCGATACAGGCCCACTGGGCATCTTTTTTTAACACATTACTCTTGCGGTGAGACTCACAGTATAACTTCTGGCATTGATGTCAATGATAATGTATGTTCCTGATTTCATAATAGGATACCTCGGCAAGTTGACAAGTTTTTGCAGAGGGGGCCGTTGCCAGGCCGGCGTTAGCTTTACTATCCCACGCTGCACTGTACGTAAAAGTGTTATGACACTATGTCTATATTGTCAAATCACAAATGATGCACGCTGTTACATTTTTAGTGTAGGTTTGAGGCCATAATGGCTGACATATGTTTACTACATGTAGTAATGTCTGAAAACGAAGACTTTGTTATGTGTGTCATAAGGCTAACCCTGATATGGATTGGTGATGTGTCTTTCATTTACTTAATGTTAATATTATTTGTAGAAATGAGATATTCATATCAACAGAATCAGTGATTTTTAATGGTTATATAAAAATTAGTCCGCTCTAGATTTCCGTCGAAAAAAACGTCCGTTAAAAAGTGCTGAAATTGCCTTTAAATTACCAAACGTTATTCTTAAATAAACAACTCGAAAAGTAAAAATAAGTTGTATGAATGAAAAGTTTAGATCGCAAGCAAGAGAAAAATGTGGTTTTCTAATGTCTTTAGTTTGTTGTTTTATAAAAAATTATTTAAGATGCAAAACACAAGTGATATCATCATTTCTCTTTTTTCTTACTAGCATTCTTCTTCCTAACGTCTCCTTTTGCAACGCCTTACCCTTGGCCTTCTATCGGGCGTTCTCCCATGTGAGGTAGGATCTGGGTTCTGTCACCTGGCCGAGATACAACAAAGCCTATAAAAATGGTAGTGTCTGCTCCTGTTTAACGCTCAGCAAACAGGGAGTGGGACGACTGGTTCACCTGTTGTAAGAATAATGTGACCAGTCCGGGTGTGTTGTTTGGTATCTCGAAATGAATATTTCATAATATTTACTAGATTCCACATACATTTGTCTTTTCAGTTTTAGTATAGGAATTCCTTGATTACTATGTATTGTAGCATATCTAGTTAATTCATCTTTTTATACAATTTGTCTCTCCAATGCAAAAAATAAAAATATGTTACAATTTTTTTTACAAAGCGTTTCCAACAATATTGTGGTGGTACAAATTCGTTTGTCAAAAAATCAGGTATAAAAGAATCCATATTGAACTTCTTCAAAAATATATCTGGAATAAATCCGATTTGTATATTTGAGCATTCTCCAAACATGAACTGACATAATTTTACAATAAACAACGCTTTCCATACATATTTGATACTTCCAAGGCACAACTTACTCTAAAATAGCATTTTCTTAATCTCTTCTTCACGCCATATATCAAGCACACCCAAACATTGAGTGGTTACTAGTGTAGAAGACCTTTTTGGTAATCCAATACAGCGACGACAGGCATATTTATGAATTAGTTCTAATTTTTCTTAAGATTTCTTTCTATGTCTATACCAAAGTTCACATCCGTACAGCATATTTGAGGATACGATTGACTTGATTATGTTAAAACTAGTTACAGGATTAAGTCCATTAGACTGAATGCCAATGCCAAGAAGGGAACTGAGAGTTTTCCTTCCTTTCAAGCAAGACTTCGTAATACCGTTGTCCGATTGTGAGTTACTCGTAAAAGATAAGCCGGCATACGTTTTGTGGTTAGCACGCGGAATAGCTCTTTCTCCGAGAATACAAGATATTTGGTTATTATTATTAACATGCGATTTGCGAGAATGTTCGGATGCCATAATTGAAATTTTAGCAGGGTTGTACTTTAGGTGCCACTTCAAAGAGTATAGAAATACTGTGTCTATAGTTGGTTTTGAAGCAGAGAAGGCGAAACAGATAGTAATAACGTATCATCTGCTAGTAGAACACAAGCTATGTTAATGTCAAAACCCGGAGTTCTGACTATCTATTTCGACGGCAAGATAATTGATCATTACAAAACACCATGCAGAGAACACTCGACCTTGACCAACCTCTTGTTTTATTGAATACGAGTTGCTCCGTTTGCCGTCAAATAGCACCGCTAACGACGTTAGTAAACGAGTCACGTAAAAGTCTCCAAAATTTACCATTAAAACCCAATTGTATACTTTGTATAAAAGACCGATTATCTATACACTATTAAAGCCTTTTTGGTTATCTAGAAAGGCAGCGAAAACTTTTGATTTCTTTTCAATATAATATAAAATCGATTCCTTTACCATAAATGCTGCAGTGATACTTCTACTCGGAAAACTTTTTGAAGTTTATGGGGGAAAATCCATGACATTATATAGTTGTATTATTCTAGAATAGAGGACCTTTTCTATCAGGTTTTGCAAAACAGGTATTAAAATTATGTCCCGGTAATTGTCCATTTACGATCCATCACGATTACCGCCTTTAAACAGTTATTACTATGCCAAATTTAAAATGTTCAGGATAGAACCCACTTTCAATCATGCCATTAAAACACGAAACAATCGTATCTAACATATAAATACGGGCAAATTTGAATGTTCAAGTACGATACCATCGTACCCGCACCTGTCCATCTACATGTATCAGCAATTCATACGAGGAAGAGTGCTTATTAAAACTCCTTTTTTGTTTGAATAGCTTTATAGAATGTTCCTTTATCAAGCTCTGCTAAACGTTCTAGTTTTTTGAACTGTTCCCTTTCATACCGTTCGCGCGCAAGGTTCAATTCATTTCGAAATAATTTCTTCGCGCCTTTTTAATCATTGTACGTTTTATCAGCGTGCCGTCGTGGACGACCTTCATCGAACCATACTGACCGTAAATGTCTCATATTGGTATGTAATGATTTCACATTGTTATATTTCCAGTAGGGTTTTAAATAATGTCTGTAACGTTTTACGGGAAATGACGATTTCGCAGCGATATTCATTATGTCAGCTAGTTGAGATATATCCGTTGGTTTATTAATTTGATCTAATATCATATCTTACTGTTGGTGATAATTACTGATGTGCTCACTCGTTTCCATTTTCCAGTTAATCGCCGTACTAAATGAATTTGTCTCACGCTAATGGCATATCGTCCGAAAGTTCAGTTTATGGGACGGTGGTCTGATATATTAAGTGAGTGGTCATTTATACAACCGAAATCTACCAAATCAACCTTCGAATATTCTATAAGTATGTGGTCTATCATGGATGTATGAATGCCCTCACCAGATATGTATGTATAGTTAGGACCACGTGACCAGCTTTTGGAATTAACTGATATCAAATGGTGGCTTATTTTTCTATGACAAGACCTCTCTTATTTGCTTCGTTATGGTTTTTTTATGCAGCAATGTTTTGATAGATGAGCATTAAAATCACCCATTACTATTACAGAACCCATTTCAATATACTTGTCATGCAGATCATTTAACATAAGACTGTATCAATAAATTCCTGATGAGCTAAATTAGTAGACGGCATAAGAACACCTATAACGTACACGTAAGAACTTTTGGTGTCTATACATAATACTAATAATTCTGTCATTAGCATCTTCAATAAGCGGAGTGACTTTCAAATCTTTACGCCACAACAGAGCGTAGCAACACCTCTGAAATCGCGTCGGAATCTTTTTCTGGCTCTATCGCTATTCTACAGTCTTTTCTGTCAAATGCTTTAAAACTTGTATCAATAATATTAAGAAAATCAAGCTGTTCCGGCATTAGCCAATGTTCAGAGATAAAACTTATATCAACATTACGAAGGGTATTACAAAGATATGGCGTGCCGTACATGGCACCACGAATATTCCAACTTTGCAGTTTCATTCCAGTGGAGTTTAGAATGAATATACAACAAAGAAATAAATTAATACAGTATTTAATACACATCGTTGTCGAAATCATGCAAGCTACTCACGTTACGACGTTGATCATTGTTATAGTCCCTGTTCTTTTCTGTAGTCATCATCTCCGTAGCCACAGTCGTCATTACAAAAACCGTTCGTCTCGATTCCGTTCCACCGTTTAGATTCGAGTTTGCGCGTTTACTTTGGTGATCGGGAATCATCGCATCGAGATCCCACCAATCGCGGACTAAACACACCCTCTGGCCAGAATGAAGTGACAAGTTGGTAGTCGTTTCCCACTATTTAACCTTGCTGTGTAGGTTGGGTTCTCACTGTCCCAATATTTTAACAGTTTTACCCAGGTTATTTTAACGTCACGATCCGCTGCGTATGACATGATCGATTGGATGATTTCGTTCGATGAACCATCCGCTTTTTATTCTGGACATGAGTAAGCGTTTCGGCTTACACTTTCTCTGTACACCTTGAAATACATATCTAGGTCTGCCTGATGAATTATCTGTGACTGACTTACCATTAATGTTGTACCGCGATCCGATCCGAGATTCAGGGTTGACGATTCACAGATCGGACCACAAATCACCATTGAGATACCAGAAAAAGATTCAAATAAAGTAAAACTGTTTTTGTTGATTTTATAAATTTGGTCTTTATTGAAAATATGTTTGATTGATAATAAAACCATTTTTAGCAATTTTACATTCCTTATCATTAAGCAATAGAGTTACAGGTGAAGTACAGCTGGATTCAGTCAATGTAACTGTAAAAAATATTTAAATCATTTGAATTTTGAAATGACGTCATCTCAAAAATACAACTGCACATCAATTACGGCATGAATCAAAATCAAACCCTCTGTGGAATGGTACACTGTATATAAATTATCATGTTAAGGCATAAATCACCATATCAATGTTATTGTTACTTTTATTTTGGTCATATACAGAAAAACGGTTTTATTTTTAATCGGGTGATTTATAATTTTGACTCATAATTAGCCTACCTTTCGTTTTTAATGGGGTTCACATCTACAGTACTCGTGCGGTAGCCTAATATAATATATATTCGTATTTTTACATATTTCCGACCCGTAATGAAAAGGAAATTGATAATAATCTTTTCCATCTCTAAAATTCAAAAATTATGTTTTATCATTATTATTTTATGAAGAATTCACAACATTGCATCGAAGCGTGGATACGAAAATAACATGTTGCTAGCTTTACTTCAAGCAGCTCTTGTGTACTTCCGGTCTACTTCAAAGTGAAAATATCGATGAAATTCAGACATCAGTGTACATTCCTTTACATTTTTGAGCTATGACAGCATTAAAGAAGGTATTATTTTTTGCTTTTGAATGATCGCGATCCACAAATATCAGGAGTAACGAATATTCGTATCCGATCTTTCTCAATAATTCGTGAATACTCGAGTACTCGGATACTCGTTACAGCCCTAGGCAGCAGGTACAATTCTTACAAGCAGTTCCACTATATACGTATACACAACACGAACATATCACAGTCTCCCAAAACACGCATCGCACACTTTATACACGCTACACAGCAAGTTTTTTCAGTACGGTTTGGTTGAAACATGCGTCAAATGAATGACATGGTCCTTACAAAGTGTTTTTAATTTTCGGGTCGAAAATTCAAGATGACAGCCACATCCGCCATCTTCTACTCAAGTTCTACTGTTGCGATTTGGTTATTGTTCGGATCGATCAGAAATACAAGATGGCTGCCAGAGCCGCCATCTTGAATTTCAGTTATACCAATACGATTTGTTTGAAACCTACCTGAAATAATCCCGACATGATCTAGACAAAATTATTTTTTTCCGGCGGATTAAAAATCCAAGATGGCTACCACAACCGCCATCTTGAAATCACATTTGAATTTCTTAAATTTAATCTTATTTTACGATCATGCAATAGGGTCAGTCTATAACAGAAGTGCTGTTATGGACAAATATTTGAACCGACCGAAAGTGATCAAATTGTTTGCTAAAGAAATAACCTTTGGAGCAATTTTTATAACCTTAACTTTGTGCTACTCATACGTTCGTGTTCTTGTTTAGTGGAACTATTGTTCTGTTTATAGTGCTATATCACCGAAGCATGCCGCCGAAGACACCAAGCAACAGACACAACACGAACATACCGCAGTCTCCCAAAACACTCACCTCACACTTCAAACACTCTACACACTGCATATATGGGAGGCCGTCCTTACATGACCCTGGCTGTTAATAGGACGTTTAAATAACAAACAAACAAACAAACAAACAAACAAACATTCGTGTTATATGAACGATCTCAAAACAATAAAGAAAAAGTAGTTAAAATAACTCTTTAAATTTGCAACTATTCCACAGATGGTGGGATCAGACCAAGAGGACTACACGCTTCAATTTTGTTTGTTTGTTTATTTGATTAATTAGCGTCCTATAAACAGCCGGAGTCATGTAAGGACGGCTTTCCATGTATGCGGTGTGTTGCGTGTAGATGTGCGAGGTGCGTATGTTGGGAGACTGTGGTATATTCGTGATGTGTCTTCTTGTATAATGGAATTGCTCTTTTTATAGTGCTATATCACTGAATCATGCCGC
Source organism: Argopecten irradians (assembly GCF_041381155.1). NCBI lineage: Eukaryota > Metazoa > Mollusca > Bivalvia > Pectinida > Pectinidae > Argopecten > Argopecten irradians. The sequence continues at coordinate 44,153,849 of NC_091138.1, forward strand.
CGAAGACACCAAGCAACACTTCCAACCCGGTCAAATTATACTGACAACAGTCGTCCCACTCCCTATTTGCTGAGCGCTAAGCAGGAGCAGATACTAGCACTTTTTCACCAAATTTGAGGCGGTGCCAATGTCAATTGGAATGAATGTTAAAAAAGAGTAGAAAATAGTTTTGTCCTTGTATCTATATACTAGAGTATATAATCATTTTCAATATCCTAAATGATTAAAGAAGTGTGATTTATCACAGGAGCTTGACATTCAATAATAAAATTGTATATAGCATAAAATATATTTATGATGTATATTATTGACAGAACATCAAGTTCTTGTGGATTTATCAGCATTTGATAAATCACTAAAAGCTCCAGTTACCTTATTTGGGACTAGAAGTCCCAGTCTTTACAGTGGACAAGAAGTCCCAGTCACTTTTCCTCCTTTTGGACTAGAAGCCATATTCTCTTTCATTGGGACAAGATGTCCCAGTCTCCTCGGCAGACAAGATTGTTTGTTTGTTTGATTAATTTACGTCCTATTAACGGCTATGGTCAAGAAGCCTAACTGTCTTCCCTTAATAATAGTTAGGACTAGAAGTCCCAATCTTCTATTGAGGCAAGAAGCCCCAGTGTCCCAGTCTTCTATTTAAGCAAGAAGCCCCAGTGTCACAATCATATACTTAGGCAAGAAGCCCCAGTGTCCCAATCTTATATTTAGGCAAGAAGCCCCAGTGTCCCAATCTTCTACTTAGGCAAGACGCCCCCGTGTCTCAATCTTCTATTTAGGCAAGAAGCCCCATTGTCCCAACTTCTACTTAGGCAAGAAGTCCCAGTGTTAAGAAGCCCTAGTGTCCTAATCTTCCACTTAGGCAAGAAGCCCCAGTGTCCCATTCTTCTACTTAGACAAGAAACCCCAGTGTCCAAATCTTATACTTGGGCAAGAAGCCCCAGTGTCCCAATCTTACACTTAGGCAAGAAGCCCCAGTGTCCCAATCTTGTACTTAGGCAAGAAGCCCCAGTGTCCAAATCCTATACTTAAACAAGAAGCCCTAGTGTTCTAGGTTGGCAAGAATCCACTTGGTTCTGTGAATAACTGATATCACTGACAATGTCTGTAATTGGACTTACAGTGTCTTAACTAGAAGTCCCATCCTCCATATTAGAACTTAGAAGTTCTAGCTATAACATGTATCAGTGATTATGCTTTAAACTTTGATTTGATTCAGCTTTCTTCTCTTATTTTGACCTGGATTCAGCGGACATGGTGTTGTTGCTTTGAAATACATGGCCATATTTCCAGAATTGCATTTAGAAGGCCATATTTCCAGAATTGCATTTAGAAGACAGAGTTGATTGTCCCAATGTTATGGCTGTATTTGAGGGTCCATATTGTGCGAGTGTTCAGTTGGTGTTTAGCCCATTTCTGACTCCTCGTTGTTGGCAAAATAAATTCTCAACAATGTCAGAGTTTATAAATCCTGGATTGATACTGGACATTCCATCCTTTAGGTTTAACTCAGACAGTGAAATGAAACCAGTAATTGAGGAATTTATATCGCCTCTGGTCTCCTGTGTGATGTGGTTCTTTCTTTTGATATATATTGTCGACTCATACACTTGTTCCTCCGTGGTATTGAAGAAATCTACTACAGCCCTGAGTTGTTTTAGCCTACTGTCTCCAGAACTGGACACCGGTCTGTTGGAAATACAAAAGATGCTTACAAGAATTGAAGTATTTTCCAAGAGATCAATGGAGGATGACAGCTTCTCAGGATTTGTAAGAGTGGACTGGTATGTCTTCTTGAGTTAGAGCATATCTTTACTGAGAACATCAACAGCAAGCTTGTTCCTCATTTTTGATGCAGATGTTAAGGAAATGTGTTCCTCTGTTAGTTTCCGGTGTACTCTGAATCCACCTTGAGTGTTGATTCTGAAACATTCCGACCAATGATCCTAAACAATTGCCTTGTCATTCAACACTAGATATCTTCCTCCTACTGTCTTGTGCTCAGTAGTGCTAGACTCAATGTCATTTCTGATTTTTTTTCGGGACATGCATAATGTCATCATGTGCTGCCTATAGTAAATGTCGGGGAATTGAAAATTAACTTCCCTTGGTGGTCCTTGAAATAGCATAGACATGAATGCTTTATTTGTTGTAGCACCATCCAGCATAACATACTCAACTCTAATGCCATAGTCATTCCCAAATGTGTTGTAAAGTTGATGAGTTGTAGCAGGATTAGCTCCATAATATGCAACTGGCCATCTGAAACCACTAAATCCATGAAAAACGTATTGCAGAGCGTGGGTAGCTCACTTCACCTAATGCTGCCTTTCAGTAATAATATCTATATCATTATTCAGTTTTTCCATGTCAACTCCACCTACTATTGACCATGCATTTCCTTGCTTAGTAACAACCAATTCATCTTGAATGGCCATTTCATCCACTATTAGCCCTCCTCGTTTTCCAAAGTCTTTCACTCCTTGTCTCTCTGATTCTTTTTGCATCCATTTCAGATTGTCAGCATTCAGGTCTGGTGTCTGTTTTATGGAGTTTTTGTAATACTGCAAAAGTCTTTTTGATGGGAGAACTAACATCTTACTTTGCAACATTTGGTTTAAGTCTGGGAGGAGGTTGAGTAGAGACTGAGACAAATACTTATAACTTCTGGATCCCAACGCCTTTGGTGAACATCCAATCCCTTCTTACAGTTTCCAGACTGAGACTCCAGTAGTAGCTTGAAATTCTTTGGAACATCAGCACTGAGCAAGTTGTCCAGGATTTGAGACATGTAATCATGCTGCTTTGGATCTAGGATAATTGGTACCTCATTTGCGTTACCAGAAACCAACTTTTAATGACAAGAGTTACCGGTCTAGCACAGAGAAAATCCATCTGGATCAATATAAATGCATGACTTTACTGTTTATCATCATAAAATGTTACCAAGCGGCAGTATCAAAGAAGTGTATCATACTGAAGGTGAGTTTCTCACGAGAAAGCATTTTTTTCGAAGTTCCAATAATTTTCAATGTCGTTATATTAGGAATTTGAATTTCCCGCATTACAAATTTTAGAGTAACCTCCCCTTTGTTGACACATTACAACCTTCGTTTGAAAAACACAATGTAGCTTGCAAAAATTTCTTTTTGTGTATAGCTAGAATAAATAAATCAAAAACAACATTATTGTGTATGTATTCGAATTTAATAAAGGAAAATACATATGTTTATACATACCCATTATATGCGGAGTGTGACGTCAGCGCATGGATTCGGGAACGAAGTGAAGTTGGCGGTGAAAACAGCTAACTTTCAAAATGACTTTGGATTACACGTAGTTATATGCGGTTGTGAACAAGTTTGTGTTGATATATTTCATTCCAGGTGTTTTTATATAGTATATAGGGGTATTTTTTGTATATTTTTACTATATATTATTGACAGAACGTCAAACTCCTGTGAATATACGTAGATCTAATATGAGATATCAGCTAGTTTTAACAGCGTAATTCTTCTTAATTACCGTTTATATTTCACCAAGCTATTGTATGGCGATGATAGTGAACATTAGACACTGACGAAAAGAACCTGTTATACGGTATTTAAAAAATCAAAATAGCTTTTCACGTATGGTTAGCTTATTCGTCGTTGGCCGTCGTCCATCCTTCAATATTTCCTTTAAATCGCTACTAGTCGAAGAGTTGTAACCAAGTTTTGCCAAAAACATCCTCTGGGAAAGGGGAATAGAGTTTGTATAAATTTTGGCTCTGATCCCCCGGGGGCAGGAGGGGCGGGGCCCATAAGAGGAAAAAAGAGGCAAATTTTATAAATTGCTACTAGTCCTAGAGTTCTGCATGGATTGAATCCAAATCTAGCCAAAAACATCCTTGGGGAAGGGAAACAGAGTTTGTATAAATTTTGGCTCTTACCCCCGGGGGCAAGAGGGGCGGGGTCACATAGGAGAAATAGAGATAAATAATACAACTCGCTACTAGTTATGGAGTTCTGTACGGATTGTAACCAAATTTGGCCAGAAACATCCTTGGGGGAAAGATAAAAGAATTTGTATGCATTTTGGCTTTGACCCCCTGGTTCAGAAAGAGTGGGGCTCAATAGGGGAATTAGAGGTAACTCTTCAAATTCCTTCGGAAAAGAAACAATGAAGCTCTATTCAGAAAATTACTTGGCATTGCAAACCAGATGATCGATACAGGCCCACTGGGCATCTTGTTTTAACATATTAGTCTTGTGGTGAGACTCACAGTACAACTTCTGCCATTGATGTCAATGATAATGTATGTTCCTGATTTCGTAATAGGATACCTCGGCAAATTGACAAGTTTTTGCAGAGGGGGCCGTTGCCAGGACGGCGTTAGCTTTACTATCCCACGCTGCACTGTACGTAATGGTGTTATGACACTATGTCTATATTGTCAAATCACATTACTATCCCACGCTGCACTGTACGTAATGGTGTTATGACACTATGTCTATATTGTCAAATCACAAATGATGCACGCTGTCCATAATGGCTGACATATGTTTACTACATGTAGTAATGACTGAAAACGAAGACTTTGTTATGTGTGTCATAAGGCTAACCCTGATATGGATTTGTGATGTGTCTTTCATTTATTTAATGTTAATATTACTTGTAGAAATGAGATATTTATATCGACAGAACCAGTGAATTTTTATGGTTATATAAATTTCACAATTTGCTTTGGTAGAATAAATTAGTCCGCTTTAGATTTCCGTCGAAAAAACGTCCGTTAAAAAGTGCTGAAATTGCCTTTAAATTACCAAACGTTATTCTTAAATAAACAACTCGAAAAGTAAAAATAATAATAAGTTGTATGAATGAAAAGTTTAGATCGCAAGCAAGAGAAAAATGTGGTTTTCTTATGTCTTTAGTTTGTTGTTTTATAAAAAATTATCTAAGATGCAAAACACAAGTGATATTACCTTTTCTCTTTTTTCTTACTAGCATTCTTCTTCCTAACGTCTCCTTTGGCAACGCCTTACCCTTGGCCTTCTATCGGGCGTTCTCCCATGTGAGGTAGGATCTGGGTTCTGTCACCTGGCCGAGACACAACAAAGGCTATAAAAATGGTAGTGTCTGCTCCTGTTTAACGCTCAGCAAACAGGGAGTGGGACGACTGGTTCACCTGTTGTAAGAATAATGTGACCAGTTCGGGTGTGTTGTTTGGTATCTTCGAAATGAATATTTCATAATATCTACTAGATTCCACATACATTTGTCTGTTCAGTTCTAGTATAGGAATTCCTTGATTACTATGTATTGTAGCATATCTAGTTAATTCATCTTTTTATACAATTTGTCTCTCCAATTCAAAAAATATGTTACAAATCTATTTACAAAGCGTTTCCAACAATATTGTGGTGGTACAAATTCGTTTGTCAAAAAGTCAGGTATAAAAGAATCAATATTGAACTTCTTCAAAAATATATCTGGAATAAATCCGATTTGTATATTTGAGCATTCTCCGAACATGTACTGACATAATTTTAAAATAAAAAACACTTTCCATACATATTTTATACTTCCAAGGCACAACTTATTCTAAAATAGCATTTTCTTAATCTCTTCTACACGCCATATATCAAGCACACCCAAACATTGAGTGGTTACTAGTGTAGAAGACCTTTTTGGTAATCCAATACAGCGACAAAGATTTCTTTCTGTGTCTATACCAAAGTTCACATCCGTTCAGCATACTTGAGTATACGACAGACTTGATTATGTTAAAACTAGTTATAGGATTAAGTCCATTAGCATGAATGCCAATGCTAAGAAGGGAACTGAGAGTTTTCCTTCCTTTCAAGCAAGACTCCGTAATACCGTTGTCCGATTGTAAGTTACTCGTAAAAGATAAACCGGCATACTTTTTGTGGTTAGCACGCGGAATAACTCTTTCTCCGAGAATACAAGATATTTGGTTATTGTTATTAACATGCGATTTGCCAGAATGTTCGGATGCCATAATTGAACTTTTAGCAGAGTTGTGCTTTCAGCGCCACTTCAAAGAGTATAGAAATACTGTGTCTAGCTGGTTTTGAAGCAGAGAAGTCGAAACATAGTTATAACGTATCATCTGCTAGTAGTACACAAGGTTTGTTAATGTCTAACCCGGAGTTCTGAGTTCTATTTCGACGGCAAGATAATTGATCATTACAAAACACCATGCAGAGAACACTCGACCTTGACCAACCCCCTTGGTTTATTGAATACGAGTTGCTCCGTTTGCCGTCAAATAGCACGGCTGACGACGTTAGTAAACGAGTCAAGTAAAAGTTTCCAAAATTTACCATTAAAACCAAATTGTATACTTTGTATAAAAGACCGTTTATTCATACACTATTAAAGCCTTTTTGGTTATCTAGAAAGGCAGCGAAAACTTTTGATTTCTTTTCAATATAATATAAAATCGATTCCTTTACCATAAATGCTGCAGTGATACTTCTACTCGGAAAACTTTTTGAAGTTTATGGGGGAAAATCCATGACATTATATAGTTGTATTATTCTAGAATAGAGGACCTTTTCTATCAGGTTTTGCAAAACAGGTATTAAAATTATGTCCCGGTAATTGTCCATTTACGATCTGTCACGATTACCGCCTTTAAACAGTTATTACTATGCCAAATTTAAAATGTACCGGATAGAACCCACTTTCAATCATGCCATTAAAACACGAAACAATTGTATCTAACATATAACTACGGGCATATTTGATATGTTCAAGTACGATACCATCGTGCCCGCCAGCTTTTCCGGTGCTCACATCCTTTATAGCATGTTTCACCTCCAACACTGTAATAGGGCAGTCACAAACACTATCAGTGTTGTTAAAACTATTGGTATACATATGTTCGACCTCGCTTTCAATTTTTCTCATTCAAATTTTTTTTATTGATTTTCATGAACATGTTATTACACAGAACAAGGAATACAATTCATCACAATACCAACAATATGTCTTACATTACAATTTTGTATATATGCAACAAGTAGCAATTGGACATACACATTTACACAAACCCTACAAGACCAACATTTCATCAATCTACAATATGTGAATTGTCAAAGAGACAACTAAATTTCAATGTTTTCTTTTTCAAACAAGGCATGCCATCCTCCCCATTTTATAAGGAATTTTGTATATTCAGTTTTAGATTGATACACAACCTTTTCCGCCTCATAATACTTACATATATGTGATTTAAGTACTTTAAAACATACATTAATTTTACAGTGATATACATATTGTTTGAAAAGTAATGACATTATAGTAAACATATTGTTATGTCGACCTTGTAGACCAAGCAATATTGATAATGGTGATAAACTAACATTGAAAGTGGTTTTCTCAAGTAACCATTTCTCAAACTCCTTACGAAGTTTTGCTATCCTTGAACATTCGTAAAACAAATGTATATGTTTCATTTTCATCACTACAGAATGTACATAGCGGAGAATTCACTACCTACCTCGCTTTCAATTTGCTTTTTGAATAAATTATCAAAATGCGGTTAGTTTTTAATGGACTAGACAGCTCCCATCTACAAGTAATTCATACGAGGAAGAGTGCTTATCAATACTCATTTTTGTTTTAATAGCTTTATAGAATGTTCCTTTATCAAACTCTGCCAAACATTCTAGTTTTTTAACTGTTCCCGTTCATACTGTTCGCGCGCAAGGTTCAATTCATTTCGAAATAATTTCTTTGCGCCTTTTTAATCATTGTATGTTTTATGAGCGTGCCGTCGTGGACGACCTTCATCGATCCATACTTTGTTTGTTTGTTTGATTAATTAACGTCCTATTAACAGCTTTGGTCATGTAAGGACGGCCTCCCATGTATGCGGCGTGTTGCGTGTATGTTGTGTGAGGTGCGTGTTTTGGGAGACTGCGGTATATTCATGTTGTGTCTTCTTGTATAGTGGAACTTTTGCCCTTTTTATAGTGCTATATCACTGAAGCATGCCGCCGAAGACACCAAGCAACACACCCCACCCGGTCACATTATACTGACAACGGGCGAACCAGTCGTTCCACTCCCGTTATGCTGAGCGCTAAGCAGGAGCAGAAACTATCACTTTTATAGACTTTGGTGTGTCTCGACCAGGGGACAGAACCCAGAGCCTTCCTCACAGTGGCGAGCGCTCAACTAAAGGCCAAAAGTGAGGTGGTGTCAAGGGAGACGTTAGGAAGAATAAAGTAATTTAGGAAGAAAGAAAAGATAAGATCCTAAATTTAGTCGCCTCTTACGATCATGCAATAGGGGCAGCAGGTACAATTCTAACGCCCTACCTGCAGGGCCGCGATCCATACTGACCGTAAATGTCTCATATTGGTATGTAATGATTTCACATTGTTATATTTCCAGTAGGGTTTTAAATAATGTCTGTAACGTTTTATGGGAAGTGACGATTTCGCAGCGATATTCATTATATCAGCTAGTTGAGATATATCCGTTGGTTTATTAATTTGCTCCAATATCATATTTAACTGTTGGTGATGTGCTCACTCGTTTCCATTTTCCAGTTAATCGCCGTACTAAATGAATGAGTCTCACGCTAATGGCATATCGTCCGAAAGTTCAGTTTATTGGACGGTGGTCTGATATACTAAGTGAGTGGTCATTTATACAGCCGAAATCTACCAAATCAACCTTCGAATATTCTATAAGTATGTGGTCTATCATGGATGTATGAATGCCCTCACCAGATATGTATGTATAGTTAGGACCACGTGACCAGCTTTGGGAAATTAACTGATATCAAATGGTGGTCTTGTATACATTTTTCTATGACAAGACCTCTCTTATTTGCTTCGTTATGGTTTTTTATGCTATAATGTTTTGATAGATGAGCATTAAAATCACCCATTTCAATTATACTTGTTATGCAGATCATTTAAATAAGACTGTATCAATAAATTCCTGATGAGCTAAATTAGTAGACGGCATAAGAACACCTATAACGTACACGTAAGAACTTTTGGTGTCTATACATAATACTAATAATTCTGTCATTAGCATCTTCAATAAGCGGAGTGACTTTCAAATCTTTACGCCAGAGCGTAGCAACACCTCTGAAATCGCGTCGGAATCTTTTTCTGGCTCTATCGCTATTCTACAGTCTTTTCTGTCAAATGCTTTAAAACTTGTATCAATAGTATAAAGAAAATCAAGCTGTTCCGGCATTAGCAAATGTTCAGAGATAAAACTTATATCAACATTACGAAGGGTATTACAAAGATATGGCGTGCCGTACATGACACCGCGAATATCCCAACTTTGCAGTTTCATTCCAGTGGAGTTTAGAATGAATATACAACAAAGAAATAAATTAATACAGTATCTAATACACATCGTTGTCGAAATCATGCAAGCTACTCACGTTACGACGTTGATCATTGTTATAGTCCCTGTTCTTTTCTGTAGTCATCATCTCCGTAGCCACAGTCGTCATTACCAAAACCGTTCGTCTCGATTCCGTTCCACCGTTTAGATTCGAGTTTGCGCGTTTCCTTGGTGATCGCGAATCATCGCATCGCGATCCCACCGATCGCGGAATAACACACCCTCTGGCCAGAATGAACCATTTGTGACAAGTTGGTAGTCGTTTCCCACTATTTACCCTTGCTGTGTAGGTTGGGTTCTCACTGTCCCAATATTTTAACAGTTTTACCCAGGTTATTTTAACGTCACGCTCCGCTGCGTATGACATGATCGATTGGATGATTTCGTTCGATGAACCATCCGCTTTTATTCTGGACATGAGTAAGCGTTTCGGCTTACACTTTCTCTGTACACCTTGAAATACATATCTAGGTCTGCCTGATGAATTATCTGTGACTGACTTACCATTAATATGTGGACACCGCGTGTGCTACATGCAGATGCATTTTTGACATGTCCCCCACATTTTGCCTTTTCCGCATAGCTTATTTTTTATTACAGTTTCTGATTCTTCTTCTTCTTATGTGTACGGGACGCCGTCAAAGTATGACGATTATGTCACGGGGGACCTGTAGGGGTGCAAGGGTGTGAAAGGATTAGATTTGTGATTTTTTTTTTTTTTTTTTTTTAGTATATAGATAAAAGGTGTGTGCAGAACTATTTTGTGAGGGCTTCAAGGGCTACGTTGGAAATATGTGCCTTGAAGTCCTCGAGTGTAGTGCATTGTACTGCTGCTACAGGGAGGAGATTCCATTGTGTTATTGTTTGTGGGAAAAATGAGTATTTGTATGTGTCCTTTGCAGCAGAGATTTGTCTGAAGCAGTGTGGATTGGAGTGTCTGGTTCTGTGGTCTACTGGTATGAGTATGGTCTGGTATTCGACGGCAACTATATTGTGTATTATTTTGTAGAAAAGTATCAATCTTGTGTGTAGCCGTCGTGTCTGTAGTGTTGGCCAGTTGAGTTGATGTATCATGTTTGTAACTGAACTGGTGTCGTGATATTTGTTGTGAACATATCTTGCTGCTCTGCGTTGTGTTTTTTCTATCTGTTGAATTCGGTGTGTGTTGTGGGGGTCCCATATGGAAGAGCAGTATTCCAGTTTGGGTCGAACTAGTGCTTTGTATGCGTGTGCTTTTATGTGTGGTGAATTAATTTTTAAGTTGCGCTTTAAAAACCCTAGTGATCTGTTTGCATTTGCGGTGATATTATTTATGTGCAAGTCCCATTTTAGGTTTTTTTGTAGTGTTAGTCCTAGATATTTGCTTGAGTTTACTTGCTCGAGTGTGTGATTGTGGAGTGTGTAGTTGTGGTGTATTTTGTTGCGTTTTGGTGTAACACTGATTATGTTGCATTTATCTGGGTGAAATTTCATTAGCCAGTCTGTTTCCCATTGTGCTGCTGCGTCCAGATCTTTCTGTAGTTTTATTGTGTCGTCTTTGTTGTTTATTGTTTTGTATATAATACTGTCGTCTGCGAATATAGTCTTAGTGTGCTGTACTGCATGTATTGATGGAAATCGTTAATGTATATGAGAAACAGAATTGGACCCAAACATGTTCCTTGAGGGACTCCTGAAGTTACTTGTATTTTATTTGATTGTTTTCCCTCAAGTACTACTGTTTGGGTGCGTTGTGAGAGAAAGTCTGTGATCCATTTGTGTGTGTTGCCTGTTATGCCGTAGTATTTTAATTTGTATTGTAGGCGTTTGTGTGGGACTTTGTCAAAGGCTTTGGCAAAGTCCATGATAATAATGTCTGTCTGTTTGTTGCTGTTATTATTGTTTGCGAGGTCGTGTATGAATGTAGCAAGTTGTGTCTCGCATGATCTGGATGATCTGAAGCCGTGTTGATTATTCCAAGATAATCGGATCGTGTTGTTAGCGTCGCCAGTAGAAGCTCTTATAGATGAACTTTTACTCAGCCGAATTTGGCTCTTTACAGAATTTATGCGGGATGTCTTTAATATCTCGCGCGTCACAACTCTTCGCGTATAGTCGTATTAGCTTCTATATTGCCGTCCAAAGTATGTCCGGATGAACTTTTTATTTTATTGAGCTCTTTCTCGTGTAATTCTATGCGCTTCCCCTTTTCTGTATTTTCATGTCTTTATTCTTTTATTTCGTCCCTCATGCTCTTTAACTCTACATTTGAGGTATGTACCAGAGAATTGAGCTGTTCCAATATCTCGGACCGCATCCCAACAAGTAGACGAAATATATCTTCCATGGCGTCGACACCCATGTGCCGATTCGCTGGAGTACTGTTATCGTTATGCTCAACTGGTTCCTCAGTGGTAAGACTTCCTTTTGCATCGCCCCCACCAACCCCCAGTAAATTTGAGTGCGGGTGCAAAAGGAAGTCTTTCCTTTTCAGTAACGGTACCTGTACTAGTCGTATCGAGATCTGTTCTCGACTTATTTCGATCCTTGTATCGCAGAACAAGTTCCAGCCCCTCGACACCAACGCTACCTCCAAAGTAGTGATACAGAAGGTAAATGTCATCTTTTCATCTGCCTTTGAGCTGCCGTCATTAGTAAGTTTCACTAATACTCCGAATGGCGTAGAAGGAATCCTCTTCAAAGCACAATCATATAATGACTGTCGAACATTTAACAACGTTTCGCTATCACATTTGTACACTCTTCTAATGTATGATTTAATGTCAGATTTATAAAGCGACCCCGCTTCCTCAGCTCATAAATGCTACTGTTTATTTGTATGGACGTAAGACTGTTTTTGCATTTTTCCTCTGTGATAATTTCATCACTTACAATAGACATGATTTTCAGGTACGGTACATTTCATGAAGGCGCTTGCTGATTATATGTAACTTGTCAACATGCGTTCAGTTTGTACAGTACGTATATATGTATAGTGGTATCGTGAGAACAGTTCACCGGTCACTACACACTTGACCATGGCCACACAATATAGAAAATACAAGTACATTAGGTCCAGTGTATGCAACATAGTTTCACTATTAGACAATATCATCTTTAAATGTCACACATCATGTGCATCCTTTTCTTTACGTGTCCAAAACGTATATACAAATGCAGAAATTTGTAAACACTTACGGAGCTGTTGTAAAACCGTCCGCTTACATTGACGCATGCGCATAAAAAATATGGATTTGTACCATGATCATCTTCATGGGATGGCCCATTTTTATTAATAAAAGAACTTCTCTATTCACTTCTATAAACAGCTATGCCAACCACAACCACATTGATATAAATATACTTCTCCAAGGCTGTCCTGACTTTGATGGTCCTCCAAATAAAGTACTACTTGAAAACATAAATTGCTTTATTGGAAAACTCGCCCGTTTTAATTTATATATGACTTAAAACCCGGATGAAAAAATAAATAATTATTAAAATAATTTTTATATCATATCAATGTGTATAAATTTGTTACAAAAAGGTTAATGAAGCACTGGAGCATCTGGACTTATACATTTTGATAGATCATACATAGATGTACAATCTCAGACGTTTTAGTGGCATTTCTGTAAAATGCCTTATCCTTTAATATTGCGTTGTGTTTCGCCTTCTCTCAGTAATATACAAAGCAATAAATTGTATGTAGCATGCATATGTATATACCTTAAACAATTTCTACATACATGGTAATATCATTGTATTGTATGTATTGTATCTTACGGGAGTCCGGCTCGTTTATGGGTATAACGGACACTTGAAACTTCGTATAGCTCTATAATTAGAAATTTCAACAGTATCAATTAAAGTGCCATACCGCCGACAGGGCATAAATGATTCCCATCATTTAACAATAATTAGTGGTTAATCGTATATATATGACTAATTAACAAAAAATAATTTAAAATAATTTTATTTGCATTTGGTGCATACGCAAGCAGTACTTCATTCCGTATAGGACATAGTGCTACGGATTTTTTTCGGGATGCAATTAATTATTTTTAATATTTTTATATTGAAGTAAAATTGGAAGCTCAAACTTTTTATGGTGGTAATTGTGTAAAGTAAATAACATTTGTAACTGAAAAAAAATACAAAATCGTTTTGCTAGATAAAAAATACCATTTGTCAGCGGTGGAGCACATTCTTAACAATTACTTGGAATCGTCAATATTATCTATTTAATTTTCCTTAAGAAATGCATAACAATAGTTAACAATATTTACATGTGATAATTTGCTTCTTTGATATGTGCGAAAATTTACCTTACTAAAAATAGCATGGATTATTGTTGAATCATCAAAATAAAATTAAAAGAAAACAAATTCTGCAGACATTTGCTATCGATTACGTCCTATGTCAAGCTGTGGTTCTTGTATTTTAAACATCAATGCGATACAATTGCATTGTGTTCAGAAATTTACAGCATCAATGTTAACCATCACATAGCAGTTAGAATTCGACGGAACATTACGCTTACAATAATGTCATAAAAAATTCTTTAAGTTTTATATGCCTTAATTTTCATACTCACGAATCAAGAAGAGTTATTGATATTTAATTTCTCACACTGATTACTAAAGAAAAAATAATGCGTCAAAATGTTCGCCCAGTTACGGCTCATATTACTTTATATCAATCAATAACATGTAAGAATTACCCAACCTAGGGATATGTTAGTCTTCTCCTTTGTTGGCACCACCACGACGGATAAAATATACCCTTAACTATGTGTCGAGGTTACATGATAAAACCACCATTGGTTTTTATCTCCCTTCCAGAAGAGTTGCAGGCCTGAACAACGTAATTAGCGTATTGTATTAACCTATATGTAAACTGTGATGTACATCAGTTATATTGTCAGTCTATATATTCGTCAACAATTAAGGTATTGTTAAGATGTGTGTAGTTGTTGTGTCTTTTCCACACAATCACCGAATTTGCAATGTTTTCCCGTTGATCACGAGCTTCTTTGAGCACTTTTTCGTACGTATCAATGTTTGAATGAGTGACACTATGAACGCCAAGCTCAAATCCGCGCTCGTAATACATTTTCACAATGTTGTAATCTGTATAGGCGTGAAAAATATTTAAGGATGCACTAATTGGACACCCGTTTGGATTTGTCCGATTACGTCCAAAAAGGAAATCGTAGTGTTGAATAGCTTGCACGTTAACGCCATCATCAAACCCAAAATATACCATTTGGGGGATGTTATATCGGTCCATCGGATGTTCAAATGTGCTACAGAAACAGTTCGGAAGTCTGAGCTGGGATGTTGTTGAAAACATGTTTTTTCGAATACCTTCTTTCAGATGACCTGTTCAACAATGACTGAGTTTTGATTGTCATTTGCCGTGATTTTTACACAGATACAGGCATAATAAATGGTATCATTATTTAAATGTTTTGTCCTTTTAATGGGTTCATATTAGCCACAAGCATAGCGTCGTCGATATAATGTCGACAAATGAAAGCCACTCCTACAAATCTAATATGCCTTTTCTCAAGCGTTTGCTGCGGAACTGTGATTGACATTAATTTTCGCCACACTTGTGTTGTGATTTTGATATTTTGTTGGTTTTGTTGAAGGTTCAGTGTAGTGTAGAAATGTAGGACTCAAACGCAGATTCGTAGGATCATATAAAACGAACTCAATCTCAGAATCAGAAATGTTATCTATATTATTTAAGATATATACAGGAAGAAAATATTGTAATATTGTCTCCCTTATACATGTTTTTACTATATTCAAATACTCTTGTTCCTGTAAAAGATTATTATTATTAAATTTCCAAAATCCCCTGCCTGGAACAAATTCATTAAGTTTCAACGATATGGTTGGGAATGAATGATTGCTTCATTCTTAGACTTATCTGGAGATGAAGTTTTCAGATATCAAGAAAAAATCAAGACGAGTCTGCTTGAACGGATTGGTTTTTCTACAAGAATATCTTCTAATGTCTTCAATCTGTTCTCTAAAAATATATACTAATGAAAAATTGTCTATAATTTCTAAAATCTTCTCTCTCGCATTAGTGTTATTGATATGTTTGTAATTTTTATCATAGTCTATATCAGGGTTAAGAACTAAGTTAAAATCTCCACAGACAATAGTATATCGATTATCAAAGACTTCAAGGATCATCCTTATTCGGGCCGTACAAGTTAATAAGTATAATTATGAAAGACTCAATTTCAATTTCTAAGGCTAAAAAATTACCAGTATTGTCTTTCTTCTCCTTGCGAACCTTGAATTCAAAATTGTTCCTAAACATAATGGCTACACCTCTAGCATTTGATCTGAAAGAACTAAAGTAGCACTGAAAACCCCATTCACTTCGTATAATGTTTTCTAGTTCATTACTAAAATGTGTACCTTGCAAGCAAAATACATTACTGTTAGTGGACAACAGATAGGAAAAACATCTTTACGCTTAATTTTGTCACCTAGGCCTTGATTATTAGCAGATAGAAACCGTATAGATGTCATAACTTTGTCTATAAATAAAGTATACTTGTTCCATCCCGGAGTAAGATAGAAGAAAGGAGAAAGAGTAAGAAATTACAAACATGAACAGAGAAAACATAAAATACATTGATATAGTGGTGGTCATAACAAGGTTCTACTGCAAACAGTACAAAATCATCATTGCTTTTCTTCCATAGCATAAAAATACCTGAACATGTATCTGAGAAAATATGCATGAGCACGCCGATATCTGTAAAACTGTAACAGGAAGTATAGCTATACTGGAAGTAGTACAATAATTAACCGATAGGGAGATTATTAAAATCCGGAAACGGTTTTACTAAAACAGCGAAAACGAAAGAGAGAGAAAAAGAAAACAAAAGAAAGATAATTATAGGATTAACTGAGTGTGAATAATAACGTAATGATAATATTATAAATTAAAAAAAAATCTTGAATTTTCCTTTACCAGAAGCATTATAAAGCACGAACTTTAGAAAATTTGTTTTTTATACTAATAATAAACAAAAAATCAAATTAACTTATATTTTTGTAGTTGCCATATAAAATCTGTATAGCAAGTGTATATATATATATATATATGAAACCATAATAAGATTAGAAATAAGTAGACTTACCGGAATTTAGAAAGATAAATCCCACACATACAAAACACACATTAATCACAAATTATCCAAAAGAATAAAACTTTGACACACAAAGACACCACAGAAGTAGCAGTTTCACGTATATTATCCAAACTTTTAGTAGGAATATCGGTAAAACCAGGATACAATTCCTGGCGGCACCAATGTGCCTAGTCCGTTACCGATCATGAGCTAGTACGATTTGTCACATAATATTTACACAAAGTTTGAGTCCTTCATAAGGAATTCGTCTGTGAGAGGTGTGCCAACCTGCAGTCGTCTTTTCTTTCTGTCATACAGAATTGTAAAAAGTTTACCGTCCATGCTAAAGGAGTGCTTCACACACTGAAGTCTGTACGCGTCCTTTAAGATCTGCTGGTTGATCTTCGTGAGGTCCTCAAAGATATAGTGTATCTTGTCTTCTTCAGCTTCGAGCGGGCTCTGATAATCTCAATCTTTTTGCGGCGATGTGTAAACTTAACGATTACATTCCTCGGTCTGTCCATGTTTAACTTCCCTAGGCGATGAGCTATATCAATGTCTCCACTAGAAATGTCTACGTCCAGTTTTGACGAAACAAACTTCACAATTTTGTCTACACATTCCTCCACGTTCTCAGAATCAGATATATCTTCAAGTCCATGAATTCTGAGGGAATTCTTTCGTCCGTGTTGTTCCGAATCGTTGAGACGAGTGATATTGGACCCCTGGAGACTGCAAACCTCAGATTCCAAATTTCCAATAGTCTGACGGAGTTTCTCATTTTCCGATTCCAAATCAAATACTCTTCCTCTTCAACCAATTCTCTATTCTCCTGTCGAATAGTGTAACTCAACTTCTTCATTTTGTAATCAAAGTCGGACTTTGTAATGAGAGATGTTAACAAAGTCGAGATATCATTAAGTCTTTCCTCAATATTTCCCCTAGTCCTAACACCAGTATCTCCTCCAGTGTTGTTTTTCCTGTGGCTTGACATTACCAAAGAATTACACAGAATATGTTACACAAAGTAAAGTTCTCACACTCAGGCAAGCCAATGTATAGATCCAGGTATTCAGTACATGTACTGTGAGTAGTAGTCACTAGCCTGGGTATCAGATCATAGTCCTAACATTCATGTTCCAAACTACACATTTCCGTCATATATTTCAGGAAAGAGAGTCCATCCACGTGTAATATGTGTACTTATGTACACTATCATCCAGAAATTATTTTACCACAAATGTGATAAAATATGAAAAAAATCACTTTTTCACAGGAGCACCTGACAAAGGACTACCCAGGTCGAACGTGACCTTGACCTCCTCCTTTGGTCGAAAAGAACCTGTTATACGGTATTTATTTGTTTGCTTGTTTGTTTGTTTGATTAATTAACGTCCTATTAACAGCCAGGGTTATGTAAGGACGGTCTCCCATGTATGTGGTGTGTAGTGTGTAAGAAATGCGTGGTGTGTGTTTTGGGAGACTGCGGTATATTCGTGTTGTGTCGTCTTGCAATGTGGAACTCGTTACAATTCTATATCACTGAAGCATGCCGCTGAAGATAACGAGCAACACATCCCAACCGGTCACATTATACTGATAACGGGCGAACCAGTCGTTCCACTCCTTGTATGCTGAGGGCTAAGAAGGGGTAGAGACTATCCTTTTATTGACTTTGTTGTGTCTCGGTCAAGGACATAACCCTGATCCTACCTCAAAAACGGACAAACTAGTCATCACTCTCCTTTTTTCTGGGCGTTAAGCAGGAGCAGAAACTATCTCTTTTATTAAGTATTGTGCGTCTCCGCCAAGGGACAGAACCTACAGCCTTCCTCACAGGGGCGAGCGCTCAACTGAAGACTTACATTTTACTTAAAGCCCCATTATGTTTTGGGGTGAAAAAATATCGTCTTGAAGTACCAATCTTTGCTAAACGGTAGAGCACATATCCTTATGAAGATATCCCCTAATAAAAAATGCCCAACATTTCTATGGTTTTCAAAAACAATACAAAACCCCTATTCGGACAGGAGGGGAACCCGTAGTTCCGCAACAGAGTCAAAACCATCTAGTACGTATGCGTAGGCACATAAAAAAGTGGAATTTCACTAACAAACTTCAACATCATGGTGAACGCACTTAAGACTCACCAAATACGTGTCAGCGAACACACATGGGTCCGTTGTCTTCAAACAACGACAATTTAGCGGTCAAGTTTTTCAAGTTTTATTATAACCAAATGCGATACAGCATATAGGCAACAATATACATAATTATATTAAATCAAAATTCACATATACAACAGGGTCAACGGCGATATCGGCATTATCGGATTATATATCCATGACAAGTGATCATGATCATAAATTACTAACTGTCTAATAAACATAATTCACGCTAAGCGTAAAATGGAATGCACACTCAAGAAATTTGAGAAATTTCGGTTTCAATTCCCTATTCCTTTTTACTACGTACATGTATACGGTACTAAGAATTACGTACTGACGGCAAATGATAGTCCACCAGGTAGCATCAAGGGTCAAAATAATATATGTTGTGTGTTTTAATGACGAAACTCCAGTAGTCTGACAATATTTATATCCCCTTGTAGTTCATTCTAATACTGACATTTGTATTAATATAAATCTTTGATTAGTTTAATTCGCTCAGTGCACATAAAATTATAGGCCTATATTTAAAAGTGCCCATACGATAATAAGGACACATGCACCTGGTGATCAATATACTTGATTATACACGCATACTCTGATGAAATGTATGATGATCCTTTTCTAATCACACGAAACGTAATCGAGAAACATTTAATCAGTTTATTATACAAAAATGAAATCTCGACAGGTATCGGTATATACAATATACCAGAAAATGTTTACACGTATAATTGATATAAAAAATAAAGTAGGTAACAGCACTGGTATCTATGTCAATCAAGTGCTGGGTCCTAACAAACACATATCTGTGGCGAACATGAATACTGAGAAAAGATATTTATATATATATATATATAGATGTAATATGCGATATGTATACATGTACATGTATATACAAATAATGTATACATGCAGTAACCATGTTGATCATGAGCATGTACAGTAATATAATAGACATGTCTCAACATACAGATCGACGTATCTTTCATCTACATGTATGCGCTATCTCATATTTTATAGACGTAAGAATATCTTTTTAAAATACCCAAAGAAGAAATAGAAAGCAGTTATAATACATAAATGGTAAGCTATTAGTCAACCTCTTTAAGTATTTAGATATATTGTGCTCTCTTAACTCTCAAATTATGAATAGATTAGTAGTTTCAAGATATTTGTTGATATGTTTTTGTTTGGGACAAAAAATGTATTTATCTCAAATTATTAGACGAGGGGAAAGAAAATCAACCGAACATCACCATCATTGACACGGCCACGTGTTTATATTTGTACGATAAAATACCCTATATGGTGCCCCATATATGCATTTCAATATGTACATCCACTATTTTTCGATTAATACGTATTTTGTATTAAACTTTATATAAAACTTTATGTCACCTTTGACAGGACACATCTATAATATGTGAAATCTAATATGTATCATATACTAAAACAATTATATAACATTGTACTACCCAACGCTTGCTCAAAACTGTCCTCTCTCTCGGCCATGCTTGTTTTGTTGGGGTGTTCTCTAAACGCCAACATATTTATCAACAATAGGTAGGTATTGTTTTAGAAAACAATAGGAAGGCAATTATATACTGTTTCATATAAGTCTTACCTGTAGATTTACCTGAGATTCACCTGTGGTACTCAACAAAATATGAAGTGTATGCAAAAGGGACTATACTTCTACTTATTATTGAAAGGACAACAAATTTATACATACATATAGCTCTACATTACAGAACTAAATAAATATTTTCATATTTATAAAGTTTGAAAAATAAAACAATGTTAGCACTAACCACATGCATTAATTTTACAAAAATGAAGTTATGGAGGAAATACACTTGTTCTTATTAATGAAAGGACAACACATGAAATAGATATTGATTTAAAATTTAAACATCTGAAACTGAAAAATTACACAAAATAGGTTAAAACATCTTAAACTAAAACAATACATACAGAAAATTAAAATATCTGAAACTGGAAAAACTACACTGAGAAAGTTAAAACATCTGAAACTAAAAAATTACTTACAGAAAATTAAAAATATCTGAAACTGAAGAATTACTTACAGAAAATTAAAAATATCTGAAACTGAAGAATTACTCACAGAAAATTAAAACATGTGGAACTTAAAAACTACATAGAGAAAGTTAAAACATCTGAAACTAAAAAATTACTTACAGGAATATAAAAACCTGAAACTGAATAATTACATACAAAAAGTAAAAACTTCTTAAACTAGAACGGCGAAATTGGAGACAGGTAAGATGTTGTTGTCTCATCCCAGGTGAAGAAGAGTGGATGCAGCATCGGCGTAGTCCATTAAGTCCATAGCTCCAGTTTCCAGCCTCTGTTTCAGAACAGTCAATCTGAAGTCAATTCTTCGGTACTCCCTAGCGTGGTCGTTGACTTCCTCCGGCCCTCTTCTGGATGTTGGGAGATCTCGTTAGAAGCCTCAGTGTCTTTGAAAACCTGGATGATTGTGTAGAGGTTTGGATGGGCGTGCTGGACCTTCTTCTTCAGTTTGGCGTGCCATGACTCCAGATGGTTCGTGGTGCGTGGTCCCTCTGTTGTGTAGTGGTTCCGCATGGTCGTGTCGCCCTCAATCCATTGGTTGACTACGGTTTCTGTAAAGGGTGTGGTGTCGTTCGGTAGCTCAGCATCTTCGAGGTCATCTAAGGCATTGAACCAAACATCTTCATCTCGTTCCTGGGGTATCAATGGAAGGAGTGCTGCTCGTCGCACTAACTTCCGGATGTCATCATTCTCCCTGTAGGCTGTCTAGAGTCCTGTCTGTTGTACCTTACGCCAGATGCACTGTGTGTATTGGAAAAAGCATCCCATCATGGAGATTCCAGGGAAGACTTGGCGCATCGCGTTGTGGAGGGCAATCTCAAAGTCCGCGGGTTGGGAAAAACTGTGGTTGGAGACAGTTGGAGTTACCAATGGGGTCATTGCTCCATCAACCTCCGCATGTATTGTGTATATCTGATGAAATAGGGTATGACAGGTGTAGAATGTCCCATCGCAGAAGACTTTATCAGCAGCAGCAAGATTTGTCAAGTTTCCAAATGTGGCGAAGGCTAAGATGCGTGCATCGTCTCCATCATCAAATAACAGGAAGCGCTCTCCGGTCACAGTCTCCGTCCATCGTCCATCGAGGTCGATCTCAGCTCTGGTCTTTGGACGTCTAGGAGTCTGTTTCCTTCTTGCTCTGTATAAAGCTGATCTGGCCGCTCTGAAAGTAGGGATCTGCTGCACAACGGCTCTGGCTTCGTCGTCCCAATCACTACCACGCAGCCAGCTTGGTTACTTCCTCCTGGTATATGAATGGAATGGTCTGACTTCTCGCTGACTTCTTGTCTTGACATATGACATGATTTCCTTGGCGACGATAGAAGCATGGTTGGCAGGGTGACTGTCGTGGATGTCGTCAGTGCTGGCAAGTGGAGAAAACCCACTGAAATGAGAATCCGGTTACCGTTTGTTTTACAGTGACTGGGAAAGTAATCAGACGGTAACAACGCCAGTAGGTCAGTTGATGAAAAGCGAATAAAAATTAATTACAAACTTCAGATTGATCTGAGCATTAGCCATGTTACAAGAGAGAAATGTGTGTGATAAAAATCAGATCAGAATTAAATGCAATCAATATAGAGAGCAAAAACCTGAATGATGAATTTTGGGATTCATCATAGCTTTATATAACACATTTGATTAATAAGCTTGGGGTACTTACCTCATTTAGTAATAAGAGGCCATTAGTACCACTCCTTCCTTGTAATTGATGGTGAACACACAATCACATAAAGCTGCTGCTGATTGATTGTTTATGAAATCTGGTCAAAGCTTATTTTCAAAACAAGGGTGCACGCTGAACATTTGTTCAAAGTTGATATTTATAGATCTAATTATTGGGATATATCAATAATACCTTATACAGGTTTCTGAATATGTTTTTCCTCCATATATCTTTTTTTTAATTTAAACATACAACAGAGATAATACGTTTCAATAGAAGAAAACAATACTTTACTCTCATAAATCATTAATAGAATTTAATAAAAAAAAAAAAAACACATATTTATTGACACATTATTATTTTTTTTATAATTATTATTATTATAAACATAATATATGAAAAGCAAAAACTGAAATAGAATTTACTGCAATTTAATACAATTACATTTACATTTACATATGTATATCTGTACAGGTAAGTACCAACAGGTAACTTTTACAGGTAAATTTACCTGTTGGCATTGGGACCCCTTTTGGGAAAAATAATATAATCACTGTCACAACAAACTACCTTACAGGTAATTTAAATTGGCGTTCAGAGATACACCCGTTTTGTTTACCCTCCGGGTATCGAGCGTATACGTACACGAGGTATTTTTAACTATGCAAACCAAACCGTTTTATTTTAAGAACTCTTTACTAATTAATTATTGCGTAATTATCTTTATTGGAAAGAAACCAAATGAAGAACCTTTCATAAGGGACGATAATGTATATTTTAACAAAGTTTGGTGAAAGCATAATGGGACTTTAAGTTTCTGCTCCTTTTTAGCGTCAGTATAATATGGCTAGGTTGGATGTTGTTTTGTGTATCTGGTCGTACACTTTAATGAATCATTGAAATAACGATACACTCACAACTCAAACATACCGCAGCCTTCTAAAACTTTTCTGTTCTTAAGTAGCAAATACCACAACGGATAATCAAAACGAGCGCGTTGCTGAACACCAATCCAAAGAAATATATTGATTGAAAATGTAATTTAATAGAATGGTGACATTTCAAAGGTTTCACAACATCTTATTAAATCAAGATTATAAAGTTCTGATTAATTATATGTTTTTTTCTGGTTTAGGATCGACAAATTCGCATACTAATATATATATCTCCTTCTTAAAGTGCTATATCACTGAAGCATGCTGCCGGAGACACCAAGCAGCAACACACCCCACCCGGTATCATTATACTGACAACGCGCAAACCAGTATTCTTAATCCATGTTTGCTGAACGCTAGGCAGGAGCAGAAACTACCACTTCTATAGGTTTGAGTATCTCGGCCAGGGGACAGGACTAGGAGCCTACCACTACATAATCTTTTCCAGGACCTTTACATACAGATTGATATACAAATACGTAAATGCATCAGAATAATTATTATGATTATGTGCAGACAAGACCTGTGTCAGCGGAATAAAGTAACGTTTCTCTACAACTATTTTAGATTCACGATAATGTGTGAAAAATATTTTATATTTTGAAAAGAGGCAAATGTATATAGCAATTCAAAGTTAGCTATTAGTAACACTTGCGAATCCTATGGGAGTCCGGTTTGTTTAAAGGCAAAGAATACACATCAAAAATAGCTAATACATATAACTATCTGATTAGAAATTTGAACAGTATATAATCGGTCAATATTATTTATTTGATTTTCATAAGAAATACATAACAATAGCTACATGTTATATTTCTTGCTTCGTGGTTATGTGCGAACAATTGCCTTACTAAAATCAATGTGAATTTTGTTGAATAATTGAAATTCAAATATATATTCTTCAGACATTTGCTATCAAACAACCTATGTCAAAGTGTGGTTTTTGTAATAATAAACCAATGCGATAAATTATGTTGTGTTCAGAAATTTACAGCACCCACGTTAACCGTCACCTAGAAGTTTGAACGGAACCAGATATACGCTCAGAATAATTTCATGAAACTACTTGTCTTAAAATCAGTAACAAATACGAATTACCCAACTTAAGGATATTTAGTCTCTTCCTTTGTTGTCATCGCCGCAACGAAAAAGATATACCCTAAATTACTATGTATCGAGGTCACATGATAAAACCACCACTGTTTTTCATCTCCTTTTCAGAAGAGTTCCATGCCTGTATAAGGTAATTAGCGTATTTTATTAACGTATGTGTTAACCGTGATATATATCAGTTATATTGTCAGTCTATATATTCGTCAACAATTAACGTATTATTAAGAATTGTGTAGCTGTTGCGTATTTTCCATACTACCAAATATATTATTGCAACAGACGCGAAGGTGAGAACAAGGCAAAGGGAAACAATCAAAGACAATCGCAGACTGCTATCTAATCCTGACTTAAAAATATGTTCATTACAATCCCAGTATTTAAAATCTTTGATCTCAGAAATATTGGTCGGATGCCTCATCCAGTCCAGAAGTTGTTTAGCTGTTATAATGTAGACATCTCCATACGTCAACATCTTTTCTATGGCCATGTCCATTCCTACCCGTGTATATGGATGGAAAAACCAAGCCATGTGCATATGAATTTCTAAGGGTGCACGGTTACTATTGTAATTTCTGTAGAAGTTGTCCATGATAAAATTGTATGCTTCGTCAATATTATTTGGTCTCTCAAGGCAGCCACCTGTATATACAACAACCGTATCCAGGGCTAGCTCTGGGTCAAAAATTGGATTCGGTGTCAGCGGAATAAGTTAACGTTTCTCTACAACTATTTTAGATTCACGATAATGTGTGAAAAATATTTTATATTTTGAAAAGAGGCAAATGTATATAGCAATTCAAAGTTAGCTATTAGTAACACTTGCGAATCCTATGGGAGTCCGGTTTGTTTAAAGGCAAAGAATACACATCAAAAATAGCTAATACATATAACTATCTGATTAGAAATTTGAACAGTATATAATCGGTCAATATTATTTATTTGATTTTCATAAGAAATACATAACAATAGCTATATGTTATATTTCTTGCTTCGTGGTTATGTGCGAACAATTGCCTTACTAAAATCAATGTGAATTTTGTTGAATAATTGAAATTAAAATATATATTCTTCAGACATTTGCTATCAAACAACCTATGTCAAAGTGTGGTTTTTGTAATAATAAACCAATGCGATACAATTATGTTGTGTTCAGAAATTTACAGCATCCACGTTAACCGTCACCTAGAAGTTTGAACGGAACCCGATATATGCTCAGAATGATTTCATGAAATTACTTGTCTTAAAATCAGTAACAAATACGAATTACCCAACTTAAGGATATTTAGTCTCTTCCTTTGTTGTCATCGCCGCAACGAAAAAGATATACCCTAAATTACTATGTATCGAGGTCACATGATAAAACCACCACTGTTTTTCATCTCCTTTTCAGAAGAGTTCCAGGCCTGTATAAGGTAATTAGCGTATTTTATTAACGTATATGTTAACCGTGATGTACATCAGTTATATTGTCAGTCTATATATTCGTCAACAATTAACGTATTATTAAGAATTGTGTAGCTGTTGCGTATTTTCCACACAATCAAATATATTATTGCAACAGACGCAAAGGTGAGAACAAGGCAAAGGGAAACAATCAAAGACAGTCGCAGACCGCTATCTAATCTTGACTTAAAATATGTTCATCACAATCCCAGTATTTAAAATCTTTGATCTCAGAAATATTGGTCGGATGCCTCATCCAGTCCAGAAGTTGTTTAGCTGTTATAATGTAGACATCTCCATACGTCAACATCTTTTCTATGGCCATGTCCATTCCTACCCGTGTATATGGATGGAAAAACCAAGCCATGTGCATATGAATTTCTAAGGGTGCACGGTTACTATTGTAATTTCTGTAGAAGTTGTCCATGATAAAATTGTATGCTTCGTCAGTATTATTTGGTCTCTCAAGGCAGCCACCTGTATATACACAACCGTATCCAGGGCTAGCTCTGGGTCAAAAATTGGATTCGCCAATTGAAAGTTGCGAGTCGCGTGTCAATCTACCTGGATATTCTTCACGGGGACAATTTTTTATATCTTTTATATTGATTACAAGAAGGGAAAACAATGCCAATTAAACATGTACATGTATTTCAATCCTAATACATTGATATTTTATATATCTTTTATTGAAATATATATATATAAAAAATACTGGGCTTAATTGAATTGAAATATTTGCTTAATTTTCATCACTACAGAAGTACTAAATAAAAAAAGAAATGTGTCAAACCTGTTACAGTATCAGTTGAAATAATAAAAAAATAATCTAATTTGAGAGAGAGGAAAAGTGAAAATTTCTTTGAAATTTAATTGATTAAAAAATGTATTTATATTTACTATTAATATTTTTTCATAATGTGATTTTTTTTTCTCGTAGATGTACACAAAAATTCTGGAAAAAATTGCCCTTCCTATTTTTTCAAACATGATTTTTAATGAAATCCTGAAGTTGTACCGATCCGGGCCGACTATTACAATTATCCAAAATAGCGGCCATTACGATTGCAAAACTTTGTGACTTGGGGGACAGTTAGGCCTATTAAACTTTAAAAACGTGAGTAAATCATTAACAGTTGTAAGCTGTGTTTGTTGGGGACATTGGCCAAATTCGCAATGTTTTCCCGTTGATCACAAGCTTCTTTGAGTACTTTTTCGTACGTATCAATAGCTGAATGAGTAACACTATGAAGGCCCATCTCATATCCGCGCTCGTAATACATTTTTACAATACATTTTTACAATGTTGTGATCTGTACTGCCGTGAGAGATATATAAGGATGCACTAATTGGACACCCGTTTGGATTTGTCCGATTACGTCCAAAAAGGAAATCGTAGTGGTGAATAGCTTGCACGTTAACTCCATCATCAAACCCAAAATATACTATTTGGGGAATGTTATATCGGCCCATCGGATGTTCAAACGTGTTACAGAAACAGTCCGGTAGGTGACAGTTTACTCCTTGGACACATGATACGTCCGCTGGAGTAACGAATTTTGTCGAAAAATACACAAAACAAAATTAGTCCGAGCTGGGATGTTCTTGAAAACATGGTTTTCGAGTAACTTCCCTCAGATGATCACCAGCGACTGGATTCCTATCGTCTTTTGACGTTATATCTAAGCAGACATGTACATATTTGAGGTAATTTAATTGTCCTCCAAATGGAGTTACATGAGCATTATCAAATTGAAATCGGCTTTTGATTAAAATCAAATTGACCAATGTAAATGCCCGCAGGTTAATTGGTAGTGAGGCATCGAAAACAATCGAAACATTAATCACTAAGTACCTGTTACGTATTGTTTGTGGTTTTGGCTTAAAGTCATTGTATCTTCTGATTGGATACGATTACCTGGTATGTACATTAGACCAATAGCAGAGCCACCTCGCTACACTTATTTAGACACGACTCCAAATTCATTCCATCATGATAGGGCGTAAGATGTTGTGCCTACTGCCTTTATTTCATAAGGGGCATGTTGCTTAGTGTCTTCGGCAGTATGCTTCAGTGATATAGCTCTATAAAAGGGGCAAAAGGTCCACTAAACAAGAAGACACAACACAAAATAACCACAGCCTTCTTAAAATATTCTGTTCTTAAATAGCAAATACTACAAAAAATGGATCAAAACAAGCACCTTGATGGACATCAATCCGAAACAAATATTTCGTTTTAATATGTAAGTTTTACAGAGTAGTGACATTTCAAAGATTTAAATATATTTCAAAATACCTATTGTTATATTTATTTTAATCATTAACACGATTGTAAAGTTCGGATTAATTACTTAAGGAACACATTTTTATTTTGTTGAGGTTATGAGGGTATAATGATAATGGGGTCCGTGTAAATTTTATTAATTATTCTCGCAACAGTTGCATATTTGTTTTATTAATTAAGACATATTTTTCTCTCCTGTCATCGTCAACGAATTCGATTGAACAGCTGATTGTAATCGAGTCAATCATATCTTCCAAAAGTCAATGCTACGCCAGCGACGATTCCCGTAGCAATAAGATCGCTGCACGTGTTGTACTATCATTATACACTGATAATGATAATACTAGAGAGCATTGTTATTGAGTCCATGTCAGTGCAAACTGTATATACAGGAGTTTATTCTGGTTAAGGATCGACAAATCTTCGTATCATAATCAGTATTCTAGTTAATTGTCGATTCATTTCTCATACTTTTGAGGAAGGCCATTGTATCTGAAACAAAATATGTAAATCATAATAATTAATCAAGACGCCTCGACATAATTTCTATATTCAATATAGTCTAAAATATTAGTATGATGCATATACTTCATAAATGCATGTTTATACAAGAAAATAGTAATCTTTTCGGGACCTTTACATACACATTGATATACAAATATGTAAATGCATATTAATAGTCATTATCACCGATTATGTGGCATCGTTAAAGTTCGCGTCTTTATTGTTATCTGATCGGAATTGTACAACTTCCATCATATTTGTAAAAACAACGATGGCCAAATGACACCAACCTGGGGAGCTCAAAATTTGAGCAAACAAGTGAAGTATGACGTATGACATCACAGTTGTAGAATCAACTACAGGAAAATATTAATTATGCAAATATCAATGTAATCGTTACACTATTTAAGAAAAAGAAAATACATACTCTGTATGCCAGGGACACTTCCCTTGCTAGGGATCACGAAATACCTGTTAAACAAATTTGTTTCAAGAGACAATTCAGTCTAGGAATACATTAAAATTTGCATATAGATCGGAAACAAACCAGTTGTAAAAGAAATTAAATTAGTTGGTTTTACTGTGATATGCTAGAAAAGCCCACTGTAGTGAAATGTATGTGAAATATTCAAGCTCGCTTGCTGTGCCTCATTACACATTGTGGTCGGACGTCTTGTATGCCTAACCCTGACCCTTGCCAGTGTAGTGAAGGATTTTGTGTATAGAACTACTCAAATTGCTCCTACAGTAGTGTGTTTACGTTATTAGATGCATGTTCTTGTCTAAATATAATTTCAACAACTCGTCAGTCGTTATGTATTTCATTTGATGAACGTACGTGACTTTGGATGTACAGCATACATGTGAAACCTGCTTAATCGTATTGATCGACGATTTGGAATTTCAACGGTATCCATCAAAATACTTTACAATGTCGTGGAATTTGTCAATATTTCTTGTTATATGTTTCATAAGGAATATAGAACAATACATTTATGCCATATTTTGCTTCTTGGTTATGTAACAGAATTACGCTCATTGAATTGGAGTACAAATGAGAGCTCAAAATGATTTTCACAGCTTAATTCATCAAACCTTATGGTTTTTAAAAGAATACTGAAGAGAAAATTACGCGGCACATATAACTTAAGGTAAAGTAAATACACATATACCCACATCATTATGTAACAACTGAAAAATATATAATGGAACGAAACGTATAACATCCGCTACGTTACAATTTCATCAACATCGACAAATTATCTCTTTACAGTCAAACCTCGATGATTCGAACTTCGATGAATCGATTTTCTCGCTGTATCGAACTTTTTGCTTGGTCCCGAATTAGTTCACTATTATATAACATTACTAACAAACCCATGTATGAATCAGAGTTCTCGATGTATCAAACTTTTTTCATGGGCCATTTGTTATAGAATCATAGGTTACTGATACTGGATGATTCAAATAAAATTTGTTTATGCCCCGCGGCGTGCTGTCACACCCGTATCTCGCGGCGGCCCTTCGCCGGACAATAGGTATTATGACAGCTTTTGTTGCTTGCTTGATATCATCAAGATAATTAATATCACTGATCAGGCCGATACCAGGTGCTTTGTTTTTACAAGCTACGCTATTAAATTATTAGTACGGCAAAGATACTGTTAGTCGAGTTTGATGATCGCCGCCGCCATTGGTAGCAGTTTGTAGAATTTACGGAATGGTAAATAGCGTGTTACATAATATAGTAACTCATTCTCAAAATTGTTACATTCGAAAACTTCGGCATAAATACTAGAGCAGATCGATCATTCCAAATCAAAGTATTTTTGTTGGTGTTGTAGCGCATTC
Source organism: Argopecten irradians (assembly GCF_041381155.1). NCBI lineage: Eukaryota > Metazoa > Mollusca > Bivalvia > Pectinida > Pectinidae > Argopecten > Argopecten irradians. The sequence goes on from NC_091138.1 coordinate 44,184,447, forward strand.
GGTTCCTCCTTTTTAGTTTCGTTCTTACGTGTTTTCGTTTTTTATATTCATTCCGTAACATTTAAACCATCGCTTCAATAGTCACCACATGTATGTACATATGGGTTAGGCCTAGTACACATAAGTCTTGTTTATAATATATTGCTTACGATAGTGATACACATGATTAATTGCATACTTCGTTTTGTTTTTGTTGTGGTAAATACAATGATTATAAACTTTAAGGAACGGAGACGACATGTACACAAGCTAAGTACCACAGTTGGTCATGGTAAGAAAAACTTCGGTTTAACTCCAACCATGAATAATTGGAAGTCTCAATGTTTCGAAATTTTTCTGCCGGTCCCTTGAACTTCGATACATCAAGGTTTGACTGTATTTATTTTAATGTACTGTGATATGGAAATAAAATAAAATACATTATTGCTTTACATATTAAGTCACATACATAACAGTTATTTAATTTGGGTATTTTATGATATCTAAAACGCAATGGATAGTTTATTCAGATATCGGCTCCAGCAGAAGTAGACTTATAATGAAGATACTACACATCAAGAGGCAATTCAGTGATAGAAGCAAGTTTAAACGCATAAATACAGCGGTTATTCAGTTAATCCATTCTATAAATCATACAAACCTTTTTGACAAAGTCCATGTTGTTACTATCGTTGCAATTCACAATCGCATAGCTACATAACGAATAAGTAGGTATAATATGTAAGTTATATTCATTCCTGAGCAGGATTCATGAATGGTACACAAATGCATAATGAATGCTGTTTAACTAAATTGCCCCTTGAATTGATAACGAAAATTAGCATCTCTTTTTGTCATGAAGTATATTTGGTATTCTCAGTAAGAATTCACAACTTTCAACCGTGTTGACCACCTACTTACTTGGCGACCATCTTGATGTGGTAACTACGAAAGTCGGCTAGTCCCTGTAGACAAGTTTCAAACGCTGACATCAGTGCCTTGTCTCCGGAATAATTGACTAAGAAATAAAATAATACATTTAAAAACATTTATTGAATACTAATAGCCTAGTGAATATACATGTAGTAATATTAACAGAAAATATATAAGGGAGGGTTTGTTGGTTGGTGCCTTCGGCTGTATACTTCAGTGATATAACAATAAAAAGGGCAACAGTTCAATTGTACAAGAAGACACAACACGAACGTATTGCAGTCTCCCAACACACGCAACACACTGTATACATAAGAGGCTGTCCTTACATGATCCTGGTTGTTCATAGGACATTAATTAAATCAATAAAAAAGCACGTGAACTATTTTGCTGTATTATGCGTATTGTTTGTGTATTTTTGCTATTATACTTGTATATTGCATGAAGCAAATTCTTGGTTTGTTTTTGCTAACTTACCGTATTGTCGTATTCTGGATCTCTGTTCTAATATTTCTATAAGCCGCCTGTGTCCTTGTGGCATGTTGTGTCTAAACGCAAGGAATCTAGTTCGGTTACCTGAAACAAGATGGATGCCATTACATATTGAATAGGTAGCACATGGTATTGCGATATAGATAATATTTGTGTCATTCAAATGAATTTCACACATTCGTCCATTATGATACCTTCTTCAATGTTTAATTACATGTGCCATAATTCTCATAATAAGGAATGAAGAAGAGCTAATATTTTATTCACCATAAAAAATTACCAACATTTGGGGAATTACAATACTTACGATTTAAAGGTTTAAATTAAAAGACAAAGTAAAACTGTAAATGAGTTTTGGCAATACTATGAAATGAGTACTCGTATATACGGTCAGATTATTCGACAATTTTATTTCAATTTTTTCTCGCGTTATCAAGTAATGTAAAATTGATTTCTGCAGGCAGTATTCCAATTGAACATACATAAGGCATAAAAAAACTAGATTTTTTATGTGCTTAAATTTTGTATTGTAACTAATGTATTTAAGCATCATACATATTATATGTGCATATGAATGATTTTCATATTCAAATTCATCAAAACTCATGGTTTTCAATAGATTACTGAAGAAGAACAAATAACTCGTCAAAATGTTATGGAACATATAATTTTAATATACATTGTAGTATGTTTATTGGTTATTGGTTTTTATTTTTTAAGTCGTACTTAAGCGAGCTATAATAAACCAAAAATATCAAATAAACGCACTACAATGGAATCAACCGAATAAATTTCATTATCTTAATAAGATACGTGTTCAAAATAATTAAATTACTTACTCTCTTTCTCTTTTTATAAAAACAACTGACAACATCGCATTAGGTTCACGTTTTGGCGACTATTTTGAATTGACCTATATGGAGAACGAAGTGGTTTGCATGAACTGTCAGAATCATTTTCGAGTATATAGCCATCTCAACAGCTAAATGCACATCGTATATGGCGAAAATACAATTGAGAACTGAAGTACAGGACACTAGTGTAAATGTCACCAAAACGTGACCTGTAATGGGATGTTGTCATCTCCACTATAAAACGGAGTTTTTAATCAAATTGACATTTTAGCAAAACTTCACGAATGGTAGATATTTCCTGAATGTTGTAACATGAATGAGAAGTAAAACGAGAGGAATAAACCCGAAAATTTTGGAGACAGCTAACGGTATATTAGAGTACAATGAGTTTAACTCGTATGGCCCGAATAAAGAAATTTCCTTTGGAGAAGGTGGGGTGTATAAATCTTGGCTCCGATCCCCTGGACTACAACCGAAATTCTTAAACGAAATAAAGATTTTTTGATAAAGATTGAATTATTCGAAAGTAGATAAGAGCAGAAATCAAATAATGAAAAATGTCAAAATTAAGATCTGTATAATATAAAATATTTTTTTAAATATTTTTAAACTTCTGTGCAAATGTTCAATTTACCTTCAGTGTGCTGTACCCCAAAAACGGCGTCTAATAATGAGAACGTGGATGTTTGAGCACCACTGCATGACATCGCCTGGAAAGTATAAATTTACGCATATTTTTGTCAACTGTCATATGGTTGCATATTACAGATTTGTCTCCCTTGCGGATAGGTATCCATTGTGACGCCATTAGTATGTGAATTACAATAGCTACCGCAAGGGCAGATATGTAATATGCAAATGCAGAATAATGTAGTTAGTTGTTTAACGGTTTGATTAAACGCATTTTATACATAAATATTTACATTTGGCCACTGCGACTCCCATTACTCTAACGGCGCTAATCTATTTAACTGCCACCCAGATTGCATTTATATCTCCAATAAATGTAATCTAACAATCCTTTAATTGTTAAATAATCCCACATCATTACTATTAATGAAATGGAAATATAATAGACAGTTATATAACAGGGGGTCGAACGTGTCTAGGTATGCGAAAGTGTCTTTTCTATGCTTCATGAAATACTCTTATACGTGTATATTGCGTTTCAGTGACAATATGATTGCAGTTTCTGAAAATGCAAGAGATTATTAATGTCTTTATTTATTTACAAATTTATTGCAAAAAGCCTCCGATTTTCTCGCAAAACAATACCTGAGCATGGTACATGACTTTGTTTGGCTGAATGTGAAATTGTAATTCGTTACACCAGCCGTATGATAGACAGTATCATGTAAAATAACCTTTCAAACAATGTTTACCCACTCCACTTCACTGTGAGAAATCGCTGAATTTACAGTATAGAATACTAAATTACACTTTCGCATACCAAGACACGTTCCACCTCCAGATAACAACCATGGGAGTGTATAGCAAAAAACATGACTTTATCAACAATTAAAAATGTGTATCAATGAATGCATTTGCTCAATGGAAAATCGTTATTTAATTATACCCCCGCAACGAGGTTAAGGGGGTATATTGGAATCGGGTTGTCCTTCCGTATGTCTTTAGACACATTTTAGTCCGACGAATTCCTCCTAAACTTCTTGACAGATTTTGATAAGTGCAGAGAACCCTGGGGGGATGAGTAAACTCTATAGTTGATTAGATCTCATTAAAACAAAAATTATCTATGATGCCAAATTGATGATGGGAACGGGATTTTTTCACAATCGATGGATTCAAATAGTTTAATAGTGTTAAAAGCAATATTAATCATCATCAAAACAATGTATTACTATCTATACACATGAAAGGAGGAGTATCAATTCGGGCCCTCTGGTGGACATGACCGATAAGCATTATTTTTTGTTTACAGATACCGGGGGTAAGGACATCATGATATGACATATGATTAAGGCAGGTCCGAGTCCCCTGTGAGTTATAGGGGGTTAAACAGGAGGGACAAGTTTCTCTTTTGTCCAGTTTTGTTGGAACCATGCTATATTTTTAATGATTTTTCGTTAATTATAAAATGCATTTCTATGTTGAAAATAAAGCATTTTGGAAAATATGACTTAGGTGTCAAAATAAAGGTCAAAGTGACATATTTTTGTAAAATGTCAATTATCTAAGAATAAAGTTCATCTGGTGCCATAATATACCACAAAAGGTGTTATATATCATATTAGATTCCATTGAGCTATATATTTACATATTTATAAACTTAGGTAAAGAATATTGTGGATGGGATGGGATTGGAGAGGGGGAGCAGGATCTTTTTTAATTTTTGAACTTCAAATCGTCTATAAATGTGTTGTTATGTTCATAATTAAGATAAACTGGCTCAAATTTTACTATTTTCTCCAATGAATGGCATTTGAGAGAATTAATTATATATAATGCAATGCACATTTAAAGTTATATGTGCCTTAACTGGCCGAAAATTTGGACATGTTTTTTTTCTTCAATTATCTATTGAAAACTATAAGTTTTAAAGTTTTAATAAAGCTGTGAAAATCATTCAAATGGACAGACAAACATATATAATGCCTTATAAACGTTAGTTGGAACACATAGGTTATGCACTGTGAAATTCTTGTTTTTTATGCCTTATACACGTTTAGATGGAGACATACCTTCAGAAATCACTTTACAATATTAATAAAAATGTAACTGTAAAAATGCGCAATGAAATTGTGGACAACAATATGGCTTCATGGTCTGACCGTATGAACTCATTTCACTACACTGAAGATGTTAATATAATGATTTTTGGCAGTACTGCCAAAAATCATTTTCAGCTCTCTTTTGTACTCGTAAAACTAAAACCTATACATTGAAAGTATTGTAATTCTCAATATGTTGGTAACTTTTGGAGTTGAATAACATATTAAAAGCTCTTCTTGTTTCGTCACTATGAAAAATACGGCACATATAACTTTAAAACATTTACAAAATAATTATTGCATTTCAAAATTTTATAGCAAAGTATTTGAGCAAGTATATGACCCTCTGAACATAAGAAAAAACACATAGTGTTGTTTTAAAGATTAAAAAATAAAAATCCCTCTCCTCCCCCATCCGATCTCAAAATATTCTTTATGATATGCAAATATGTTGCACAATGCAATCTAATATAATGTATATAACTTTTTTTTCAGGTATATTATGGCACCAGATGAACTTAATTCTTGAATAATTGACATTTAACAAAATTAGGTCACCTTGAGCTATTTTTTACATTAATTTATATTCTCCGAAATGTTTTCCTTTCAACATATAAATGCATCTTAATTCATGAAAAATCATTTAAAAATATCATTTGGTTTCAACGAAACGAGACAAAAAGAAAATTGCCTCTTCTATCTTACCCCCCACAACAAACAAGGGACTCCGACCTGATCTTAATCAAATGTCATATCATGATGTCTTAAACCCCGGGTATCTGTAAACAAAAAATAATGCTTATCGGTCATGGCCACCAGAGGGCCCAAATTGACACTCCTCCTTTAAACCTTGAACATTCGTCATAGTTGACGACTAATCCCCCCGCTGCACATATTTAGTAATAACCCAATTAATATTTTTGTTTGATTTATTAACGTCCTATTAACAGCCATAATCATGTAAGGACGACCTTCCATGTATGTGGAGTGTAGCGTGTATGAAGTGCGAGGTGCGTGTTTTGGGAAACATCGGTATGTTCGTGTTGTGTCTTCTTGTATAGTGGAACTGTTGTCCTTACTATAGTGATATATCACTGAAACATGCCGCCGAAGACATTAAGATTGGACATCAACAATTGATTTCACAAACAGCCTTGAGGTTATCATCTTGTCCTTTGATACTTTGTGCAATTAAACCCCATTAGTATGGTAACATATTATTATCGTTATTATGAAAGGTCAATGGCTAATGTATATCGCATTAAAGGAATAATTCAGTCCAACAGTACATGGAAATTTGCATACATAGTCTAGTTACCTTACCTTAAGTTAAAAAGTATCAATTATGACACCATAAAACACATACTTAAAATCGACAATGTGGCAATATTGAAAATTTTGATTTGAAATATTTTACGCATATACATTATCATTATAACTGTATACCTATCTTTTTTGTAAAATAGAAATAAAAGAGTAAAGGCACGAAGGGCAAAAACGCCTCCTATTCAATATTTTAATTAAATTGAATGATAAGGATTTCAATTCTCTTGCAAATGATGAAGCCCATCTCATTCCATTGGCGTGAAACTTTGCTCTCCGCTGATTGATATTTATTCATTTCCGTCTTCTGATATTCCTTTGTTAAATGGACGTGATTTAGTCTCTTTTCTAATTGCCCTAGCAACTTTGTCTTGCTGCTTCTAATAGAGACATTTTCGTCAGATTTACGCTTGCCAGTGGATCCTTTGTGGCTATGTGTGTCAACTGAAATATTTTCAATAGTTCTTTATGTTGAATTTGTCTCTGTCCATTCGGCATTCATATTGGCTTCGCTGTTCCAAATATCGATACCCTATACAACTTTATCCTTCGATAGAACCACTAGAAAAATCAAGTATCCACTTGCAAAATATACCATATACCCATTGGTTGTTCGCGTACATATTAAAATGATGTAAAATCTAAACTAGACCTAACTAATTAACTTTGTAACTGAAAACTCAAAAAAGAGTACTAGAAACTCAAATGTTGACTCGAAACAGTTGACTAGAAACTCGACAAAAAGAATTCCTTGCTAAACATACAGGGAGTAGGACGTATGGTTCGCCCGTTGTCCGTATGATGTGACGGGCAACATGTTTCGGTGATATAGCACTATAAAAAGGGCAACAGTTCCACTATACTTTTGTTTGTTTGTTTGTTTGATTAATTTACGTCCTATTAACAGCTATGGTCATGCAAGACACAACACGGATATACCGCAGTCTTCCAAAACACGAACCACACGCTTCATAGACATTGAGAAACAACACAAGACGTCGAGAATGAAACAAAAACACGTTCATGCCCCTCTCTTATTTTATTATCGAAGTATCTGAAAATCTTCAGAAGATTCACCGATTGTCCGGTAAAGCTTTCCCAATACTAGCAGACGACCAATCATTGTCGTCAAGTACCCATTCTCACCATCGACTAGTTGTATTTGTATTGTTATACGCGAATTTTACCTGAAGAAAGACATGACAGAAAATCTTACCGTGTAGGTTTCCTTAAAATATTACCAAGTACACACAAATTTTCAAGCGATGGTTACAATGGGTACTTTCAAAATTTGCAAGAATTCACTGGCAAAATTTGACCGTTGCCACTGTAGCTGGTTTTACATATATTTTGGAATTATTTATGATGAAAGAATCTAGGCCTACATTATTCTTGCTATCTTCTAAAATAAAAATCTTGTATTGTTTAGACACGTTGTTCACATATATAATTTAAAAAAATATATATATTTTAAGATCTCGATACTGTATTATTGCAAATTTAATGGAAGGACATTCACATCATTTTTCAAATAAGCGTTAGATACATACACGCAGGTAGCTCTAATGTTATCAACTTTGTAGTTTGGATATTGGTTAAGTGTTTCTGAAGAGGAACTTCACATATATAATAATGAAGCACCAATTTTGTACTGTAAAATGGACAATGCAATTAAATATTTTGTTTTGTTTTAAATTTTCAGTACCTAACGAAGAAATGGAATTTCTTGGAGATGGTAGACAAGACATTTTTCCACATTTTGGTTGTACGTATTTTCTATGCAGTTATTTCCACATTTTTGCGCATAACTCTGTATTTCCGATTTCCGTATTTTTCCACATTATGTTTTCTGAATTTTGTCTACTTCACATTTTTTCCCGTATTTTTCAAATTGTTCTAAATTTTACTGAAATTAGAAATAGAACGCGAGTTCGATTTCTCTTTAAAGAACTTACTTTAACCGGTTCATCACGCACACCTTCAAACACGAGTCCCTCTGGTAAGGGTGTGTTTGGTCCATATCTAAAACAGAAACCATAATAATTATCACAATTTTTGTTCGTTTGATTAAATAATGTGTTTTTGACAGGATCAGGAAAGGACTGCCTCCCACGTGTGCAGTGTGTTGCGTGTATGAAGTGCGGATGTGTGTTTTGGAAACAAGACTAAGAAAAACAATAAACGCCATATATATAGTTACAAAAAGCCGTTTTATCAATTTAGTCTGTATCGTTACGTGATCCTGATGTTACCTTTCATGTATTTGATATCAAGCTTTAAATGAGGTAGCCAATGCTTTACTTGTAAAAGTGGTATAAAACGATCGGTTAAATATAATAGAATCTTTCACCCCCTGTGGGCTGAGACAGGAGAATCTCAACCCGAGGGGTAATATTCTAAGATGTCAAACATAAGGCTTGTCGATTGTTTGACAGCTTAAGAATCCCATCCCGAGGGTTGGGATATCCTGTCTCACCTAGGTGAATGATTATTTTTCTCTTATCCTGTGCACTACTTTGTATCTCACGTGCAAAGATCTCGTGTAGCTTGTTTTTTACTCTAGTGTCAGATTTTTTTGTTTGTTTGTTTGATTAATTTACGTTCTATTAACAGCTATGGTCATGTAAGGACGGCCTCCCATGTATGCGGTGTGTTGCATGTATGTTGTGCAGGGTGCGTGTTTTTGGGAGACTGCAGTATATTCATGTTGTGTCTTCTTGTATAGTGGAACTGTTGCCCTTTTTATAGTGCTACATCACTGAAGCATGCCGCCGAAGACACACCAAGCAACACACCCCACCCGGTTACATTAAACTGACAACGGGCGAACCAGTCGTCCCCACTCCCTGTATGCTGAGCGCCAAGCAGGAGCAGAAACTACCACTTTTATAGACTTTTCAATACAAATTTTCACATTTTTTTCTTTTCAGAATATTTAGGACCTAACGTTTAGGTTAATTTTAATACTCCAATTCATTGAATTAATATATGAAACAAAGAAAAGAATTGTCAACTATAACTACATTTGAAGTTGACCCTGGTTCATTAAGATGTAATATTTTAATACTAATTAAATTAATATCAATCTGATTAAAATACAGATCCTTGTAACCACTCCGTTCAACATAGGATCTGACAATACCCGATATGGGGTCACGTTCGGATGACCTTTTATCACGTGTATTCCAGATCAAATACATTTTCTACATATTTCTACGTGAATTGTTAACGCCATTTCGTCCAAGTAAGCATACATATTTAGAATTGTTGTGCACTTTGGGCGACATGACTACGTACACGAAAATTATTCGGACAGTTTTTTTTCAAACTAGTTCGTCCCCACCCAAAGGGCATCCTGACGTGACCCCTAATGGGATGTTCTCAGATCCTCATATCGAACAAATGATAATAAGGATCTGTATTATAATCATTAATATATGAAACAAAGAAAAAAATTGTCAACTCAACTACAATTGTACAGTGTTAATATTAGAACCATTTTTACTTAATTTCCACGAAATGAAATATTTGTTTTATTTGAAAGTACAATGTATCAGGGAATGAAATCCATGTTAGAGCTGCACAAAAAATATTTTCTGATGTAAAAAAAAAAAGCCCAAAAATTCTGGATATCCCTGTCAGGGTAAGAGAAATAATATATTCCATATAACACTGGATTTTGGTAAACGCGTAAATTTTTGGCCCTGCAGGTAGGGCGTTAGAATTGTACCTGCTGCCCCTATTGCATGATCGTAAAAGGCGACTAAATTTAGGATCTTATCTTTTCTCTTCTTCCTAACTGACTTTATCTTTCCTAATGCCTCCCTTGGCACCGCCTCACTTTTGGCCTTGAGTTGAGCGTTCGCCCCTGTGAGGAAGGCTCTGGATTCTGTCCCCTGGCCGAGACACACCAAAGTCTATAAAAGTGGTAGTTTCTGCTCCTGCTTAGCGCTCAGCATACAGGGAGTGGGACGACTGGGTCGCCCGTTGTCAGTATAATGTGACCGGGTGGGGTGTGTTGCTTGGTCCGGGTAAGAGAAATAATATATTTCATATAACACTGGATTTTAGTAAACGCGTAAATCTTTAGTATTTGAATTGCTTGACGCAGTACATATGAATGAATTTCAAAAAAGTATTGTCAAATTGTCGAGGCGATCTATTCTAAGGTCATTCTCAAAATAAACATATAAACAAACAAGAGACCTACGAACCTTCACGTTCACCCGAGATTTTATACATGATGAAAGAATGAAATAAAAATACAAACATTATGAATATTGACCTATTGCACCCAGCATGCTCTTGAAGTCAATTAGTAAAGTGTTTTTACCAATTTGATTTTATATTATATGAAGAGTACATGTATTCCATCACATCTGTGAATTCAGAAGGTTCCTGAAATTGAAATACCTATGAAAAATCTGTTTTCCGTAGACATGTTCTATCTATCTCACACTTATACTGAAGCCAACACACATACATGCATATTGATTGCAGTAATGATGAACCTTACATTTATTGTCTTGAAACTATCGAACATGAGAAAATAAAAATAGAAACGGAATACATACCCTCCGAAGTAAACTTGAAGTACATTGAAAAACGTATTTGGCGAGATCAAATCTGTAAAACATCAAACAAAGTTTAATTGATAAGACAAATGTATTTAGGTAGTTAGCTCCCTTACCCATGTGTGTATCAATCGTTTTTCACCTATTTCCCAAGAACAAACACATACAGGGGAGGTCGTAATTAAAATACCCTAGCTGGTAATATAACGTTAACTCTTCGAAACAAATTGTTTGTTTGTTTGATTATTTTAACGTCCTATTAAGAGCCAGGGTCATGTAAGAACGGCCTCCCGTATGTATGCAGTGTGTAGCGTGTGTTTGTATGTTTGATTAATTTACGTCCTATCAACAGCTATGGTCATGTAAGGACGGCCTCCCATGTATGCGGTGTGTTGCGTGTATGTTGTGCGAGGTGCGTGTTTTGGGAGACTGCGGTATATTCATGTTTTGTCTTCTTGTATAGTGGAACTATTGTCCGTTTTATAGTGCTATATCACTGAAGCATGCCGCCGAAGACACCAAGCAACACACCCAACCCGGTCACATTATACTGACAACGGGCAAACCAGTTGTCCAACTCCCTGTTTGCTAAGCGCTAAGCAGGAGCAGAAACTACCACTTTATAGACTTTGGTGTGTCTTGGCCAGGGGACAGAGCCAAGAGCCTTCCTCACAGGGGCGAACGCTTAACTCAAGGCCAAAAGTGAGGCGGTGCCAAGGGAGGCATTAGGAAACAAAGTCAAGTAGGAAGAAGAGAAAAGATAAGATCCTAAATTTAGTTGCCTTTTACGATCATGCATTAGGGGCTGCAGGTACAATTCTAACGCTCTACCTGCAGGGCCATGTAGCGTGTGCAAACCAAATTAAGCTCCACACTGTAATTAGGGAAAATGTGTTGATTCAGTTTACCGTGATATTTGGGGAGCAGTTTTGTCATTTTCCCAAGCACGAGTCCTATGTCCTCTAAACAGCTCGTCAATGAGGCGGAATCGGAGGCTTCAGTGGCGTATATGGCATCCAATATCCGCTGTAAAGTAATATTTAGTATGACAATGCTTTCAAATTCAAATATACCACAGTCTCCCAAAAACACACACCTTGCACTACATACCCACTACACACCCTATACATGAGAGGCCGTCCTTACAAGACACTGGCTGTTTATAAGACGTTAATAAAACAAACAAACAAGTCGAATTCAAAACTGATCTTTATGGTTCACATTTATATTCTGGTGTTGTCAGCTTGTGCTAACAGCCCACGTCAGTAACCATTTGTTGTATCTAGAGAATGATTGGAAGTAAAAACAAGAGGCCAAAGAGTGACGGTCACCCGAGTGCTGGTTCAAATCTATAAAAAAATAAACTTTAAAGTTGAACTTTCGTATTAGAATTTTTCTATCTTTTTGTTTTTCATTTTGATAGTTAGTGTATTATGTTACCAAACCTTATGCTTAAAATTCCAATTTGCTTTGCTAACGTTAAACAACAAAACCAAACTAGAAGTCAATCAGTGTCAGTGATTTTATAAATTTCACTTTTTAATCTATGGCGATTATTTGGTTCCATCAAACCTGTGAATTCAGAAGAAATTTTTGAAATTTTAGCCATTTTGGCCCCGTCCCTCTGGTCCCTGGGGGTCGGCCAGGACTAATACGGATATGACGATAAAATGCTATCTCAGGCTAATAATTCTAACCCAGTTTGACTAATTTCCTATGAAAAATAAGCAGATAACATTCATAAATGTGTTTTTCCTATATAAACTATAGTAAACTTGACCCCCTCCCCAGGGGGAAACATGAGACCCCAGGGTCATATAATTCACAATTTTTGTAAAGGACCTTAAGAGCTTTCCATCTATGAAGAGTATTTGATTCTACCAGTTTAAGAATTTCAGAAGAAGATTTTTGAAGTTATAGCTTATTTGACCCCTTTTGGCCCCACCCCTAAGGCCCCTGGGAGGCAGTCATGGAAAAATAGGATTCAATGGCCATTTCATAGGGATAATTCTGACAACATTTGACTCATTTCCTTTTACAAATGACAAAATAAAGCTCAAAAATGTGTTTTCCCTACATAAACTATAGTAAACTTAGAGCTGAAACCCAAGGGTCATATAATTCACAATTTTTACCTTTAGACCTTTCTATCTATGAAGAGTATTTGACTCCATCACATCTGTGAGTGGAGAAGGAGATTTTTGAAATTATAGTCAATTTTACCCCTTTTGGCCCCTCCCACAGCCCCTTGGGGGGTGGGGACCATATAATTCACAATTTTGATTGGCCTTATGCCTTAGAAGGTTTGTGCAAAATTTCTTGAATTTACTTCAGCGGTTTTTGAGAAGAAGTCGAAAATGTAAATTGTTTATGGACATACGACACACGATGCACGACGGACGACGACGGATAAAAAGGCGATTAGAATAGGTCATTTAAGACTTCGTCTCAGGTGACCTAATAAAATCTTGTTGATATTTGGCTATATGGTATTTTTTGATAAAATTAACGTCCTAATAGCTATCAGGGTCATTTAAGGACAGTCCTCCATTAATATGGTGTGTCTGAGGTTAGGGAGACTGCTGTATATTCGTGATGTGTCGTCTTGCAATAGAGTAACTCTTGTCCCTTTCAGTGCTATTCCACTGAAGCATGCCGCCGAAGACTCACATCAGGGTCATACAAGGACGGCATCACATGTGTGCAGTGTATAGCCATAATGTAGTGCGTGGTGCATGTTTAAGGAGACTTTGGTATGTTTGTGTTGTGTCTTCTTGTATCGTAAAGCTATTGCCCTCTTGTTGGTTGTTGTGTCTTCTTGTATCGTAAAGCTATTGCCCTTTTGTTGGTTTGTTTGATTATTTTGACGTCTTTATATATTTATATATATTTATGGTCATGTAAGTACAGCCTCCCATGTACATGTATGCAAACGGTCAAATTATACTAACTTGCGAACCAGTCGTCCTACTCCCTGCATGTTGAATAGAAACTAACTGCTAAGCAGGAGTAGAAACTAACACTGTAAATCGGCCAGGTGACCAAACCAAGAGCTTACTTCACAGGGACGAACGCTCAACTAAAGGTCAAAAGTGAGGTTTTGTCAAGCGAGACGTTCGGATGTTATATTGAAGAAGAGGAAAAAAATGTACCTGCTTCCCCTATTGCATGACAGAAGGAGAAAACGAAGGGTAGGAAGGAACTGATAAAGGAAACGGATAATTTAATAAACGATGTGTTAAGACTTGTGCGATGGAGGAAGAATTGATGAAATTCAGAGAGGTGAATAAGAGATCAGGTGAATATATTGCAAGATTTGAGAAGACTAGAAATGGAAAGAGCCGAAGTTTTGGATTGTATGGGTTTTAGTTTGTTTGGTTAATTAACGTCTTATTGGCAGTCAGGATCATGTAAGGACGGCCTCCCATGCGTGTGTTAAGTGCTAGGTTCGTGTCCTTGGAGACTGCGTAAAGCAATATCGTGAGAAATAGAAGTGATTAGGGTTCGTTAAATATCTTTAACTTGTGCGTGCCTCGAAGGAGATGGCCGGGAAAATAACGTCATTGTAGGGATTGTACAACAACTAAGCGTTATTATGTGTGTTTGGGTTGGGATAATGTTATTAATAATGATCCGAGTATTGTAGAATAGGACTGCTGAGCATAATAAAGTCGTTATTATATATAGCCATTGTTCTATTTATTGTAGGAAGATTATATTATGTATATTTGACAATATGCTTTGTATAAAGGCGGTGCATGTTTTCGGATACTGCGGATTGCGTCTTCTTATGGTGCTATATCACTGGAGTATGTTGTCGAAGGCAGCATGCAACATTTAAGGACCTGTGATGGTGGAGGAAAACCAGAGTTCCGCCTACCAAACACTTTGATCAAACACAGCGATTAATGTTTTCGTGGCCATTACTTCGCATTTGAGAACTAAATGTTTAGCTTATTTTGTTTGTTTGTTTGATTCATTAACGTCCTATTAAGAGCTATGGTCATGTAAGGACGGCTTCCCGTGTATGTGGTGTGTTGCGTGTATGTTGTGCAAGGTGCGTGTTTTGGGAGACTGCGGTATATTCATGTTGTGTCTTCTTGTATAGTGGAACTGTTGCCCTTTTTATAGTGCTATATCACTGAAGCATGCCGCGGAAGACACCAAGCAACACATCCCACCCGGTCACATTATCCTGACAACGGGCGAACCAGTCGTCCCACTCCCTGTATGCTGAGCGCTAAGCTTGAGCAGAAACTACCACTTTTATAGACTTTGGTGTGTCTCGGCCAGGGGACAGAACCCAGAGCCTTCCTCACAGGGGCGAACGCTCAACTCAAGGCCAGAAGTGAGGCGGTGCCAAGGGAGGCATTAGGAAAGATAAAGTCAGTTAGGAAGAAGAGAAAAGAAAAGATCCGAAATTTAGTCGCCTCTTACGAGCGGCAGCAGGTACAGTTTAGTTTATTTATCTACGTCTTACATGTATCAAATATTGCCCGATGAAAAAGAGAGGAACTGTTCAATGGACTGAATAGGGCTTATATATCTTTTAACATAGCAATTATTTGGTGTAAGAATGATATTTTTTCTACACAAAATAATTTTATCTTCAAAGTAACCTACCTGAATTGCAGGAGCAAATGTAAGTTCAATCTCCATAGCTGCTGTAAGAAACCTGTCGGCTTCATTTCCCCCAGGTAGCTTGTAAATGGTTCGGAAGTTGCTGCAATAAGTTAAAAGTATGACTTTAAGATTATATTTTGTCGTGTTGGTAAAGTTTTATACAAACCCTT
Source organism: Argopecten irradians (assembly GCF_041381155.1). Classification (NCBI taxonomy): domain Eukaryota; kingdom Metazoa; phylum Mollusca; class Bivalvia; order Pectinida; family Pectinidae; genus Argopecten; species Argopecten irradians. The sequence goes on from NC_091138.1 coordinate 44,200,127, forward strand.
TACTCAAGCAATGATCAGTAGATCGAGATCTATATTATAAATATCATTGTTAGATTCGAATGATACTGATGAATTTTCGTCATCTTTGTGACATTTAGTCACTCTAGCATTAAATTCAAGATTGTTTTTCATGTCAGAGTTGCGTTCTAGCTACGAGTTCCGATTTGAATAAAGAGATGTACTTACCCCAGCGATAATGGTCTACAACAATCAAAGTATGGATTTCTTATTTTCTTCATTATTTTATATAAAAAGATTAGCATTTTGTTCTGGCCGAATATAAATCATTACACCAAATAAGTTTAGTAATTTAAGTTTTGACTATACCAAACATGATGTGCAAAGTTAAAAGTTTGATATTATTCAATATTTGAATACTTGCAACATTTGTTTGTTTGATTAATTAACGTCCTATTAACAGCTATGGTCATGTAAGGACGGCCTCCCAAGAATGTAGTGTGTTGTGTGTAAATTGTGTGTTTTGGAGACTGCGGTAAATTCATGTTGTGTCTTCTTGTATAGTGAAACAGTTGCCCTTTTCATAGTGCTATAACACTGAAACATGCCGCCGAAAATTACAAATACAATTTTAACATCAAAGCCTTTTGGTCAGTGGCAAAGGCACATTATAATGTCTTTTGATATTTATACTGTGTCGTATTTTTTCTTTGATCTTATTCCATAACAGTAAATAATAAAATTGAAACTAGAACTAGCTGTTAAATTTATTACGTAACTGATAAAAGTTGTACTGGACCTACATCGCATAAGGAATGTCATTGTAATCAACTTACGCTTCGGGGTCAATAGGTCGCCAGTTCCACACTATGATATCACAGTAACACATAACTGGTGCTAAGGACAACCTTTCAGAAACTCCGTAAAACGGTACAGCTATACATGCTGGTATTTTCTGAAATATGTCACAGCTATTCATGATGGTATTTGCTAAAATATGTACAAAATGTCACAGCTATTCATGCTGGTATTTGCTAAAATAGGCACAAAATGTCACAGCTATACTTTCTGGTATTTACTGAAATATGCATGATTAACGTACATATTATAGATCTTGCAACAATTGTATTAACAAAATTAAAACAAATGGTAAGATAATTGGATAGTAATAATTACTTTGTCCTAAGATACACTGTCGCATATTATTATCGCAATATCTACTTTTGTGAGGAAACTGAAATGAAATACTAGCTTTAAAACGAACTGATTTGCCATTTTTCGGGTTCTGAAAGTTTTCAAGTTTGTTATAAAGACTTACCCCAACAGGATCATCTGTCCCATTCTGCCAGATATAGCCGGCCACAAACAAGCACAACTGCATGTGAGCAAGTTGCAACTCTGCTTCTCCAGAAAGCTTCTTATGATCGAGCAATTCAAGCTTCAAACAAAATCATTTTTGTATACAAGATAAAAATAGTACAAGTAAAGACATTATCATATGTTATCGTATGTTATGTTACAATTGCGGTTTCAAAATAATTTTTAAGTTTGATAATTTTATTTACCACTTTATTCTTGCTGAACATTTTAAAGACGAAACGGGAATAGTAATATGCCGAATACCATTAAGCACAGGTTATATACACAATTAATACATTTTTATTTAAAGTAACTTATCCTGTCAAAGTAAAATTCCTAGTGAATTAGGGACCGGGATTTTGGTCGCATTCTTGCTGCACACTGTACTGTATATCTTCTCATTATGGATAATGAAGATATTCAACAAAAATTTCAAAAAAAATTAATGTGTTTGTGATTCCCAGTTTAGGGTCTAGTGTCTTGTCTTTATACTTTCTATTTGGGTGTTAAGAATCAACAAAGCGTTCATACTGGAATCTAAATTTGCTGTCATATTCCAATCCACCTGTGGTAGACATACATATGGGAATTCATTAAGATCATACCTTGTCTACATGTCCTCTTATAGTTCTGCTTTCCATCAGTTCTAAGATACGGCTTGACAGGTCGTTCCATGGCTTGAAATATTCCGGAAGCTTTTCCTGCTTGGAGATAAACAATTAAAAGAACGTTCTCTTAAAGCTTTTAGGATACAGCGAGTATGATACAGTAGTCCCTTCATCATTGTCTTTTGATTTCAACTGTACAACTAAGTGATATCAAGCTGATTTAGTTAATCTCTGCTTGATCTATAATGATAGTTGTTTTATTGTTAGAGTTCTAGTTCCCATGATTACCATTCTAAATATGCATAAATTAGGCGGATTTGAAATTTTGCCAATTTGCCCATTGTCAGCACTATGTGATTGGTGTGATGTGCTTGTTAGAGTTTCTGATGCTTTTTCCCAGTAAACAAAGCGCAATCATGTAGCCACTTCAGATGCATTTTTAAAATAAATAAAAAGTTTGATCAAAGATCAAGAGGTAATAATTAGGCAAAATTGATAAATCTTACAAATTTCTTAATGTATGCATAGTTCGCATGGATAACATGTTAACTACTCCTTTAAGAACGGAAATTGCATGCAATGCTTGAAGTAAGTGGTGCATGTATTAGGATATTCGGTATATTTGTGTAATCTTATAATAACTGAACGTTTTTATATTGTGTTTGTTTGTTTGATTAATTAACGTCCTATTAACAGTCATGGTCATTTCAGGACGGCCTCCTTTGTATTTGGTGTGTAGGTTATTTTAGAAGACTAGTATTTTTGTGTTGTTCCAATATAATGCAACTTAATATGATATTTGACATTTTTCCTGGTATTTTATTATAGTTTATGAAAAATTATTATTAAAAATATATTTGGTTCCAGCAAAACTGGACAAAACAGAAAATTGACCTCCCTGTTTAACCCCCATAACATACAAGGGACTCCGACCTGACGCTAACCCTCAGGTATCTGTAAGCAAAAATATGCAACCAACAAATTTTTATTATCAACTAAAATGTTTCATCTTACAATTGTTACTGCATTTATTCCTAAGCTTGCGATTCTGATCTATGATATCTGAAATGTGTAAAAGATATTACAATTCAAGTGTATACATAGCTGAATTATATCACACTTGTTTGTTTGTTGCGACATACTCACCAAATTATTGTTATTTAGAAATCCCGCATTTTCAGAGATGTTGAAATCCTCTAAGTTAAGCCTAATTTTGTTACCCTCCATTGCTCATTCATTCGATTTTAACATATATTTTTCAGAGAGGTCATCAATGCGGTTTGTTATCACGTAAACAAACACATAGGGCTATAGATTGACATATAATCTTCACACGTTTATGACCTATATCGTAGCTCTACTTGAATTGCGCCATAGCTAACTTTTAGTGTGTACGAACTTGGTCATGCATTAGATAAGGGGTCCCAGACCGGCTGTATCGCGCACCTGGATAATGCAATAATTACTAAAACATTAAGAGGAGAGAAGCATATCACATATCAATAAAGGACCTCTTTCACAAACAATAGCAATTTGCCCACGGTCAAATTTTACTAAAACTAAATGTTATATGTAGCAACATTAATGAAAACCCATGAAATACGTTTAAAAATTCAAAAGGTCACAGGTGCTATGGCCAAATTAAAATTACCTTGTAGAGGTGTATGACAGGGTTCCCTTTTTGATCCAAAACTGTATTATTGTTCGTGAAAGCGGTACTTCGTTTATTCGAATAATGATGACACAACAATTTTAGACTAAATTGGTTCCCTTAGCAACTCATTTAAGTGAAGGAGGGTCACTCTCTTATAAGAATATATATATCCATATGTTTCTGTCTATAGAGTGTAAATATCCTTTGAGAACATTTATTCCTTCTATTTTCCCTATAGACTAGACTGCATAATGCTGGAGTTTAAATACATAACTTCGTTTTTGCTTATTTTAACGTCCTATTAACAGCTAGGGTCGTGTAAGGATGGCCTCCCATGTATGCAGTGTGTAGCGCGTGTGAAGTGCGAAGTGCGTGCTTTGAGAGACTGCAGTATGCTCATGTTGTGTTTTTATTGTATAGTGGAACTGTTGCCCTTTTTATAGTGCTATATCACTGAAGCATACCGCCGAAGACACCAAGTAACACACCCCATCCGGTCCCATTATAGAGAGCAACCAACTAAATGATTTTACATAGACCACAGTGTTAAACTTTGTTAAAGTTTTGTACTGTATTATTAAAACAAATAAATATTAGTTAGGTATTGTGTCCTATAATTAAAGTCTATGTTCTCATATAACACTAGATAGAAAAAAAAAGTTTGGGTCCTTCTGCTCAAACTCCAACCAGGGTAGCTTTATTGAAATCAGGCGCATTTTGCACTAAAAAATCCGGAAATTCTTATGTTTTTACCTATTCATTATCAAAATTGATATTTTGAACCTAAATCTCGATATGAATTTCCAAATTGATATCATGGTTATCTAGGAATAATTACCTGTCAGAAAACATTTTTACTTTTGAAATTCATAATTAGCCAGCCAATCAGCGGCCGGGTTAAGATTCTATCATGGGCTCAATCTTGTATACACAGGGGCCATTTCAAAGGTCTTTTTTTAGTTGGTTGATCCCTATACTGACAACGGGTAAACCAGTCGCTCCGCTCCTTGTATGCTGAGCGCTAAGCAGCAGCAGAAGCTACCAATTTTATACACTTTGGTGTATCTCGGCCAGAGGACAGAACCAAGAGCCTTCCTCACATTGGCGAACGCTCAACTCGAAGGCCAAAAGGTAGGCGGTGCCAAGTGAGGTATTAAGAAAGATAAGGTCAGTTAGGAAGAGAGAAAACGATAACCTCAAATCGAACCTCTGGTAGCTGGTAACAAGATTTTGGTTATACGGTTTTATTTTACCACTCGGTGTCGGATCAACAACCAGCATTTATAAATGTCAATAAGTTATGTTAATAAATGTATTCAGAATCAAGATAACCATTCGCCTATGTTACAGTACACCCTCGACAAAAGTACATTTTTGGGAATTTATATGTTTTATTAAATTGACGTCCTATTAACAGCCACGGTTATGAAAGGATGGCTTCCTACATCGTATGTATGTGGTGTGTAGTGTCTGTGAAATGCAATGTGCGTGTTTTGGAAGATTGCGGTATGTTCGTGTTGTGTCTTCTTGTATAGTGAAACCCAAATCAAAATTACTATAGTAAAGCAGGTAGGGAACGTAATAAATGAATTCACTCATAAAAATTCATAACGCATGTAACCGTCCTTAAAGGTCCTGCCCGTTAATAAACACGACGTTAATCGAATCGCTTTGTTTGTTTTAGTTTTACGGCCCATCGACAACTAATGTCATTTCGAATCGCCCAACAACTTAGTGATGATCTACACTTGCTGTGCTGCATTAATGCTATCATGCGAGATATACATAGGCTTATCTGTTAAAACGCGTACTTGAGATAACGCCTGGGTTGCTCAAACACGCAAATAATAAAGCTATAAACAGACAGGGTCATGTAATGTAGTGTCTTGCGTGTGTGAAGTGTGAGGTGAGTGTGCTATCAGACTGCGGTATATTTTGTGTTGTGTGTTCCTGTAAAGTGAAACTCGTGTAACGGTTCGATTTGTCGTGTCCTTTAATATGTCACAAACCTTGAATAACCCAGGTTCTATGGAATCACTCGCGGTTCCCTCCCTATATGTTCGTTGTGTAGGTCAAAGGTCACCTAAGAAACCAGCTTCGTGTACCATGAAGTAAAAGTCAAGGCAGAGATAAACTTAACGATATATTTATTAACAACACATGGATTGCAAAGGTAAAACATATCACAATATACATATACTACTCCTCTCAACTTCCACACGTTTCCCCCATAACCTAAGTACGGTACAAATATATAACCCAAGGGACCGTAGAATATACAGATACTAATACCTACACCTACAGTATAAACCTACAGCTAACATCTTAGTAATACTGTAACATTTAGCACCTAATAAACCTACCCACAGTCACCGCCCGACTCCTAACGTTAGAGGGGACTAGAAAGGAAGTAGAAAGTGAGCCTACCAGCCAAGGGCTTTCTAAAGACTGACGAATTATCACGTTACACATCATTTATACCCCGTGTAGAATACGGCAAAAGTCTCGTGCAAAAAGCTACAAAATACTCGATCCTGGCCTAATGCTATAGAAAATATCAACCAATGAAATTACGTAATCCAAAATATCGGCAAATGGCTATTAAGTACAAACGGAAGGAGAAACGCGTCTACATCCGGTAAAACACAAGAAAATATCAACATGACAAGCTACCGAAGAATAATATTGCAAAATATGCCGAAGTATCAATCCCACGACCAATACAGGCAATGAGATTTCAAGTAAGGTATGCCAACAATAACAACTGACCCATAAATAACCCAACCCGACGTTGTAAACTATGATTCCTAACCACTAAAAATCCATTCCCGCTACATTCCTCCCCCCCCCCTCAAAAAAAATAAGACAAATGCTACACCCAAGCATTTGGCTGGTACAATCCTAATTTCAATTCGAGTCGTATCCACTCGCACATAAATACTGCACATCTAGTACGCAACAATAATTAGAACAACATCAAAAACATGAATAGCCTCCATTCTATTTTTCATGGGTCAGATAATATCCCAACATGTAAAATATACATTTAATCTATTATGCTTCGACGTATCTTAGATCTGATCCATATGTATAATATATAACATCAAATTAACCTTATTTTCCATGACCCTAATAATTAACTTTGTACAAATAACTGAGGTAATGAATGTAAAGTAATATAGATAAACAAATATATATATCAGTTAGCCGCATTTAACTAGCACTAAATGCTTTTGAGAAGAAGAAAAAAATATCAAAATTATAGCTGATGGAAATTAGCAGTACATGTAGAATGCATATAATGATATCAGAATTAATGAGATTGTGGATATACAAACAGATAACCAAAGCAAATTTCATCCGTTATAGGAAATTATATAGGACTGCTATTTATGAGGATTTGTATAACTTTCAATATTGTCAGAAAACAGATTAAACATAAAAATATCTGATTTTATCATCGAAGGTGGCCAAAAAAAATAAAAAAATAAAATAAAATTAAATAAAAAATCCATTCCATCCAGTATAGACGGACATAACTCCAAAACAAATAAACTATACATATGTATATACAGTGTACATATGTAATGTATACACATACACAAAAAAAACTTCCAGGCATTCAACACAAGTAACCATGTCATCAGAGAAAAAAAATAACTGAATTGAATTATATACATTCAATTCCAATAATACAATAGCTTGTACTGGATTTATTCATTAACACATGTAACAATTAACAAACAATACAGTCAATGTTTCTTCATTCCACAGTTTTTTTCGTTACCATGCCCCGGAATGCAGCGCGACGCGTGCTTCCTGTTGAATAGTTGGCAGAAATATAGAATACTATATTTCTATAGACACATGTACCACACATATTTTCCCATATATAATTTATATACACACAAGGGAAAAATTATCACGTAACACATCACTTCCTTCGCCGACACAGAGAGAGAAAAAAAGAAAAAAGAAAAGGATTACATCCACCCCACACATTATTCTGCAAACGAATCAAAGATTTCCTCCCTCCCAAGGTTGATTAAGTCGGATCCGCTTGGAACCTTTTTCAACGTGAACCTCCTCATTCCGACACTGATAAACTGTGTCCTGTAGACCAGGGATGCGGCCGCTTGTGGCCTCTCTGGCTAGGCGCTCCCTTTCCCGTTGAGCCGCAAGCCTCCTGACAGAGGCGCCTGCACGCCATTCCTGTCCCTCAAGGGATTCGGGGGGAAAAAGGCATTATTGCCCCTCGCGGATCCATATAGTAACGATTTGATGACTCTATACCAACCATATCGTCCACTGCCTGGTTGGACAGATGATGCTTACGCACCATATGCCTCCTCAGTTGGCTCCTTTCCACTTGGGAGAAAGTGGCACTGTAAACACTTATAACGAATGACGACTGGGAGGTGCCTCTGCTCCCAGTGGCGGTGGAGATGTCGGTATTCTTTGAAAACCAAGGGCCCACAACCCTCAACCGGACACCTCATGCCACCCTCAGGCCAAGGACCCCTACGACCATTCTCCAGCGTGTCTAACTCAACGGCTGATACTGAGAACTCCATGATGAAGCTGCTAATTATTTAAGATAAAACAAAGCGTAAGTAAGATTTCAGTTTGACTGAAGGGACATCATTTTTCAACCAAATAGAAAGCTGACACATTTCGCCTTGGCAAGCTATATATGATTTATAATACCACACAATATTACCGAGGTTGACTATTAATCTCAGTATCTATATAGAAATTATTCCATAATATATTACAGTATCAGATTTTATCCTTTATATATATATATATTTAACTCCATTAAAGTTGCTTGCAATGAGCTGAACACTTGTATATTATATTATGTATATAAATACTTTACTGAACAGAATACAGCTACAGACAGCTGAGAGGAAAGAAAGGAAATAAAGAGAAGAATTTTATTGTAGGGGACGGTGGCTGTGGGTAATGTGCTAGAACTATGGCGAATACACCATGGGGGTCCCTCACAACTCTACCGGTACGTGTACGAACTGGAGAACCAGGGGCTTCCAGATACTCCGCATCCTTACCAGAAACAGTACAGGGTGCTGGGATGGGTTGTTCCTTCCCCCAGACTTCCGGTATCTGCTTCCGCTGTTAAGGCTTAAGGTGATCTACATGAACGCTAGTGGGATGGGATTTGGGAGTCTTTTGAATTAGGTATGTAACATCTGTGTATTTCCTCAGGACTTTATATGGCCCTGTCCAATCCTGTCCCAACTTGTAAGAAACTGCTGGTAAATACCATCGCCACACAAAATCACCTTCTGCATAAGTCCTAGATTTTAATCCCCTATCAAAATAATTCACCTGTCTCGCAGCCGCTACACCCTAAATTCTCATGTGCTAAACAAAAAGACTTCTGATGGACTCTTGTAACCAGGCTACATATTGACTAGGGCAATAATCTGGGTCATTTTTAGGTAACCCTACCACTAAATCTAACGGGCATGTTGTCTCCCTACCTAACATAAACATGTGTGGGCTATACCCTGTGCTTGAGTGACATGTTGCCCTATAAGCCATTAACACTGATGAATTAACGTTCTATTGAACCGTTATACAAGGCCATCTGATTGTGGTCTGTACGGGGTAGTACGGGTCTTTTCAATACCCAATTTCTCAGCCATACATTTAAACAATTCACTCTCAAATTCCGTCCCCTGTCACTATGAATCTGTCTAAGTACTCCAAAACGACTGAAAAATTCAGAACAAAGTTTATCTGCAACTGTAAGGGCAGTATGATCGGGGGTAGCAAATGCTTCCACCCACTTTGTAAAATAATCACTCACTACAATGATGTACTTGCTTTTATTATTTGTTTCAGGCAGACCTCCCAGAATGTCGATAGCTATTCTATCCATTGGTCTCCTCCCAGAATGTCGATAGCTATCTATCCATTGGTCTATGCACATGAGCTATGGAGGACCTAAGAGCAGATTTACTTGGACCTGGGCCTGGTTTTCTACGTGCACACTGGTCACACTACACCACTGTTATATTGACTCTGTAAGTCCTGGCCAGAAAAACCTTCGCTTAACAAAAGAAATAGTTTTGTCCCTACCGATATGGCCGGAAGTGGGTCCATTATGCAGTTGGCTCATAATATCATTCCTTAAACAATAGGGTGTTAAAATTCTTTGAATTGTCTCCCCTGTCTATCTGTTTAAATCCGTAAGGTACATGACTCCATCATTACCAATGCCCAACTTCTCCCAGTTGTACATACACTCTAACTTCATAGGGCCACAAACACATCCGAGATCTACATGGTTTCGAGGTACATTCTTGTTTCAAAGAAATGATTTTAGCAATATGCTCATCTAATCCTTGTAATGATTTTTTTCTCTACTCCGCAGGAATCTACCCAATTACTAAATGGTTCTTCCGAAGAGTAGGCACTGAGAGGATTTACTCCAACAGACAAGGTGTCTTCCTGGACATGTTCCTAGCCTGTTTCATACTCGATGGCCCCCCCCCCCCCCCGGACTACAATCTGGACAATCTACTCGTTTACATGGTCTAGTTGGAAGTCTTGACAATCCGTCTGCATTTCCATGCATTCCACCAGGACGGTGCACTATTTCAAAATTTTACATCTCTATGATACTCAACCACCTGGCTAACATTCCCTCAGCATCATTAAAGTTTTTTTAACCATATCAACGAAGCATGGTCTGTACGAACAGTAAATTTCTGACCCAAAAGATAATGCTTAAAATGCCGTAAACAATGTTACCAAAGCCTAAAGTTTACTATGGGTGGTGCAATAATTTCGTTGAGCTTTGTTTAAGGTTTTACTGGCATATGCGATTACGCGCTCCTCCCTATCCCGAATTTGCGACAGAACAGCCCCTAGACCGGAATTGCTAGCATCTGTATCTAGTATAAAAGGACTATGGAGGTCTGGATAGCTGAGGATAGGAGGACTTGTAAGCAATGATTTTAGCTCATTAAATGACTTGTCACAGTCTTCAGACCATTTAAATGTTTTGTTTTTTTCTAGTTAACTTCGTAAGTGGAACTGCGATGGTAGAAAAGATGGGAATAAATCGCCTATAGTACCCTGCCATGCCAAGAAAACTTCTTCGTTCCGACACATTGGTTGGCGGGTGCCATTCTAGCACTGACCTACTTTTGCCGGGGTCACAGCTTATTCCGTTCTCTGACACCACATGGCCCAGATAGGAGACATGTGTTTGGAATAGTTCGCACTTACGGGGTTTTCAATTTTAAGTGTGCCTCTCGTAAACACTGAAAAACTGTACTGAGGTTTTGTAAGGCCTGGGTAAAACTAGAACCAAAAACAATAACATCATCCAAGTAGCATAGACACTTAGACCACACTATACCATCCTTAACAATTAAGGTCATGACTCTTGAAAAAGTAGCTGGGGCGTTTGTCAATCCGAACGGCATAACTGTAAACTGGTGCAGCCCTTTATGTGTAGCAAATACTGTTTTAGCCTTATCCTTTTTCTCTCCCATGCCCACTTGCCAGTACCCACTCGCTAAGTCTAGTGTGGAGAACCACTTAGCGCCATGCAACATATCTAATGTGTCATCAATAAGCGGAAGAGGATAAGCGTCCGTTTTTAGTAACAGCATTAAGTTGCCGATAATCTACACAAAAACGAACAGCCCCGCATTTCTTGGTCACCAAAACATCCGGAGCAGACAAAGGGCTATTGCTAGGTTCTATGACCCCGCTTTTCAACATTTTATCAAGCTCATCCTCAACCACTTGTTTCTGACCATAGGATATCCTACGAGCTGGTATTTTTATTGGCTCTGCCTGTCCTGTGTCTATATGGTGTTCACCTAAGTGTGTACGACCCAACTGCCCATCAGGCCCCATAAATATATCTTGATAGTCTACAAGCAGTTGTTTTATTTGTGCTTTTTCCTTGTCTCCTAACTTATCAGACACCCCTTCTAACAGAGGTTCTAAATGGCCCGGTAAGTTACTATCAACTATCTCATCATCAGTCCTATGGACCTTTTCTACCACTTCTACCGTAGCTACCTGCGTATTTTCGAGCAACTTGACAGGCTGAGACGACAGATTCAAAACCGACAAGGTAATTTGTTTCCCTTTCCTCGGTTAAACTAGTGTCTTTGGCTAACAACAAACCATTACACCCAAAATTTTTGACTGACTCCACTATACCTTCTTCTCCATCTATGTCACAATCAATATAACCAGGGAAAATAACATTCTGTATTTTCAGGAATAGAGACTGTCTCATTCACCCTAAGTCTGGCACAAGTATTGGCTGTAGCCACTACAGGCTGCAATTTACACCTATAATTGCCCAACCTGAGGACTTTCTCTGCAAAGCTTATCCCCCCCCCCCCTTATGCTTTGTCAAGAAGTCTATGCCAATAAAACCCCTAAGTCCCTCCAAAATAGCGACTACAACCTCCTGTGTAAAGACTCGGTCTCCTATCCTAAAATTACAAACACACTTCCCATACACTTTTAGATTGTTTCCTGAAGCAGTTGATAACCTCAAATTACTTCTATTCAACTCAGGCTTATTATCTGGTGATATTTGATCATACACTTCGATGGTAACTATAGTTACTGATGACCCTGAGTCAATTAGATACTTGGAATTTGTGTTAGCTACTGAAACGTCAACATACAAACTAGGTTGAACTGCATTTAACATAACTACTGGCCCACTTTTATCACTATCAGAATAGGGGGCTGTACTTTTGGGCACAAGCCCAGCCCTTAGAAGTTTTCCTGCCCTTGAACCACTTCCCCACTAGCCTGGCTAGTCTTTGGACATGTGTATGACAAATGACCCTTTTTCCCCACAAGCATAGCATGTTCTTTCAGACATAGGAACCTGACCACTAGGTTTTCTATTAAAATGCCTCGGAGGGGTGGACAAAGTTTTTGTATCTCCTGTAGTAGTAGTGCCCCTATATCTTGGTTAACAGGTTCAGTGTCTGTGGACCCTACTGCATGAACTGGGCCTAGCTCTTCTGACATTGTCCTAAGTTTTCTAAGTACTTGTTTTGTTAGTAAAGGCCTCAAATTCAACAACACTGCTTATAGCCTGGTCAATTGATTTGGGGTGGCTAATGTACATGTCTCTTAAGTTCATAAGTATCCAAACCTTCAATGAACTGGTTAACTATACACCTATCTTTCTCCTCCCTCGTTGATTTAGGAAATGTCAATGCAGACAGAATTCTTAACCTATCACCAAACTCCATTAAAGACTCGCTCTATTCTCCAAAACTCTCTACCTGAAGGGGAAAACCTCTCTAACAGAGCGTCTTTTAGGATGTCATAATCCCCAGCCTGACTAAGGGTAAGATCTGATAAAACTTTTAGAGCAGTAACCCCTCAAACACATGATGAGTTACTGAGTCTGCTCATACCTATTCCACTGGTTCCAAGATGCAACTCTTTCGAAATGAATGATAAAGACTCTAAAATTAACTTTCCCATCAAAGGACTGAGGCTCCTTTTCCTTACGTTTTTATATTATAACTACCACCTGTGTAGAAGAACTATTTCCTTGTACCTGCATAGGGGTTTCCTTTCTGACATACTCATGTGATGAGTTTTTCACTACCCTGTCCACTAGAATGGAATACAGGCTCCCCAAGCCCCTATGACATGGTATTGTGTCCCTGTAAATCGAGGGAATACTGTCTCACTAGGCCCCTGTGACATCATATTTTGATCTTGCCAACTTACATTACGAGTTGGGGTATAAATATTATTTGCTGGACCCCTCAAATTTGATAACTGTACAGGCACAGGCTTAGGTACAGGTTTACGAGGCTGTTACGGGATATTGACATTGGTATGCGCCGGCCTAGGTCCCTGTGTATTTAACAAACCCTGCCTATTGTTACCGTGCACAAGTCTCTGGTCTAATGTATGTGTTGGGACATTAACATTTGAGCCTCTAATTGTGTTATTACAGCTTGAAGATACGGGCGAACTCGACAATATACCTGAAGTTTTAGTATGCCGATTCGGGGCCACGTACTGTTCACCCGGCTTTGGCAAGTTGAGATTACTAACAGGGGGCGCTCGTCTTGTCACAGTAGACTTAGTATTGGTGTATGGTAAACTATTTACAGGTAATCCCTGTTCACTATAACCACTAGTGTTACCTTCAGCAAACGAAGGAAATGAGTCCTCACGAGGAGACAAACACGGAAACGTCGAGAGATGTCGATTGACGTGCTACTGAGTCACCATGTGTATAAATAGAACCGATAGTCTGTAAACCACTATCTAATGTACACGTGGTATTCGTCAAACTAGAAACTACTACCAAGCTGTGGCAAATACCCACTGGTATAGCTAACAACATATCCATAGTCAGCCATGTCCGACATATTAACTACTACAATTGTCCTTCAGCCATATTGACATTTCGCCCAACAAACAGATAAGATAAGAACTTCCAATAAAATAAGATATAAATACAAATAGGTACGGATTACACGAGCACCGCTCACAGCACCAATTCTGTAATGGTTCGATTTGTCGTGTCCTTTAATATGTCACATACCTTGAGTAACCCAGGTTCTATGGAATCACTCGCGGTTCCGTCCCTATACGTTCGTTGTGTAGGTCAAAGGTCACCTAAGAGCTTCGTGTACCACGAATTAAAAATTCAAGGCAGAGATTAAACTAAACGATATATATTATTAACAACACATAGATTGCGAAGGTTAAAACATAACACAATAAACAGAAACTTTCTCCTCTCAACTTCCACACGTTTCCCCCATAACCTTAATTACACGTACAAATATACTTAACCCAAGTTTACCGTATGAATATACTGGATACTAAAACACCTACACCCTACATTATAAACCTACAGCTAACATCTTAGCAATACTGTAACATTTAGCACCTAATGAAACCTACCAATAGTCACCGCCCTACTCCTAACGTTTAGAGGGGACTAAAGAAAGTAGGAACGTGGAGCCTAACCAGCCAAGTGAGCTTCTATAGACTTGACGAATTATCACGTTACACGAGTGGCAGATTTATAAGCCCCCGTGTAGAATACGGCAAAAGTCTCGTGCAAAAAGCTACAAAATACTCGATCCTGGCCTAATGCTATAGAAAATATTAACCAATGAAATTACGTAATCCAAAATATCGGTCAATGGCTATATAAGTACAAACAGAAGGAGAAAACGCGTCTACATCCGGTAAAAACACAAGAAAATATCAACATGATACAAGCTACCGAAGAATAATATTGCAAAATATGCCGAAGTATCAATCCCACGACCAATACAGGCAATGAGATTTCAACTAAGGTATGCCAACAATAACAACTGACCCATAAATAACCCAACCCGACGTTGTAAACTATGATTCCTAACACTAAAAATCCATTCCCGCTACACATACATGTATATCTGATCATACATACAGATTATAGATCTGAGTTTCTGTAAAATTTATATATCTACTTTCATTAAACTTTCTCCAGAACAGCTGTTATGTTTTTGGCACCATTGTCTTTAAAATCCATAACTTATGTAATTAAAAGAAACAAAAAAAAATATGGAATTCGAGGTTGCAAGATTGCGAGGTGGCTCTGACCGGCCATCCTAATGTCAGATACCATTTTTCTTCTAGAAAACAGTCATATTAATATGTATATAATTGCAAGACTTCAAAGTATTGATGATTGATCATGAGAATACCTGAAAGGTATTGCAGATCAAACTTAATGTAAGATTATCTAAGAGAAATTAAATTTAACTTAAAGGCCTAGAACAACATATCTGGGGTGGTTTTTGCAGCAAAACTATACCAGTAATCATCTATTATTTGCGACAACTCATTATCAATCGTAAAAATCTTGTGACATGTAAAACTGATGGTTCACTTCTTGGATTGGAGTTTTGCTGATATTTATAGAAACTGGCTGGTTTGCTTGTTTTCTTACAAGAATTGAGTTCCTTCGCTGTGTTATGTGTCAATCTTGTGTCCAGACTGTAGAAACCTGGTAAAAAAAGAAAAAAACAAAACAAGAAACCACAAAGAAACACGAACAAAAACATGTTAATGTGAACAAAAGTTAGTATGTAATAAATTCATGAAATTACTAAAAATCGAATATAAAAGAGGACAATTTTATTGAACAATTCCCATCTCATTTTTTCTCTTTAGATACACTCGCTCAACTTGACAAAAACTTCAACTTATTAATGAAGAAATATCTAGATGTTGTGTAAACTTGAGAAGTGATAAGATAAAGAAAATTCACATTGTTTGACCAACAGGTGCTGTGAAGAAACGATTACTTTTTCATTTATTACTATTTTTCATTATACTAACATTGTACAGTCAGCTTACGATGTTACATAGATCTAGTCAGTACATGTAACTGTTAAGTGTTATTTCATGATAGGCCATGATATATGCTTACATATATACATGTAAATCATAACGATATTTTTTATACTTATAGCGATGGAGATAGGCGAAAGATGGAATGTAATTGAGATCAAAAACCATGAAAAAATAATAATTATGAAAAATAAAAAAGGCATGTTTCACGAATGAACGCAAAACAAGTTTCTCACCTAATTAGAGTCCTCTAATATAAAAATCCCAGAACAAAGTAAGCCTTGCATACACATCAGCTACGTAGGTTGCTAAAGTGTCCCTTGGTATGATTGGTCGGACTCTTTTGACAGCATACTTCGCCTTGCAAAATGCAAGTTGCCTTGTGCCGCTTGAAATGTTGTTGGTCCACTCCCTATTCTTACATAGCAGGCACACAACAGAGATCTAACCCGCAAATACGTATTTCTGCTTAAGGACCTTGACGTGTTTGTTTTACGGAAGTGAGCCGGAAATCCTATGGACATGTCGATTGGCCTTGGCGACTTAAATAACTAGAAAATGTCAAAGACTAATTTGGCGGGCTTTTCACTATATTTAGTTTACAATACCGTCATTGCCAGGTAAGTTAGAAAACTAGGTAATGCATTGGGTTTTGATGTGATTATAACCTATTAAACTGACCTTGACTTTCAGACCTGAATAAAAGTGTTAATCCATTCATATTTCCAAATTCGTTCTTCCAGCAAATGATAACGAGATCGAATGCGCCTTAACTTCATCTGACTTACGGTGTTGTTAAGTATATATACCTCGGTATGTATATGTTAAACTCTGGACCTGTAGATTATCTTCAAATAACATCATTGCATGAAAGCTGTAAAACTAACGATAAGTTAGTTATGACCATTTAAACAATTTATCTATGATATGTGTAATTTGACCCCTGTGAACTTGAATATGGGGTCAAGGTCATTCCTAGTATCTGGACTATATATAGCCCATACCCGGGACATCTTATTTAGGAAATATGTTGATTCTAGTCATACAGAACTTCAGGAGAAAATGTTCAAGTTTATTCGTTAAAAAACAGTACCTGTAACCATTTGACCCTTATCGAAACCGGTAAATTGCCAATTTTTTTGTAATAAACATGTAGTAGAGAAAGGTTACGGTTAAAAATTATCTGCAAATAATATTTATTGGATATTGAAATGTCTGTGATATAAAAGTAAACTGTTAGAGAGTTATAAGTCATTTTTAAATTTTAAGATATGCGACGTCATAGCGGGTCCATTTTGTGATTTTTTTGATGAAGATTTAATAATCATATTCAAACGCTTAGAGACATTAGAGGGGTCTTATTGTAATAGTTAATTGCAGACAATATCAGTTCATTCAATTCGACAAAATATAGTGTTTAACATTTTGGTGGGAATTTAGCAAAGATAAAAGGATTGTTTTTTAAAATGGCAAACATCATTAACCGGAAGTGCTACCGAAAATAAAAACACACCAAATTCATCAGAATAACATTCTGCATCGATAATGTAAAAAGAAATTTAGCAAAATTCAAAAAAATAAAAATTCGTGAAATTTGATCCCATAGCGAACTTTTTGTTTGACCTTTGACCTAATTGCTGTAATTGAATAAAAGTTAGTTCTTTTATACGATCTACATAAAACATCAAAAATATTTGCTGGGATCTTAAACGATTTTGAGTTATGGCTGTTTTAAACTTTTTAGGTATGACATCATTTGACGGCCATCTTGGATTTTTTGACCTACTTAAAAATGTTGCGGTCACTCCTTTTTGTTTGTTTGTTGTGATTCAATTGAACGTCCATATTAACTAGCTATGTGTCTTGCTGAGAAGACGGGCCTTACATGTATGCGGGGTGTTGTGGGGTATGATCTGTTGCGAGGTTGCGTGGTTTTGGGAGAGTGCGGTATATATTGCATGTTGTTTGTGCTGTTGTTATTTGGGTGTGGAATAGGTGCCCCTTTTAGTATGTGTGCTATGTATCACTGATGCATGCTCGCCGAAGACACCATGCAACACACACCACCCGATACACCATACTGACAGAACGGGCGGGAAATAACCAAGTCGTTCCAAAAACTCAGCCGTATGCTGAACAGCTCTGGAGTAGCAAGGAGCTAGAAAAACCCACCTTGTTGAAGTAGACTTTGGTGTGATCTCGGCCAGGAGAGACAAAGAACCCAAGAGCCTTACTCTCAGGGGGCGAAAGGCGTGTCAAACTCAAAGGCCAACATAGATGAGTCGGGGCCAAGGGATAGGAAAGAAACACATTACCTGCAGGGACGCGGTCACCCCTTCAAATGCCATACAATATAATGATAAGGTACACATAATACAAGAGCGTTATAGTAATACCCTCTCCTCCTATCCGCATAATAGATAGATAATATTATTTAGTATGTATGTTACGTAAACAATATGCTTACATATTATTAATACAAATATATATGGACGAGAAAGATTTACTGCAATATTATACCCTAGCTATTTGTATATTTTTGTCTCATACCTCTGTGTAATTATTACAGATATCACTTCATTTTTTTTTTCATTTCTGTATATTTAATATATATTTATGTTTCGTCACTATATGAATCAACCAACTGACAAAAACAAACATTTGCCTATTAAAACACTATGAATACAACGATTCTCGTGCATCGATTAACTGTTTTCAAACATCACGCCAGTTTCATAATAATAAAAAGAAGTCCCCCACAATATTTTAATGTATAATCTTTAATGTGTTGTTTTTTGATACAGTAACGCGCTTCACGGGATATGCAGATAGCTTCTTCTAATAATAGCCGCTATGAAAATTAGAAAAAATAATTCAATTCCTATATAAAAGCCTCAGAATACATGTACTATAACAGGTAAGCCTATATAAAGAGACAAGATATCCCATCATTTTAATGATTTCACTAAAATATCATATAACATTTGTAGACATGTAAGGCAGTCTTGGTCGGCATTAGTACTTTGCATGGGGTAAGACAGTACCTGCATAACGCCCGTAGGTATGAGGGAAACATTTGGTGATATTATAATATCTAATATATATTATATAATATATAATATACACAGTAGTCGTTGTACAAACACCCAGACATTTATAATTGTAGGTAAGTAATTCTGAGATAACTTTATTAACAGGCTAACTGATGCGTAACGAAGATCAATGTAAATATATTGATAATATCAACCGTGTAAATGGGTAAAATGTCAATAATTTGATATGTTCAGTAGAGCAGCCCTTCTAACAGTAACTCGGCTGGTGTGTCCAGGTGGATATTGGTGACGTCATTATTGCCACGGACTGGAGGCTAACCGGACCAAGATGTAGACTGTACATCATTTCGAGATTTTTTGAAACTCTGGTTAAAATTATTCTCCCAGGGCTCGGATATCACCGGAAGAAGGACGTTGTCGCAACAATTAATCAAGCAATACGACTTATTTAGTTTGTACACTGCTTCTGATAAGGGCATACGTTAATACATAATTTTATCTTTTTACTTTACCTACTGCACCAGCATGGGTATGTAAGATGTCATACATATGATTTGTGGAAGAAACATTGGATGGAAGGTTTTACCGGGAATGTGAGTTACAAATGTAAATGGAGAAGTTAAAATGAAGTGTGTCCGTCGTATAATGTCTAGGAGGTATCCTCTACTTCTGGCGGTACCATTGCTATTGGAAACGATCTTCATTGTATACATATTTACCGGTAAGTTTTTAAGGAAAAAACTTATAAAATAACTCGCCTTTGTTTGTAAAATTATGTTCTAATGTGATGTAATAATATCTTGTTGCGTGCGTACTTCCCTTCTCCTTTTTATAGTGCTACCATACTGGAGAATGTCTAAAAGAAACTGTGCAAGCACTTCACACCCAGTCACATTATAATGACAACGGACAAACCAGTCGTCCCGTTTCCTTTATGCTAATAGTTGTCATGGAAATCAAAAAAATATTTCAAACATTGTCTTTTATAATATTTTCAGACAAAGTGTATTGTTGTATATAAGACACTACAGCTGATTATCATACGATATCTGTTTCATAACATGAACAGCCTGTCATAAATGTGTAACCCTTTCGTTTAATTTTTGTGAATATCAGATATAAAATGTGTTTTCCGAGATTTTTGGATTTGACACAATATCACTAACCATGAATTTTGGAGTGGCGAAATGTGTTTTTTCATTGAGAATTTTCTTCACCTAGTACATCATTAAATCTGGGTATTCATTTTATAGAGAATTACAGATCTTTTCTGATGAGGTTTCCGTATTGTTAAAGTCTCTTTTTCTACTTAGATAGATCAGACACTCTTCTTAAACATAACTCTGCTATACTTTAACGAAGACAATTATATAATAGGAAAATATTGCTTTAATTTTACCTAGTATATGTCCACAACGGAACAATTTCCATAAATCAAATATTTTGACAAATAGGTACACTATCTAATAATTAAATACCAATATCTCAAAAACGAACAAACGGGTTTATGTTTTTCCTTACATTCCCTTGTAGGGTATCAACTCCTATTTTAAAAATATGTGAGAAAAAAATCGTGACAAAGTCAAGCAAACAAAGTTTTAAGCTTATTTCAACACATTTCATATATTATAAGTGTTTTTAATTTGGATCTATCAGTCTTTGTGAAGTATGTTTTAAGCATTAATGTGATTCGCGCCTTCATCAATTCTGTTTAAACGAGAATAAAATATTGAGTGGATAGCTTTATTTGATTTGTGGTGTGTAGGAAAAGCATATATCGCCATAATTAAAGCATATTTTTGTAATGTGAAAAATGCCCCGGAGAAGATATATCCCACGTACACAGTTCACTTTATAATATATAATTCCATTTCATATGAGTATAGATGATATCTGCGAACGTACAGTAAGCAATAATTACCACAAGATACGCAAGCGAATATAATTGAAATGTATCAGTAAATATTGTGGATTGAGTAAACTCGCACTTCTTCTCATACGTTTATAAGTAGTTCCAGGCGATTTTGTAAAAGCTTTTAACAACAATCTACAACGGTGATACATTTGGTTTATTAGACTTATGCAATTTAAAAGTCCTATCTACAGTTAGGGCATTTCAGAATGACCTGTCATGCATGGAAGGCGTTGGGATTGTACATTTGGGAAGTTTCTACATTTGGGAAGTTTCGACATATTTGTAGAAGAAATGTATTTTCTGATCATAATCTCAAGTTGCGTTGCGCTGATCTGTCTGAATAGTTTCAGACTAATACAGAAGTACAAACGAACAGCTGTTTAGGATTACTGAGAAAGTTAATACTCTGTCTTTTGTAATGCTCATCTGATTAAATTACATTATTTTTGCTTCTCTCGTTCTTCAGCATACCGTCCTATGGCCTGGCTTGTATCTTGTAACATGTTCAACTGCTTCATGATTAGTGTTTGTTACATACTGACATTATTTTTGTGAGTGTTCGATTTTCGTGTAACAATGCTTAGTTGATCACAACACGACTACGTAAATAAATGTAAATAAATAGTAAAATGTACAATGGCCGAAAACGGACTGACATAATTGTGTTACTAGTAACAAGTTTTCGTCAGCAAAATGTGTACGTACAAATTTTGTGTCAAAAACCTATTGTTATAAGCATGTTATAGTAGTACGTTTTCGTCAACAAAATATGTACGTACATATTTTGTTGACGAAAACCTGTTGTTATGATAGTAATAGATTTGGCTGTACACGAAATATGTACATGACAAAAACGTGTAGTTTAGAAATCTACTGAAACCGTATACCAATTAACATTCCTTTGTTCTGTGATTGATCGTTACACGGTCATATGCTGACTTTACCAGATAAAGGCTTTGAAAGGCAAAAACAGTTTTTAGTTTCCTTTCATTATTTTGTTGTTTTCAAATGCATGAGGTTTAATACATATTGAAACTTAATTCTGAAGGTAACCCGGATGGCTGTAATTACCACTTTATCAAATACATATTTATTCAAAGTTAATAGCCTGCAACTGCGAAACCGCCATATTCTTATGGTAAAAAACTAGACATACTTCTCATAGTAGTAAACCTGCCCCTATTATTAGTCTTTTTTGCCTGTAAATCAGGGAGGAAAAAGGGGGGGGGAGGGGGATCGAATTAATCTTGACTCATATAGTTATAAGAATAGAACTATTATAATAATACGTCTAAATGGGTTATTACTGAGAACGTCTTATACGTTGTATATCATGACTCATGGTAGTATATGTATACATCGCGTTTCGCTTTTGATGCCATGCCCTTATCAGGTTAAGTCACTATATGACCGTTTAAGAATCAATCACAGAAGAAAAAGAATGTTAATTGGTATATGGATCCAGTAGATTTCCAAACTACACGTTTTTGTCATGTACACGTGTCGTGTACAGCCAAATTTTACTACTATCATAGCAACAGGTTTTTGACACAAAATTTGTACGTACATATTTTGCTGACGAAAACGTTTTACTAGTAACACAATTCTGTCAGTCCGTTTTCGGCCATCGTAAAAATGGGTGTTACATGTCACAATCCATTTAAGTTTTACATGGTGTGGAGATTTCCATATGTATTACCTAAATAATGTTTAATATAATCTTTACATGTGTCCTTTGGTTTTAATTAAAGTTGTATGGTCCAGAACTTGCTCTCTTTTTTCATAGAAAAAAAAAAACATTTTTAAACAAGTTTTGAAGGCCCAATATGATTATGTAACTTTTCAATATATTTTGTAATCACAAAAATATACAATGACCGAACATTGTACCAGTGACCTAGAATACAGATGAAAGACGTGTATTATGATATTATTCCATGCAGATAAACCCATGATATACGGCTATGATTAAAAATCGTCTTGTAAACATACCTGACATCGTGAAACAGTCGTCATTACAAAACCGACAATTACCGAAGCGATTTCTATATAGGCCTTCAATGTACATATTCTCTACTACCGATAACATATTTGTTTCTGTTTTTCCCGTTCCGAAGTCGACCGGGTCACGTGAGATTTCCCGGAAATCGAAAATTCTTCGTATCGCTTAGGTTTGTATTTTTTGTGGACCACATTAATTATTTTCTATTTTTATTTTTCATATTTACTTTTTTTCGAAACTTCACTTGATCTCAGTAACAACTAACTTTGCTTTTGTAGAGAGAACGTGGTAGTTTTCTTGTAAATGTTTATTCTTAAAAACAACGGAATAATTATGTATATTGGGCCTTGAACTTTCCTATATTTACCGACTTTTTTAAAGTTATAAAGTAATTAAATTTAAAAAAAAAATGATTTTTCTCGTTTAAAATAGCTCGGAAGTCTCCCAGCTGTTTCGATTTATTCCGATATGTACGGGCGTTGCCGATGTTGGACACGTGATATGACTCGGGAGGTTCCGATCTGTACGGGTATCGCTAATGTCGGTCACGTGATACAAGTCGTATTTCCGATATTACCGGAAAGTTTTAAACATGACGTTGGTCTGTAACAGCTTTTAAAATACATATTTATTCCCTCTATCTGAATGGTATGTTGGTGCTTTAATTAACCTAAAGCCTCATATGCATGTTTTACAATAGTTTGTTTGAGTGAAAATTACATGATATCGAACCTTAACGAAACGTGATTCTACAGCTGTGGCTATTTAATCGTTTTGGAGATATGACCAGGAAATCACTGTATCACATTATCCGATGGATATTTTATATATGTTACTTGGTTTCCAGTTGAACGAAACGTGATTCTACGGCCGTGGCAAAATGAAGTTTTTAGGGAAATGACCAGGAAATCACTGAATCAAATTAAGGTAATGGACTCTCATAGCAAACTATTATATAAACCTAAGATTTATAAAATCCTTACTTCTCTCAATAAGTATGTCATAGTTCTGATGGTAAATTGTAAATACTTTTCATCTGGCCATGATTAAAAGTGAGATATAACGTTGATTGTTTCTTTTATTGCACGCTAAATGGAATTTTAATACCAATGGTTTAAGTGAACAGTCGGTCAAGGATGGCTAAAGTTGGTAAAAATGGTGTGAATGTATCCAGTATTATTTCTTATGAAATAGAAAAATAAAATCTCTTGTCAAAATCTGTCTGCGTACGAAGAAATTAATTAAAAGTATGGGAATTCTAAAACGTCCTCCCGGCTCACTATGTCTGTGGTTACCTTTCCACGCAGCCTCGCTTTCAATGCTTTCAACTTTTGTTTACTTTAATGGTCAGAACTTGGAAACTAAGCAGAACTTGACCGTCCTATTAATATGTCAGAACTTTTGGAAGGCCAATGAACGCATTTAGACTGGTTTTCTATGCCCGACTATTCACTTTAATCTTTATATATGGCAAAAATCTTTTGTAGTCATATTTTCGTCTTAGGTAGATTCGTCATCAAAAGAGCATTCTTCGTCGTCCTATGCTTTATCCTCACCAAATGTATGGATTGATTTTATCTAAAATAATGATAACTTTAAGCTAACTAATTATTACAGGGTTTAATTTCGTGTTTCTATATAGCTTTATAGCGATTTTTGTCGAGATACAGTGTCATTTGTTTTTTATATCCCTGTGTTGTGACATTTTCTAAAGTCTACGAATGAACACTGATATCTATGTTATCAAAGGTTGCGTTCTTGTTCAACGAAATGGTGATATTAAATTTATTATTAACCATATCGATTTATTTTATTTCATTTTAATTAATTTAAGCAGGTAATCATTGTTTAGTCGTTTGTTTGTGTCCATATTATCATGTGTTAAATGATGTTTTAGTATTTTATCAAATATAAAACATATATATATTCATTCGTCGTAATATGTTGATAGATCATTTTCTTGATCATTTTCATTTAATGACAACGTTAAAACATCTTATTTCAGAACATTCAACAAAATGATTCAACACTTAATTCTCCTGTGTACATACAAAACCAACGAAAGGAAACGTTGAATTCTATCTGCAAGAAAATTACAATACATCCACCGTCAGAAAATTTGACGATTGTGTATAACAAAGTACATAAACTGATCTATTGTGAGGTACCAAAAATCGGATCCACATTCTGGTTACGATTTATACATTTACTGAAACAGAACAAAACGGCAAGTCCATTTGCTATAAAACCCCATTCGGTCATCTCTTTAAAGGTTAAGGAAAAGTTCACATATAGAGACCTGACTTTGGAAAATTCTACTAGGTTTTTGTTTGTCCGTAACCCATATAATCGTTTGTTTTCCGCATATATTGATAAATTGTTTTCTCCAAACCCGTACTTCTGGTCCAGTTTAGGAAAGTATATTATCAAAACCTTCCGACACCATCAATCCCGTTGCGGACATGACGTGACTTTTCACGAGTTTCTTCAATATGCCGTTCATTCCGAAACAACACACAAGCAACAGAACAACCACGTGACATCCATTTGGCAGCTTTGTTCGCCTTGCCATACAAACATTAAATACAACATCATTGGTAAGATGGAAACATTTAAAGATGACACGAACTTTATATTGGATGACCTTCATCTCAGGGAGTACAAAAACATATTAAAAAACATGTCGGTAGACGCAATACGTGACACTCTATACGACACTGCTCACGCATATATCGAAATGCGAAGTAGCGCTTACAGGTGTATATCGATAAAGGAAGCTGCCGAACGAATATGGACAAAACTAAAAGTTAGAGGTTTTATTGCTGCCGACCTCCCAGTTCCTAAAAAACTTAGCTATAAAAGTAAAAGAGAAGTGTTTGAAATATTCGAAGATGCTCATTCAAAATCAGTTTCCAAATTAGGACGACAAGGTTTGAAGAGACAGCAGCGTGCATTCTTTGTACAAGCTTTCCGGAAAATACCCAAACAAACAGTAGAGGAAATAAAAGAAGGATTTGACATGGATTTTAGAATGTTTGGCTATGAAAAAGATATGGAAGGACTATTAAATGACATTGATTATGCTAATGATTCCTTCACCAACATTTTGTTTTGAACAATGTTTATGCTATGTGGTATATTTTTTGAAGTTTCGATTTCGAACGGTTTTTAAATTTGTGAATTGAAAGCAGTCGTTCTGTCAAATTCATTAAAATCAAACTTTTTTCACTTTCCTTTTCTCAAATTTAAAAGTTGTGTTTTCTTTAGAAATCCGTCTTATACAAATGTTATACATTATATGTAAAATATTAGGCCCACGGGGTACCGTATCGGAATATTCTGTTTGGTCTCATGACAAGAATTTTTGAAAACCGATCGACCACTTCAGTTGCGAGATACCGCCCTCCTAAGTCCTCGATTGTTAACTGTATACATCGACTGCTAATCAGAAAATCCCTTATAGAGACAGGCAGATGGAATAACGTCCCTCGCGAGGAACGGTTTTGTCCCCTCTGTACAAACTGTGTTTGAGCCGAATACCACTACCTATATGTATGTAATAATGAATCTGTTGTAGTATTACGAGAAATTTATATACCCAGACACTACTTTACTATTCAAAATTCTCACAAAATGAAAGGAATGTTCACTATATGCAATACAACATTATTAAGGAAAGTAATTCGTTTCATTCAGAGAGTAATTAAGCTTCTTTTAAGATGATCCACCACTGACGAATGGTATTGTTTCACTATCAAACACAGGAGCAGACGATTTAGTATTTTTCTTCAGTTACAAAAATTACTTTCTTTACACCATTACCACCATTGTAAAGTTTGAGCTTCTAAGTTTACTTCAAGTTAAAAATATGAAAAATATTTAATTGCATCCCGAAAAAAATCCGTGTCACTCTATCCTATATTGAATGAAGTACTGATTTCGCATGCACCAAAGGCGAAATAAGTTATTTATATATTTTTTGTGTTAATTAGACGTATATATACACGATAAAACACCAATTATTGTTCAAATGATGAATATCATTTATGCTCTGTCGGCGGGGGAGCATCTTTAAATGTTTCAATGTATCTCGATTTCTCTATTGATGGCTGTGTCAATTTATTATTTACTTCTTTATTTTTATTGTTATATTTTTCTTTTGACCTCTTGTTACATACGAACATATGTCATGAGTGAATAATAAAATCTTGAAATCTAGTTTAGAAGGTCCCAGTGAACACAGTTCCGGGTTTTTTTAGACATGTCTATCGAAGTAAAATGATTACACACAGCGGTACTGATTCTATTAATATTAAAAAAACAAACAAACATATAACGGTATGTTGTTCATTCAATTTTCAACTGTTTAAGTGGTATACATGTACATGTAGTTCAAATTCATGATGTATGAAAGTATATGTAAATATAGTAGAAACCATCAATTAAAGATGCTCCACCGCCGACAAAGCATAAATGATATTCATCAGTTGGACAATAATTGGTGTTTGATCATGTATATATTATGTCTAATGAACACAAAATTAACATAAGATAATTTATTTCGCCTTTGGTGCATGCACAATCAGTACTTCCTTCAATATAGGATTTATAGTGACAACATGAATTTTTTCTAGGATGCAATTAATAATTTTTCATATTTTTAACTTGAAGTAAAATTGGAAGCTCAAACTTTTCAATGGTGGTAATGGTGTAAATTAAGTAACTTTTGTAACCAAAGAAAAATACTAAATCGTCTGCTCCTGTTTTTGATGGTGAAAAATTACCATTTGTCAGCGGTGGAGCATCTTTAACGGTAAAAGTGTATTTCATCTTTTCATTTTTCATATTTTTTTCTTGAAATTCTAGATTTATCTTAATATATCTGCCAGTAGTAATGATTAATCATAAATGTGTCAATCACATTTTGGCTGATTAGGGGTCCAAAGTGAACAAGTTAATCAAATTCTCGAACATCTCTTAAAGCTATGGAAATATGAGTATATAACAGTAACTGTATAAAGTGTTCTTTTCTTGTTCATTAAGTTTCTCTAAATCGGTATTATATAGTAGCTGTGTTTTCGAATTTCACATGGTAACGTGACATTTTAGTTAGAGAAATTCTTCATTTAAGGAACGCGATACATATGGTTATTTTTAGACAGCGATGATTGACTCAAAATGTGTTTTTAATGACATCATCAATTTTGTTAAAAGTGAACGTCTCTTCACATTTATTTACTTTATCTTCACGTATTATGTGCCAGCACTCCATACCCAGTCGTATTATTTTGACAACGGGCAAACCAGCCGCCTCATTTCCTTTATGCTGGTATTTGTCATGAAAATAAGAAAACATTTCAAAGCTTTGCCTTTTATAATATTTTTTTTAAATACTGTACATGTGAGACACTACAGCTGATTATCATACAATATATGTTACAGTATCAGCATTCCATAACAAATCGGATATTATTGTGTAACCCCGCTCAAAATGAACCACCATAAGAAATTTTTTTTTTTTTCTTATATCTTGCTAGTAAAAAGATATGGAATTCAATTTCTGATCAATGACGGATCTATTTAAAAGTTTCCTTTATGCCTTCGTTTAATGTTTGTGAATACCAGATATGAAATGTTGTTTACTCCGCGATATGTGGATTTGACACAATACCACATGCCCTACATTTTGGAATAGTGAAATGTGGTTTTTCATTGGGAACTCTAGCTTTTCTTGACCTGGTACATCATTAAATCTGGGTATTCATTTTATAGAGCATTACGTATCTTTTCTGATGAGGTTTCCGCATTGTTAAAGTCTCGTTTCTACTTGGATAGAACTTGTTAAACATAACTGCTGTATTTTAACGAAGACAATTATAATATAGGAAAAAATTGCTTTAATTTTTATCTAGTTGATGTCCACAACGGAATAATTTCCATAAAATGTAATCGTTTGTCAAATAGGTTCTTATAGTATATTATAATTAAGTTGCCAATAGCTCAAAAAAACGAACACACGGGTATATGTTTTTTTCTTACATTCCTTTCTAGGGTATCAACTCCTATTTTCTAAACATATATGAGAAAATATTTTAATACAAGAAAATTGTGTACATCCTTAAAAAACAAAAAATGAAAATAACGTAACCAAACCAAACAAACATTGTGTTTAATAGAAATGTTTGTTTCAACACAAATCATACATACGTGCTTTTTATTTATAAGTCTTTGTGAAGTATGTTGGTAGTTTTAAGCATTAATGTGATTTGTGCCTACATCAATTTTGTTTTAAACGAGAATAAAATATGGAGTGGATAGCTTTATGTGATTTGTGATGTGCAGGAAAATCAAATTTTTGTTGTTTGTTTGTTTGTTTGATTAATTAACGTCCTATTAACAGCTATGGTCATGTACATGGCCTCCCATGTATGCAGTGCTTGTATGTATGTTGTGCGAGGTGCGTGTTTTGGGAGACTGCGGTATATTCGTGTTATGTCTTCTTATAGTGGAACTGTTGCCCTTTTTTAGTGCTATATCACTGAAGCATGCCGCCGAAGACACCAAGCAACACACCCCACCCGGTCACATTATACTGACAACGGACGAACCAGTCGTCCCACTCCCGTTATGCTGAGCGCTAAGCAGGAGCAGAAACTACCACTTTTATAGACTTTGGTGGAAAACCAAATACCGCCATAATCAAAGTAATGTGAAAAATACCTCGAAGAAGATATATCCCACGTGCACAGTTCACTTTGATAATATATTATTCCATCTTATATGAGTAAAGAAAGATATCTGCAAACGTACAGTAAGCAATAATAACCATAAGATACGCACTCGAATATTATTAAAATCTACTGTATTAGTAAATGTTATGGTATGAGTAAACTCGCACAAATAACTTTTTATTCTTCGAAAAGTAGTAAAAGGCGATTTTATAAAACCTTTTTACAGCAATCTACAACGGTGATATATTTGGTTTATTAGACTTATACAATTTAAAAGTCCTATTTACAGTTAGGGCATTTCAGGAGGTCCTGTCATACGTGGAAGGCGGTGTGGTGTGTGGATGATTGTACGTTTCGGAAGCTTCGATATAATAGTAGTAGAAATGTATTTTCTGACCATAATCTCTAGTTGAGCTGACTGATCTGTTTGTATAGTTCATACTCATACAGACATACACATGAACAGCTGTTTAGGATTACTGAGAAAGTGAACCTAATATTCTGTCTTTGGCAAGCTCATCTGATTAAATCACATTACAGTTGCTTCTCTCGTTCTTCAGTATACCATCCTATAATCTGGCGTGTATCGTGTAACATATGTTTCATTGTTTCATGATTAGTGTTTATGTTACATACTGACATTATTTTTGTGAGTGTTCGATTTTCGTGTAACAAAGCTTAGTTGATCACAACACGACTACGTAAATAAATAGGAAAACGGGAATTATATGTCATAGTCAATTTTATTTTTTACATGGTTTTGACATTTCCATATGTATTTCCTAAATAATATTTGATATGATTTTTACATGTTTCCTTTGGCTTCCAGTTAAAGTTGTATGGTCCAAAACTTCCACACTTTTTGTTATAGAAAAACAAAACATTTAAAGTGTTCTACATATTTTTTCGCCGCCTTTTTAAGTTTTAAATGCCTCATATATGTACCTTGTCAGGGTTTTTTTTTTTGTAATCACAAACATATACAATTACCGAAGTATACCATCGTGAAACAGTCGTCATTGCAAACCGACAATTACCGAAGCGATCCCTATATAGGTATACATATTCTCTCTACTACCGATAATATATTTGTTTGCAAAAGTCGATCGGGTCACGTGATATTTTCCGGATAATCGAGACTTTTTCGGTATTCGTTTCGGTTTGTATTTTTTGTGGGGCCACTATTAAACTATGTTTTTTATTATATTTTCTATAATTTTTTTGTTCGAAACTTCACAGTTGGTCTCAGTTACAACTTACCTTGCTTTAGTCAACATGTTGTTGCAGATAGAGGAGTAAACGTGGGTAGTTTTCCGATCATATTCCGATCTGTACGGGCATTGCCGATGTTGCCACGTGATACGACTCATGAGATTCCGATCTGTAACGGGTATCGCCGATGTTGGTCACGTGATGATGCAAAATCGTATTTCCGATATTACCGGAAAAGTTTTTAAAACATGACGTTGGTCTGTAACAGCTTTGTAAAATGCTTGTTATTTCTTCCCTTTATCTTAATAGTATGTCGGTGCTTTTATTGGTCTGACGTATCATATGTATGTTTGTACAATAGGTTGTTAAAGTGAAAATTACATGAAATCCAACCTTAAACGAAACGTGATTCTACAGCTGTGGCTATTTAATCATTTTGGAGATATGACCAGGAAATCAATGTATCATATTACCCGATGGATATTTAATATATGTTACTTGGTTTCCAGTTTAACGAAACGCAATTCTACGGCCGTGGCGAAATGAAGTTTTTAGTGAAATGACCAGGAAATCACTGAATCAAATTAAGGTAATGGACTCTCATAGCAAAATATTATATAAACCTAAGATTTATAAAATCCTTACGTCTCTCAATAAGTATGTCATTGTTTTGATGGTAAATTGTATATTCTTTTCATCTGGCCATGATTAAAAGTGAGATATAACGTTGATTGTTTCTTTCATTGCACGCTAAATGGAATTTTAATGCCAATGGATAATTTTTGTTATATAGCAAAAATCTTTTTCTCTTGTAGTCATATTTTCATTTTAGGTAGATTCTTCATTAAAAGAGCATTCTTCGTAGTCCTATGATTTATCCTTACCGAATGTATGGATGATTTTATCTAAAATAATGATAACTTTAAAGTTGCTCCTGACAAATGGTATTTTTTCCACTATCAAACATAGGACCAGACGATTTAGTATTTTTCTTCAGTTACAAAAGTTACTTACTTTGCACCATTACCACCATTAAAAAGTTTGAGCTTCTAATTTTACTTGAAGTTAAAAACATGAAAAATAATTAATTGCATCCCGAAAAAATTCCATGGCACTATATCTTATATAGAATGAAGTAATGATTCTACGCATTTACCACATAGGCGAAATAAATCATTTTATGATGTTTTTGTGTTCATTAGGCATTATATATACTCGATTAAGCACCAATGATTCGTTCAAATGATGAATGTCGTTTATGCTCTGTCGGCGGCGGGGGAGCATCTTTTAAATTAACCATAATTATCGCAGGGTTTTAAATTTCGTGTTTACTATATAGCTTAGCAATTATAGCGATTTTTTGTCGAGGATTAAAGTGTCATTTGTTTTTTAATATCCCCTGTGTCTTGAGACATTTTCTTTAGGTCTCTACGAATGAAAACTGACATCTATGTTATCAACGGTTGCGATCATGTTCAACGAAAATGGTGATGTTGATTATTTATTCCTATATCCGTTAAATTTTTAATCCCTAATTTATTGTTTAATTTAATTTTAAGCAGGTATATCATTATTTAGTCGTTTGTTTGTGAGCGTGTGCCATATCTATCATCGTATTGCGAATGATCGCTTTGTAGTATTTTATAAAATATTAAAACAGAGATATATTCTATTCCGTCATATAAACCATGTTGATAGACACAGCCGACTTTATAAAAAAATCATATCAGTTTACGGTATTGTTGGCATCGTATTACATATCTTGATCACTTTCATTTAAATGACAAACGTAAAAACCTTACACCCTTATTTCCCAGAACCTTCAACAAAAAATGATTCAACACTTATTCTCCCTGCGGCTTGTACATACAAAACCAAACAGAAAGGAAACCCCCCTTGAATTGACTGAATATCTATCTTCCGAAATTTACAATACAATCCAACCTAGGGTAGTCAGAAGGATTTCGACGAATTGTGTATATTCAAAGCACATAATAAACTGATCTATTGTGAGTATTACCTAAAAATCAGATCCACATTCAGGTTACGATTACGATTTATACAATTTACTGAAACTCAACACAATACGGTAAGTCCATTTGCTATAAACCCACTAAAAGTCGGGTCATCTCGATTTAATGGTTAAGGAGAAAGTGGCTCAGACCTGACATTTGGAAGGATTTTGTTTTTGTACAGTTAACCCATGCTAATCGTTTGTTTTCGACGCATATATTGATGATAATTGTTTTCTCCACAACCCGTACTTTCTCGGAGTCCAAGTTTTAGGAAAGGATATTTTTTTGAAGATTCGTTTCTATTTCGAAACGGTTTTTAATTTTGTGAATTGAAAGCAGTCCGTTCTGTCAAAGTCTTCATTAAACATCGAGCAAACGTTTTTTCAACTTTCCTTTTCTCAAATTTAAAAGTTTTGTGTTTTCTCTAAAGAAATCCGTCTTATACCAAGTGTTATACAATATATGTAAAATATATAGGCACCATGGACGGTACCGAATCGGATTATTCTTCTGTCGTCATGAGCAATGAAATTTTGAAAACCGATCGGCCTGCTTTTTGACGTTGATCGTCACAATAACGAAAGCCCGCCCTCATTAATACCGCCTCGTCCCTCGATGTAAAACTGTCTACATCAGTCGACTGCTAATCCAGAAAATCTCCTATAGAGGACATGCAGATGGAATAACGTCCCTTGCGATGAACGGATTTTGTCCCCCTCTGTACAAACTGTATTAATCTGCACCGGGGGTGGGGATGCTGTTGCCCTTGTTGTACTTCATCACAACGGCAAGCATCAATGATGGATAAAGCACTATATATATACAACGACGCAATCCATTTCCACTATTTATGTAGAGGACACAACTCATCGAATATAACTGCAGTGTCCTCGACCAAAAACACAAACCAACTAACACAATCATTCAATGCAACACACAAGCCATACTCATGGGAGGGCAGGTCCTTTCATGGACCTTAACTGACGTTTCAATCTAAGCAAACGTTACATGATGTATTCACACTGATGTTTAACAAAGTGTTTTCAGTAAGAGTTTTTTTCACAATGTTCATCGTCATTTATTCACAATATCTTCTGAAAAAGCTAAAACTCCCTTGGCTCTGGTTCTATTAATTGATACCATTATAATGAATTCAAAACCTTCTATTTGACCAGCCTGTTTCTTAACTGCGTTTTGACTCTTTTTTAAGCTGGAATATCCTCTCCGTCACAATCTGAAAAATGAAAAATCATAAGGGTTAGTGAATTCAAGACAGGTAATTAAAACAAACAAACATTAATACAAATTAAATAATTTTATAGTGAATACCATACTGATAACGTTGACGAACCAGTCGTCCCATTTCCTGTAAATTGCTGAATACGCTATGCGCAGGAGCAATAAACAGAACCACTTATATAGACTAAGTGGTGTGTCTCGCTAAGGACACAGATGACCACACATGCCTACACCCACATCATGCAAGCGCTATCCAATGTCTCAAACATGAGCTTCCGGTGTTCCACTATCTTACTCGAGACACTTAGAAATGCTTATAAAGATACAGATATAACATTATTCCACAATTATTTACATTCATTTACAACATAGGTAATTGAATGACACTCTACATTTAATCGTCTCAGTATATCTCGCTGCAATGTTTTTTTATAAAATAAAAAGAGATTATATAGTACTATGTGAATTGGGACCTGCAGCGTTTAGGGCGTTTAGAATTATTCCTCGCTAGTCCCTATTGCATGATCGTAGAAGTGCACACTAAATTTAGGGATATTAGTCGTATCTCTATATCTATCATTCTACCGGTCACTTATACACTTCCTAATGCCTCCCTTGGCACCTCGCCTCAATTTTTTGCCTTAGGAATTCCATGATCAAACTTTAAAATCATTCCTTGATAACGCTTTCATCACTGTCACTCTCATTAACAATTTTCGGAATCTAATTAGCATCATTTATGCACTTTCCCCAATCTCTGACCTCATATGACTGGTTTTCACAGTGTTGATGGCCCTGCAGGTAGGGCGTTAGAATTGTATCTGCTTCCCCTATTGCATAATCGTAAGAAGCGACTAAATTTAGGATCTTATCTTTTCTCTTCTTCCTAAAGTATTCTTCCTAACGTCTCCTTTGACACCTCACTTTTGGCCTTTAGTTGAACGCTCGCCCCTGTGAGGAAGGCTCTGGGTTCTATCCCCTGGTCGAGACACACCAAAGTCTATAAAAGTGGTAGTTTCTGCTCCAGCTTAGCACTCAGCGTACAGGGAGTTGGACGACTGGTTCACCTGTTGTCAGCATAATGTGACCGGTAAGAGTATGAAGCTTGGTGTCTTCGGCGGCAACAGTTCCACTCTACAAGAAGACACATGGATATACTGCAGTAGTTCAAAACACGCACGCAACACACTACATACATGGAACGCCGTCCTTACATGACCATAGTTGTTAATAGGACGTTAATGAATCAAACAAACAAAGACTTTCGGGTTGAAACATGGCCGCGCTTTGTTAAATACATATCATTCATTCATACATTCATTCTAGACAACATATCATATCATACCCGATATATCCTAATTCATACATATCTATCACACACGATCCATACCTGGCCAGGACTCGATCGCACATAAGCTTACTTCAATTCTGTCACAGTACCTTATTATCCCATTCTACACCCTAAACCGTAATGACCTTTTCCTATATTTAAGCCCATTACACATTCTCTCTCGTAACAGTATCACCACCACTCTGAGTTCTGACCAGTGGTCGGTGATATATAACGGTTCATTCGAACAACATCTAGTAAAATAGACAATATTCTATGAATGTGTTATCAAGATATATGTTTAAAACTTAAGTGTCCCGGTAAATCTGATACAATTGATCTATGTAATTGATATTTTTTTTAGCCCACCATCATCAGATGGTGGGCTATTCAAATCGCCCTGCGTCCGTGGTCCGTCGTCCGTCCGTAAACAATGCTTGTTATCACTATTTCTTAAAAACTGCTGCAGGGATTTTGTTCAAACTTCACATGGAGGGTCCCCTTGGTCCATATTTGTGCCATACAGATTTTGAGGCTGATCGGAAAAACAAGATGGCCGCCAGGCAGCCATCTTTGATTTTGGCAGTTGAAGTTTGTTATCCATATTTCCTGAGAACTACTAAAGGGATTTTGTTCAAACTTCACATGGAGGTTACCCTTGGTCCCTAGTTGTGCCATACAGATTTTGAGGCTGATCGGAAAAACAAGATGGCCGCCAGGCAGCCATCTTTGATTTTGGCAGTTGAAGTTTGTTATCCATATTTCTTGAGAACTACTGAAGGGATTTTTGTTCAAACTTCACATGGAGGTTACCCTTGGTCCCTAGTTGTGCCATACAGATTTTGAGGCTGATCGGAAAAACAAGATGGCCGCCAGGCAGCCATCTTTGATTTTGGCAGTTGCAGTTTGTTATCGATATTTCTTGAGAACTACTGAAGGGATTTTGTTTAAACTTCACATGGAGGTTACCCTTGGTCCCTACATGTACTTGTGCCATACAGATTTTGAGGCTGATCGGAAAAAACAAGATGGCCGCCAGGCAGCCATCTTTGATTTTGGCAGTTGAAGTTTGTTATCGATATTTCTTGACAACTACTGAAGGGATTTTGTTCAAACTTCACATGGAGGTTCCCCTAAGGCCCTTGTTGTGCATATTGCATTTTTGGACCAATCGGTGAACAAGATGGCCACCATCTTGGATTTCGATAGTTAAAGTTTGTTATAGCTATTTCTCAGATAGTACTGAAGTGATCTGTCTCAAATTTCATATGTAGGCTCCCCTAGGGACCTAGTTGTGCATATTGCATTTTGGGACCGATCGGTTAACAATATGGCCGCCAGGCAGCCATCTTGGACTTTGTTATTCAAAGTTTTTATCGCTATTTCTCAGAAAGTACTGAGGGATCTGTCTCAAAATTCATATGTAGGTTCCCCAGGGCCCTATTTGTGAATATTGTGATTTAGGACCGATCGGTCAACAAAATTGCTGCCAAGCAGCCATCTTGGATTTTTATATTCAAAGTTTGTTATCGCTATTTCTCAGAAAGTAATGAATGGATTTTTCTCAAATTTCACATGTAGGTTCCCTAGGGCCCTAGTTGTGCATATTGTGATTTGGGACCGATTGATCAACAAGATGGCCGCCAAGGAGTCATCTTGGATTTTGATAGTTGAAGTTTGTTACCGCTATTTCTCAAAAGGTACTGAAGCGATCTGTCTCAAATTTTATATGTAGTATGTTTGAAAAAGTTTAAAAAGTAGAGAAAAGATCCATCTTTCGTTTGTCAGATATAGATCATTCTTCGGTGGGCGCCAAGATCCTTCTGGGATCTCTTGTTATTTTAAAACTACGCAATTGCATATCCAAAATATAACATTAACGATGCCGTCGATTACCAAAATGTTTATTTTCCGCCTGCTATGACTTATAGCTAGGCCGCATACAACTCTTGTTCGAGCTTAAACATACAATACAGGTAAAATGTCACGTGGCATACACCTGTATGTTATATCTCCTTTATCCAAAATAGATTGTCATAGTCTATTGAATTGTTCGCATAATAAACTAAAAACTCAGCAGCATTTACTACTTACAAGTACATTAATTAGATATAATATTTCCATGTGAAATTTATATTTATAAGAATCCCTAATACATATTGATTCTTTCCTTGCCAAGATTGACGTGACATCGTTCACAAGGACAATTTAAAGCGGTTATTTCTTTTCATACATTTGTCTTTGATTATTTTTATTTGATATCGCATATAATTCAAAATATCTTATTAACATGAGAAAACAAAGAATTGTTCTTCCTTGTTTGAATAAAATTAAAAATAAGACATAGTGATGTTTCGATCTCCGTACCTTTAACACGCGGTGCAAACGCCCCAACCATCTGAGCTAAACAGACACACAACCAAATTGCGTTCTGACATTGTTTCATACGCTTTATACGGATATTGCTTTTTAGCGGATATTGAATAGCAACGACATATCGTTTACAACGTGTTTAAATTTTATTTATTGTAGAGATAGTTTCCACTATTCTGCCATTGTCTGTCCCGGAATTCGGGTGTCTTTTAGCAACTGACATGCCGGATCGGTTTAACCAGTGTTAAAACTACCGATATACTTGTGTCTATAGAGAGTTCCACTATATCGAAACATGACCATTAACACATGCTCTATCAAATCATCAATATTCACAATTTAATCTTTTACCTCTGAAATATTCTATAGCCCAGAATAAATCGGATGTTCAAGAGGTAAATTCATGAATAATATATTGATTATAAAATAACACCCCTCTTTAGTCGCCTTTTACGATTATGCCACAGCAAAGGAATGGAGAGATTATTTTTTGAATAAACATATAAGAATGTTATGTTAACTTCATTTTTTTATTCATTTAAAACTCTAAACACGTAAAGTGTAAATATAAAAATCTATATATTCGTAAGAATGCAGATAAATAAATATATATTTCAATATGGCTTGTAACAAACATTAATATTGACGTACAATTTATATATTTTTCTTTCATACCTACAGGTGTAATACTTGCTGGTCTAGGACAATACACTCATGCCGCCTGTGACTATATCGCATGGCTACCCATGCAATAAAGCCTCGTGACGTCAGGGCGTCAACGAAATATATATTTCCTCGGTAAAATTTTAACTTTTTATTTTCTCACAAATTTCACTGCTTTTACTATAAAAGATGCAAAAAACGTAACTTTGGTTGAAAATATCACGTAATTTTTCAGATATGAACAATTGACTTTCAGCCGTGGATTTCTTAGAATTTATTTCAAAATGGCGGGATATTCTAGTGAAAAAATTGCAATAAAACGTCCAGGTATGAAAGAAAAATACTATTTCATAAGTGGATATGAAGGATACTGATTTTCTACCCTCGGGATCACAAAATGTTGCAAAACCCTGGGCAAGCCTCGGGTTTTACTACATTTTTTGACCCTCGGGTAGAATATCCCTATCCTTTATATCCACCTTTGAAAGAGTCTTATAATCTTATACCGCAACCCTATTTTATATTGAAATCGAGTTCCTTTCAAGAGGAGAATATTAAATGTATATACCTTAATCGAAATGGCTTTTAATTCTGAAAATGTGAATGTAAACGAGTTTGATATTTGGTAGAATTGCAAAAGTTTTTAGCTTACCGTTAATACTACACTTATCATCAACTTCACATAATACGACAAATGTATCACTACGCCTAGCCAGACGGAAAAGCGAGTTAACATCTGCACGGAATCCACTTTCTTCATCAGTCAATTCAAGCAGAAATATTGACAATCAATTATTATATATTTACATTAAATTACAATGCAAAATGATTGGTATCTGATTAAAAATAAGGTAGCTATCGTATCTTTCATTCCTGTATTCAAGTATATTGAAACAGCTCCATTTGTTATTAGTTTATACGATACGTATATATATGGTTAGTATTATTTAAAGATGCTCCACCGCCGACAGACCATAAATGATAAAAATCATTTGAGCAACATTTGGTGTTTAATCGTGTATATATTTGTCTAGTTAATACAAAAAATAATATAAAATAATTTATTTTGCTTTTGTGCATGCGCAGTCAGAACAACAGTCTAAATAGAACATAGTGCCACGAAATTGTTTTCGGGATGCAATTAATTATTTCTAATTTTTTTTATCTTGAAGTAAAATTAGAAGCTCATTGGTGTAAAGTAAGTAACTTTTGTGATTAAAGAAAGATACCAAATCGTCAGATCCTGTTTTTGATAGTGAAAAAATATCATTTGTCAGCTGTGGAAAATTTTAAGATATATAGGAAATATATTCTGCAAATTGTTTTATATTTTGATTGTAGTCTTTCGCCTAATTTCAGCTGCACCAAAATGTTTCATTTTGCTGTCGATTCATTCCGCAAACCTTTGAGAAAACCCATAATTTCTGAAACACAAAAATACAGAAAAAAAAGTTCAGAATATTAAGTAAAATATCCTAATACCCCCCATCGTCGAACTAGTCGCACGATCCCGACCGTGTCCTATAAAATGTTATGTAACAAAACACCGGATAGCTCGAACAGCTATGCGGCGAATATTCTTATTCCTCGAACAGAAATGTATGTTTCTTCAATTACATAGTATTAAACCACGTATTCCTCGATCAGGTGAGAAATGTCCATACTTTCAGCTTTGTATAATTCATTGGTTTCAACTTGATATTGCTATGAAAATTCAATTAAAAAGCCATTGATGCGCGTTGTTTGTCATAGTGTGAGACCAGACATTTTGACTGTTGGTGAAGATCTTTACCAAAATCGGTTGAATCGACTACCCTGCAGCTGTTTTCCTCGAACTATTGGTCTGGTCCCCTGCTGTTCGAGTTATGGGGGTTTTACTGTATATTTTGTATAACTGTTTCATTGATTGAATCACATCTTATTGTATCAAGTGATACTTATAATAATTAAACTAAAAACGAATGATTACAATAATTTTGTTAAAATAATGTAAATATCACAAAGCAGTTATAAACATATTTATATTGAAATGTTTACTTTATGCACTGCCTTTACCCAATTTATATATCAAAACATATCACAAAATACTATAATATGGATTGACACTTACCATCTACACCAGGAATACTGCCCTTGCTTGGAATCACCAAATACCTGTCAAACAAAAACATGACAATGTTTTTTTTTTGACATCCATCACTCTCCGTTATATTCAACTTCATTCTGTCAAACGCTCTATTTCAAACACCTAGTATTATCCATACGAAGGAATGTTATCTTGCATTCACATTCGAAAAAGGCGTTAAAATGCTTTGCTGTCCCGTTACGTTTTTTCTACGGTTAATAACTGTCTACCTGTTAAAGTCTTATTTGACATTGCTTCATAGTTGGCCTTAAGAGAAGCCTTTGCCCTTGTGAGGATGGATCTAGGTTCATTCCAGTGGCCTAAACAGACCGCGGTATATTAGATGACAGTTTTCTATCCGTGTTTGTTGGTTTATTTTACCGTCCAATTAACAGCCAGTGTCATGTAAGGACGGCCTCTCATGCATGCGGTGTGTAGCGTGTGTGTAGGGCGGGGTGCGTGTTTTGGGAGACTGTGATATGTTTGTGTTGTGTCTTCTTGTATAGTGGAACTCTTGTCCTTTTTATAGTGCTATCCCACTGAAGCTTGCTGTGGAAGACACCGAACAACACACCCCACCCTGTCACATTATACTGAAAACGGCCGAACCAGTCGTCCCACTCCCGGTATGCTACACGCTTAGCAGGAGCAGAAACTACCAATATTATAGACTTTGATGTGTCTCGGCCAAGGGACAGATCCCAGAGCCTACCTCACAAGGGCGAGCGCTCAACAAAAGGACAAAAGTGAGGCGGTGTCAAGGGAGACGTTAGGAAGAACAAAGTTAGTTAGCAAGAAGAAAAGGTATAAGATCCTAAATTCAGTCGCCTTGTATGATCAATCAATATTGGCAGCAGGCACACTTCTAACGCCCTTCCTGTAGGGCAGTTCTGTCCGTGTAAAGCTGACAAGTGTTCCTCATATTATCATTTGGTAAAAATATTTGCGTGTGGATCAAGTTTCCTTTGACGCAGAAAACGATTGGCACGCGGGTAAAGGTTTTGTTTGAACTTGTATTTTTCTTTGACTTACTTGGTGACTAACTGAATGTGAAAACTACGGAAATCCGCCAATGCTTTCTGACAACTTTCAAACGCTGACGACAGGGCCTTGTCTCCGGAATTATTCACTAGGAAATAAAACAACAGTTATTATAACATTCTTTCAACCTTTCTTGACGTTTATTAAAAACGAATATAGCAATATATTGATACTCTCTTTCAACCTTTCTTGTTTATTAAAAACAAATATAGCAATATATTGATACTGATCAACTTGAAGCAATTTGTATATAAAAATATCATTTAGGTTTTACGTAAAAAGAATTTATATCTAATTTATATCAAATTGTATAATTGGTTTAATAATCTGTCGTGATATTGATTTCTTTCACGCATTATGAATACCATTGAAAGATTATAATTAATATTGCTTAAAAACTTTTTTGACTTTTTTTTGTTATTCTCTAGCTTACTAACCAAACTGGTGTATCCCGGATCGCTGTTGTACCAACTCTATAAGACGTCTATGTCCTGCTGGCATGTATTGCCTAAATGATTGGAACTTTTCTCGGGTACCTGTAACAAATGGGTTTGTAGTATTAATGTATAATATTTTCTACATCAACGTATTACAGGGCGTTAGAATTGTACCTGCTACCGCATTGTATGATGGTAAAAATTGACTAAACTTGGGATTTCATTTGGTTTTTTTGTTAACGTTTTCTTTTAGCTTTACTTGAGCGCACGCCCTGTGAGGAAGGCCCTGTAATTTGTCGCCCGACCGAGACACAGACACCACAAATTAAAACACATTGCATACATAGGGCCGTCCTTAAAGATGCTCCACCGCTGACAAAAAATTATATTTTTTCACTATCAAAAACAAGAGCAGACGGTTAAGTATTTTTCTTCAGTTACAAAAGTTACTTACTTTACACCATTACCATCACTGAAAAGTTTGAGCTTTTAATTTGACTTCAAGTTAAAAATATGAAAAATAATTAATTGCATCCCGAAAAAATTCCATGGCACTATATCCTATATGGAATGAAGTACTGATGATTGCGCATGCACCAAAGGAAAATAAATTATCTTTTATTATTTTTTGTGTTAATTAGACATATATATATACACGATTAAACACCAATTATTGTTCAAATGATGAATATCATTTATGCTCTGTCGGCGGTGGAGCATCTTTAAATGACTTTGGGTGTAAATAGTACATTAATTTAATAAAAACAAACAAGGTAGGTCTTTATACAAAAATGTAGCACTTTACTACTTTTCCTGGATGATTCCGCTAAAACAACCCCAAAAACCCAACATGGCCACCTGTTGGTAATGTTGTTACAGTGGCTCCAAAAATTGAACAAATGTGACATAGGTCAGAATGATCTGGGAAATGTTAACAACATTTCAGCAAGGTCAAGATGACCGTCGTTAGCTTGTGCTATTTTCTTCTCGCTTCAAACATCTGAAGCATGAGAAAGATGCATCTTCGGTACCTTCTGATAAAGTTTAGTATCCTTGATTGCTATAGATGTGTGGACGGAAGGACCAAGTACGAATCCTGATGTTGGATTGCATATCAATAAAATTTTATATAACTTACCCTCAGAGTGTTTGATCCCAAGAGCAGCGTCTAGTAAGTGGATAGTGGAGGTTTCAGCAGCATTACACGAATTGGCCTGTAAAGTGCACAATCATAAAACATAAAATGTACAGAACTTAATATAGTCGGGGAGGAGAAATAGGTTCTCCTAGAAACCTTGTACCCCTCTGGCAGTT
This sequence comes from Argopecten irradians, assembly GCF_041381155.1. Lineage (NCBI taxonomy): Eukaryota > Metazoa > Mollusca > Bivalvia > Pectinida > Pectinidae > Argopecten > Argopecten irradians. The sequence goes on from NC_091138.1 coordinate 44,243,555, forward strand.
TTCCGAAACATGTTTTTTAGGATTGGTATGAAGTCTAGTTTCATTTTATGCTTGTTGTCATCATTGACAACTAATGTCCCATGGGGTCTAAGGTGGCCATCTTGGATTTCAGTTATCAAAAATGGCAAAAATCACACATTCCCAAATACGCGCATAGGTAGAGAACCAGACAACACACAGAGGCATATAAGCACATTTTTTGACATGATTGAGACATGCTGAATACGATAAACTCATAATAATGACGTTACGTCTTCTGTGTTTTGTGAAATGGCGGGGAAATAAGAGTCTTCATTAAAAAATCGATAAAAGACATAATTTTCATCACAAGAAAAATATTGTTACACAAAACACCAAAGGCCCAGGATACTCATATTGGGCCTGCAGCATGCTGAGATGAAGGGCTACCAAGTGTGTTAAAATAAATGACCTTGACCTTCATTCAAGGTCACAAGGGTCAAGTAGGTAAAAATCTTTAAACGACTTCTTGGAAATAACTAGGAGGCCTGGAGACCTGATATTGGGTCTGTGACATGCTGGGATGAAGGGCTACCCAGTTTGTTCAAATGAATGACCTTGATCATCATTGAAGGTCACATGGGTCAAATAGGCTTAAATCTTTAAACGACTTCTCAAAAACCAAAAGGCCCGGGATACTCATAATTGGGCCTGCAGCATTCTGAGATGAAGGGCTACCAAGTGTGTTCAAATGAATGACCTTGACCTTCATTCAAGGTCACATGGGCAAAATAGGCTAAAACCTTTAAAAGACTTCTTGAGAATAACTAGGAGGCTTAGAGACCTGATATTGGGCCTGTGAAAGTCTACCAAATTTGTTCAAATGAATGACCTTGATCTTCATTCAAGGTCACAGGTCAAATAGGCTAAAAACTTTAAACGACTTCTTCTCAAGAACCGAAATGCCCGGGATACTCATATTGGGCCTGCAGCATTCTGAGATGAAGGGCTACAAAGTTTGTTCAAATGAATGACCTTAACCTTCATTCAAGGTCACAGGGGTTAAATAGGTTAAAATCCTTTAACGACTTATTGATAATAACTAGGAGGCCTAGAGACCTGATATTGGGCCTGTGACATGCTGGGATGTAGGGCTACCAAGTTTGTTCAAATGAATGACCTTGATCTTCATTCAAGGTCACAGAGGTCAAATATGCTAAAATCTTTAAACGACTATGTTGTATTGTGCTAATAGTCAGATGACCGTTAAGGCCCATGGGCCTCTTGTTTTCGGGATGCAATTAATTATTTTTCATATATTTAACTTGAAGTAAAATTTGAAGCTCAAACTTTTCAATGGTGGTAATGGTGTAAAGTAAGGTAACTTTTGTAACTGAAGAAAAATACTAAATCGTCTGCTCCTGTTTTTGATAGTGAAATATTTCCATTTATCAGCGTTGGAGCATCATTAAAACTAAAAGTATAATAACATCAAGGCTATATAAAAAAAAAAACAAAGTCGATAAACAGTCTCACAAAGTGATTTCTCAGACCAATCTAATACGAGAAAGGTAGCATTAGCATATTGGGATGTGAGAATATCAAAAGTATCTGTTTTGATTCCATTTATGTTCATTTTTCTCTTAGTCGAATAACTAATATTTGCATTCACTTGTCGCTTCGAAGATATATAAACTAATCAAGCCAAAGTGAAGTGTATGAGGGTATAACTGACACCCAAAACGTGACTATTATGACGTCACTAATGTTGACATGGTAACGTCAACTGATAACCGTAAAAATGACGGTTTCATCTTGTGGAGTATACCGTCGTTAATGAATGGTTTTCCTGGTCTAACATAAAACAATTTGGATTCAGGGACCCCCAAAATGAATTAATATAGTAAATATAAGTATTAAATATTTCTGCATAAAAATATAGGGACCTATTGGGCCAACTTGACAACAAGATTTTATATCGGAAAATTTTGATAGATTTCCTCCTTGAATTAATAAAGTAAATATAAGTATTAAATATTTCTGCATAAAAAATAAAAATATAGGGAGATATTGGGTCACAACTTGACGACAAGATTTTTTATATCGAAAAATTGTGATAGATTTCCATCTTGATTAATTTCGCATGCAACATTGTAATGTAGAGTATTAAACCATCTTAAAATATCATTACCAAAACGAAAAACACTTAGCACTTTCCTAATGTAATTCCAAGACAAAGGCGAATGATTTTTTTTTCAATCTCAATAGAATTATACTAGGAATACAATTATCTTCTGTGTATTCCATACATCATAAAGTAGACGTATATTTTCTACAATGTATTCGCCCATAAGAGAAAAAAACCATTCTGATCATAACATATAAGATTGTCAAAATTTAATCGAAGAAACAAACAATACATTAGTACTAGAGATTCACACTAGCAACCATAATCATAATCAAATTATGAAACGAATACCAAAGTTCGGTGTTTGGCAAAAGCAAATGGAAATTGATTTTAGTTATAATTATAAATCTGATACTTACATATACTGGTTCATCACTAACGCCTTCAAATACGAGTCCTGGTGGTAGTGGTGTGTTTGGGCCATATCTAAGATAAAAATCCGAAATTAAATTTGGGAACAATTTATTGAAACGAACTATAGATCCCTGAAAATTGAAAAGACCATTATTCGTTTCAGCAAGACTAGGTTATACTCCCAGTGTGTACATATTACTTATTCATTAAACCTAGCCAACCAACCAATGCATTTCATTGCATACAAGGAATGCTGTCCTTAAATGACCGTGGTTGTTAATTGTTGAATTCCTTTACATATGAAGTTATATCTATTTTCATTTTCTTGTTTGATGAAAAGCTCTGTGATTCGCGAAATACTAATAATTCAATCTTGCTCATCAAGTGCATTTTTATTTATGTAACATTATTATCACATAAAAATAATGTTTGTAACATCATATCTATATCTGAGATCTATTTGGAAATTTGATTATAACAAAAATACTGTAAACCAAATGTCTTTCGCGCGCGATTTATTTTCGCAAATTTCGCGATCAAGGTAAATAAGTTGTTCTGTATGCTTAATTTTGGTTTTCAGATATGTTTATTGAATATTATATTAAAATGATTGGTTACCTAAAACCACAGGAAAACGTGGGAATACCTACCCCAAAAATGATGAAAATCGACCGTCATATTCTATTATTGGAACACAAAACAAAAACTAGCCGAAAGCGAGATTATAATGAACAACAACTTACTTACTGAAAAAAAAGATATTAACTTTTTCCACATTTTAATGATTATTTTCTGATTTACGATGGTTGACAAATGTAAAGTATAAGCCACATTGTGTTAAAGATGCTCCACCGCTGACAAATAGTATTTTTTCAATATCAAAAACATGAGCAGACGATTTTGTGTTTTCTTCAGTTACAAAAATTACTTATTTTACATCATTACCACCATTGAAAAGTTTGAGCTTCTAATTTTACCTCAAGTTAAAATATTAATTTAATTGCATCCCGAAAAATTCTAAGTGGGCACTACTTATCTTATTATATAGAATGAAGTAATGATTCACGCACGTTCCAAAGGCGAATTATTTGATAAGAAGCTCTGTGCTTCGCGAAATACTAATAATTCAGTCTTGCTCATCAAGTGGATTTTTATTTATGTAACATTATTATCACATAAAATAATGTTTGTAACATCATATCTGATGACTAACATTAAGCTATATCTGAGATCTATTTGGAAATTTTGATTATATCAAAAATACTGTAAACCAAATGTCTTTCGCGCGCGATTTATTTTCGCAAATTTCGCGATCAAGGTAAATAAGTTGTTCTGTATGCTTATATATGGTTTTCAGATGTTAATTGCATTATTGTATTAAAATGATTGGTTACCTAATACGACAGGAAAAACGTGGGGAATACCTACCCCAAAAAAGGATAAAAATAGACCGGCATATTCTATTATTGGAACACAAAACAAAAGCTAGCCGAAAGCGAGATTATAATAAACAAAACAAACTTACTGACATGAAAACAGATATAAGTTTTCCACATTTTAAGATTATTTTCTAATTTACGATGGTTGACAAATGAAGTATAAGCCACATATGTTAATATTCGTTATAATACAATTTGTATTTTAGCGTAAGAATGATACGTCAAAAGACAAACGAGACTTTTCATTCGACAGGGCACCGTGAAGGGAGGTTCTTGACTTATTGCACATATGTACATCACGCAAGTATAAAGTAGAGAGTTGCTCTCGTCTCTTGCATTGCAGCGATCCATTTACATTTACCTATTTTCCCAATCGCGCATGTTACTGACTCTTGTACTCTATTTTCTATCGGAATTTGTTTGTGTTTGCTTTACGTTTTTGACCGATTATTGTGTTTACATTCATTGAACTTGTGAAGTGCATTGCGGGAGGTCCCTATAGTTCAACACTACTATTTTTATGACAATCAGTCTACAAAAAATTCGACCGGGCAGGTTCAAAATACAGAAAGATGGAATTTCCATTATAATTATTTCATTTGACACATTTGAACAATAACTGATATATATTACTTAGTAAGGTATCTGACACATCTTAAATATGTATATTACTCAAATCTATATGGTTTATGTAGGTTCATGTCTCTTTAAATATAGATATATTTCCATTCAATTTTAAATCTGCGAAACTTATTATTTGCGAAAATGTTTTGAAACGGAAATCGCGAAATTAAGGAGCCACGAAAGAAAGGTGGTTTACAGTATTCAGTTTCTGTATACAATGTATTAACATCTACAGAAAGTTACTTCTTTATTGTTATATCGAATATTATTTGTTCTGAAATTGCTGATAATTCCTGAAGATATCACGAGTTGAAATAGAGTATTGAATCACATATTTGATCGGGACATGACTGTTAGCAGGATGTAAATATAATACAGTACACAGTTGTTGACTTGGATTGAGGGCAACAGATGATTTGTTGGACCCGAAGACAAACTGTTTGTTTGAGGGTCCAACAAATCATCTGTTGAGCGAAAACCCAGTTAACAATTGTTTTGTTAAACCCATTGCATTGACGTCACGAATAGTAGGTGTGATGTTACTCCGGTCCAACTGCACATTTTAACAGTTCTTTGGACCACTTGATGAAACAGCATTTTTTTCAATACAGTTTATATAAAAACTATTTTAAAGGGGTATAACAACGACCAAATATAACATACATACCCTCCGAAATAAACTTGCAGTATGTTGAAAAATGTTTCGGGCTTGATATAGTCTGTAAAATATAGACAGGATAAAAATACGACTCGGATATAATACAAATGATTTGATCATGTAATGAGAATAAAGATACCCACAAACTAAAATATACAATGCCTTAATATGTTATTCCATTCACTCAGGCTAATTCTTTTATATAACCAAGAAGCAAAAATGTATTGTTCTACATTTCTTATGAAACATTTAACGTAAAACATTGACCAATTCCATGACATTGTTAAGTATTTTAATTAATATCGCTGAAATATCAAATCGTTGATCAATACGATTTACGGGTAAAATATGGACGCTGTACCTATATCGAGCCAAAGTCACGCACATTAAACAAATGAACTGCATAACCACTGAGGAGGTGATAAAATGATTTTTTAGGCAAGACAATTCACCTAATAAGGTAAACACACTACTGTCAGAGCGATTTGAGCAGTTCTGGAAAAAAGTTGCATTACTCTACGAGCAAGGGACAGGGTTCGGCATACAAGAAGTTCGACCTCAGTGTGTAATGGCGGATAGCGAGCGAGTTTTGAACATTTCACACACAAGTCACCACCATAGGCTTTTCAGGCATATCACAGTAAAACCGAACCGACTGATATAATTTTCCATTAGAACTGGGGGTTTTCCGATATATGTACAAATTTTAATGTTCTCTTAGACTGAATTGTCCCTTTAATCTGTTATTCCATGATTATAAGTGTTCGCATCAATAGCTTCCTTGCTGACCCATACAAATATACACGATAACTGCGAAATTGCAATTAAATATCAATACGAACAACAGCTAGTTCTAACAGGCATGTCTCACAGTAAATGGATAAATAATTGATTATAAACGTTTGCGAAATGTAGCAGTAATGATCTTATATTTTGTTCATCGCTGTTTCGTTGTGCGTCGACAGTCTGGCTCTTTCTTTATTATGAATATTACACAATAGCAAATCAAGGTGCCATGCTTATTAGCCAAAGCATATTTGAAAAGGCAGCACAACATAAGATTGAATTTAGGATCAAAAAGCCAACTAGCATATCATTATTTATAAAAGAAAGTGTACCGGCGGTACAATTTGCCAAATGCATGTTTCCAGGTGACAATTAGAAAAGGATGGATAGATTTTGTTTAAACTTCATACAATACTGGATGGCATTAAATATGAGTCAAAAGGTTAAATACAAATTTAATTGTTATTTCAAGTAGATTATTACAATAAAAATCATTATCAGAACTCTGAAAGCAGCTTCACTTCGCCATTGGTTTAACTCAAATAGCATACACGTATTAAGAATCAAAATATCGAGGATGCATTTGAGTTTTATGATTAACATTAATCTGTTCTCAAAATTGTCATCCCGATTGTCCGGTTTATAACATTCAGGGTATTTGTTTTTACAGCCAGTGTCATTTAAAGACAACTTTTCGTGTGTTGCGATGTGTGAGTGTATGTATGATTTTGGGAGGCTGCGGTATGTTCGTGTTGTGTCTCCTTGTAGTAGTGGAAACTCTGCTCGTTTTACAATGCTATCTCCTTAAAGCATGGGGACGAAGACACTGAATAATAAAAACAAGCCCACATCCACATCATCCACTCACATATACCGACAAAGGGTAAACTAGGGTTCCCTATGAAGAATGACCTGTAGTCACGTTTGGGGTTCGAACTTATTTCAAAATGGCGGGATAACATAGTTTTAAAATTACAATAAAACGTCGAGATATGAGAGAAAATTACTCTTTCATATGCGAATTACAAAATGTTGTAAACTCTCAGCAAACAGTTTTTTACAACGTTTAGTGCCCCTCCGGTAGGATATCCCATTCCTCCATATCCACAAATGACTCACCCTTCTGAAAGTGACAAATACCACTAGTCTTACCGCGATATTTGTTAAGCATCTCGGTCATGTTTCTAATCACAGCTGCAACGTTCTCCAAACAGTTCGTCAGTGAGGCGGAGTCGGAGGCTTCAACAGCGTATATAGCATCCATTATCCGCTATAATTGTAAAATTTATTTGATTTTACATATAAATCTCAACAACGCCTTAATGGCGCTTCACTCTACTATATATAATACTGAATAAGCAAAATAATTTATTAAAGCATTTCAATGTGTTTGATAATGCAGCATGAAAAAATGTTTTTATTGTTTAGTTAATGACAAAACAAATCATCATTGTTGTGTTTAATTTATTGTATACAGCTCGATCAATGGAATCAAATCAATGTTCGGCTTAAAGTTTTTTTTTATATAAAATGTGAAAAAATAAATGTCTCACCTGAATAGCAGGTGCAAATGCCACCTCTAATACGATAAACGATCGCAAAAAGTTGTCACTTTCCTTTCCGCCTGGGAGTAGATAAAACATCCTAATATTGCTTTAAAATAAAAAAGAGGAAAATGATGGGAAATAGAAATAAATATACGCGATAAACAATACACAGATCTATGAACATTTGAGAAGAGAATGAGTGTACAAACGCCCTTGTTGAAGGATTGCATACTACAAATAATGCCATATTATATATCATGCTAGCTTCATCTTGCCACATATGCAATGGACCATATTATGGTATTGTTTGAGGACGACTTCATTTGATAGTGTCTAATTAAACGAAACCCGGTCATGGTCATATGTTTATTCCTACATTTAAGTAACGCGTTTTTATTAAGGTATTATTGCGTTATTTCAAGGGACATGAACCTTAATATTTAAGACGTGTCAGATACCTTACTTATTATATATCAGTTTGTGCAAATGTGTCGAAAAAAATAATTATTATGGAAATTCCATCTTTCTGTATTGTAGACTAGACAAAAAAAAGAATGTGTCTATGAAGTTTCAGTTTCGGCTGATTTAAATATCTCTGCTGGTTATTTAGAGTTATAGCAAAAAGACAACTACTCCATTTAAAAAAGAATGGAAAGTTTCCTTGAACCTGCTAGTTTTGCTCCACAAAATATGATATTTTCAGCAATGTTTCTATGGTTACAGAAAAAAAGCACAAAGTGAGTGAAAACCTAAAAATAGCAAAAGACACTACTAGATATTTTCACCATACAGAAAAAAAAAAACAATGTGTCTATGCAAAGTTTAAGAACATCATCGAAATATCTCTGCTGGTTTTAGAGTTGTGCTCAGGAAACGATTCTTACACAAAAATCTGCCATTTTCAGCATTGTTTTTCCATGGTTACAGGAAAAAAGCACAAAAAAATGAAAACCTTAAAATAGCAAAGGGCACTACTAGACCATAAGACCAATGTGTCTGAAGTTAGCGTTTCGTGGAAATATCTCTTTCTGGTTTTTAAGAGTTATGCTCCGGAAACGAAACCTGGTACAAAAAATAGATATTTTCAATATGTTTCACCATTAACGGACAAAAAAATGCAAAAAAGTGAAAACCTTACTAGACCATAAGATTGTGTGTATGACCTCCCTGTGTTTTTATGGGCGAATGCACTACGGACTGGACTACACCCATTTGTTATATTTAAATCGTTGGGCAAATTGAATCCACAAAAATGCACTACACACAAATCAAATGAATGTAAACAAAAACGTGGGTGAAGCGAACACAAACGAATTCCGATGGGAAACGAGTGGTACAAAAAGTGGGTACGTAACGTGAGCGATTTAATTGAAGAGTCGGTAAATGTAAATGGATCGCTGAAATACAAAAGACGGGAACACCTTCCCACTTCATATACTTGCGTGATGTGCATATGTGCATCTAAGTCAAAGAACCTCCCTTCGCGGTGCCCCCGTAGAATGAAAAGTCTTGTTTGACTTTTGAGCTTCTTCATTTCTTACGCTAAATACAAATTGTTTTTTATAACGATAATATTAACAAATATGACTTATACTTCGAAATGTCAACCATCTCGTAAATAAGAAAATAATCATAAAATGTGGAAAAGTCATAATTATTGTCGTGTCAGCAAGTTTACTGTCCTTTATTAACCTCGCTTTTTCGACCAGCTTTCGTTTTGTGTTCCAAAAATAGATTAGACGGTCTATTTTAGATATTCCCCACGTTTTCCTGTCGTTTTGCATAACCAATCATTGTAATAAAATGTGCAATACAGAACTACTTATTTAAGGTTCAAGTCCCTTTAATATGTCAAAAGCACCGGTACTCTCGTTACTTATAAACAAAAAACAAAAAAACACATTTGTTGTTCCGCAGGGTTCCGCGATCGGTCGTTTTAATTTCATATCGTTCGGGTTTTATACCCCACCATTATGTACATCTCTATATTTTTACTGTTTCCCTTGATGGCAGGCAAATTTATTTAAACAATCTATTGATAGAATTTCACCCAATCTAAGGGTATCTTTAATTTACTATTTACTTATTTTCAAACTGAATTTCATTACTGAATAAAACCATACTTACTCCAGCGTCAGTGGTCTACAAAGAATCAAATTTATTTTTCTTATTCATTGCAACAACTATCAAGCAAGTAGGGTTTATTTAATATTCGTCAAATATATATAGACCTTTATTAGGATAATCTGATAAAAATACAGATCTTTATAACCACTCCGTTCAAAAGTTTGTTTTAACATACGTGGTCGTGTAAGGACGGCCTCCCATGTATGCAGTGTCTAGCGTTTGTTTGTTTGATTATTTTAACGTCCTATTAACAGCCATGGTCATGTAAGGACGGCCTTCAATGTATGCAGTGGGCAGCATGTGTGAAGTGCGATCGGATCACAATAATGTGATCGGGTGGGGTATAATGCTTGGTGTCTTCGGTGGCATACTTCAGTGATATAGCACTATAAAAAGGGCAACAGTTCTACTAGACAAGAAGACAATCACGAACATACCGCAGTCTCCCAAAACACGCACTTCACACACGCTGCACACTGTATACATGGGAGGCCGTCTTTACATGACCCTGGCTGTTAATAGGACGTTAAAAGCATCAAACAAACAAAGTTATTGAGGTCTACATGGTGTTATACTGCCCTGGTAGATAACAAATAAACAAATAATGTAGTTGTATTTTACAATTAATGTGGAACATGAACTATACATACTTTTTTCTTTAAAAAAGACGTTTAAAAGAAATGTTTTATGAGACCATTCGTTAATAAAGACAACTTACGCTTCGGGGTCAATAGGTCGCCAGTTCCATAATGTGATATTACAGTAACACATGACGGGCGGGAGGGACAATCTTTGTGATACTCCGTGAAATGGCACAGCTATACATCTGGGTATTTTCTGGAATGTTAAACAAATAGTTGTAGTCAAACCAATTACAACATTGACGATACACGAGTTCAAAACTGTCGTAGATGCGTCATTGCCATTTGCAAGAGCAAAACTCGAAGTCGAAGTTCTCATAACACTAGCTAGAAAAAGGTGGATTTTTCAGGCCAAACGTCAACTATTGTAGCGATTTTTAATTTAGAAGCATTATGTTCTGAAAACCCTGAAATGCTTAATATGTTTCTACATATTCATTATCTCAAGTGAACGTAAATATTTATGTAATTTCCAATTACATGTATATATCATTCATAATTATATAGCCATCGTTAATGGTCTATATTACATTTGGTTGGTTTTCACTATAATAAATAAGATGCATTAATTATAAGGAACAACTGATTTGCTTACCTTTGCGGGGTCTTGAGGTCCATCTTGCCACACATATCCAGACACAAATAAGCACAACTGGATGTGCGCCAGTCTAAGCTCAGCTTCTCCGGAAAGTTTCATGTGGTCCAAAAGTTCTAGCTTTATAAAAAAAGATGTTCTTCATAACAATTATGCATGTACGCAACCCGTACCCCAAGAAGAAATTAATCCTATAACATTTATCTAAAAAAGCTGATTTTCCTTATTTTTAACGATAAAAAGTCGTTCTTGTTTTTTGTACTTATAATTTATAAATCTAATGAAATACACGCTCCCTATGATGGTCGTTACAGGGGACACTCAAACATGTTGTATAATCTGTACCTACTCTTGTACGCTACAGCATATATATAATATATACTTCAGTATCTTTGAGTCTACATATTGAAACAACATTAAACAATAAATCTTGTTACGTACTAGATACTGTACTAATATGTGCGCTAAGATATTACGTTCGTGCGTTCAAGATAATAATCTTTTAGGTAACAAAGATACTAGGTTGTACGTACATGATATCAAATACGATGTCCGTACAGGACGTCCTAAGTATAAATGTAGTTTTAGTGGTGTGCATACGAGTACTGCGACAAATGGTACACGATACTGTAACAATAGATACTAAAAAGATATTAAGTTTATTAATCGATAATGGGACAGTGGATAAATAAAACTATATATATTTGTCCTTAACAAAATAATAAGCAATATATGTTCTATTTAGCATTACTGTGTATATGACTTTTTAATACATTAAGCTTAAATGTTTCCATTTGAATGTGTGCAATTATGTTACAACGAAAGTTGTTTTGTATCAATACATTTGTCAACTATTTTAAAAAGGTAAAAACATGATTTACATGACTTTCTCTACAATTCTAATGCAAATCATTGAAGACAAAATACTGAAAAATAGATACAATCTAAAATAATACATGCATAAACTTTTAATTTATTGTTTCGAAGCAAAATATACTTTATTTAATATTCCTTATTAAGAAGGTTTACACAAAAAACCACTTTATAATGAACAATTACAAAGAATTCATTGATTATGAAATTGCAGACTGCACATTGAAATAGCCATAGGTAAACCGTTTGATTATTTCGTTCGTACCCCATTTCGTTCGAACCGTACCCCAAGAAGAAATTAATCCTATAACATTTATATTTTTTGGTGTCTTAATATACCGTGGACCCCTAGAGAGGAAAGACAAAATGCTCACTGATTGGCTGGTTGTTTTAGCCAGATATGAAGAGAATTTTTAGGGCGCAAATAAATTTTGCAAGATATATGTAAAACTGGGCAATTGTCCTAGACATGTAAAACTATCAATCCTCAATCCGACCATTTTGTCATCTTCTTGTTTAAATGGGGTATATACATGTATTTAAAATGTAATAATTATTAAAACCAGCATTTATATAACATTTTTTCAGTGAAATGTAAGAATTTATGGTGAAAATAAATGCAGTATTTTATGTCTAATATGTGGTATGTTTCACCCGAGTGACATTTTCACTCAATATTGACCTTATTCAATAGGAACACAGCATTTACCGTGATAAGATCGTTTTGGGGGAAAACCTTGTTTTAATATTAAGCCAAAAACAATATTACATACATCTTTACACATTTTGTTACGTGTATTTGAATAAAAAAAGTCTTCGAAATTTGTACTCTATGTTAGGAACTAAATTAGTAAGGTGTAAATAAATAATGTGAGTTAACGGGTATCGTGACAGATTAAAGTACATAGACCTAGGACTGGGACGTAAACATGTTATAAATAAAATGTTTCTTTTTTCATGGTGACTAACAGTTCCATTTTTGATCTCGTGAAGTGGAAATTTTTATATTTTCACACGTGAATCAGACCCGTGAAAAATGTCAAACATTCCACCCCACTCGATCAAAATAATCTTCATCAAGAAACAAGGAATGCATGTATATTCTTCAATATTATCTTCAAATCTTGCCAAAATATTTACCATATGGGTTTTGGTACCTAACGTCGACGAGATATATTTTGTAATATCTTACCTTGTCTATGTGTTTTCGAACTGTCTTGCTTTCCATCAGTTCGACGATGCGATCGGCAAGGTCATTCCATGGCTGGAAATAATCTGGGAGTTTTTCCTGTAAATAAAAATAACGTCGTTCTTCTGCATACGTTAAAACGACGTTACTACTTTAGCATATAAAATTCAGTTATATTAAATTAGTATCTGTCTTACTGTTACATAAGCTTTCGCTTCTTGGCATCTTTAAGATTTATCCCTTTCTCTGAATTTAAATTCGTTTTATACCGAGTGCTTTTAAGTTTAATTACTAAATTATCTTGGTAATAAATTCCTAACATAATTTGATTTTAACATGGATTTGATGAAAATAATATTGTTAAGGCGATACAAGAATCAGGGAATTGTTTTTTCCTGTTATTGACATTAACACACAATCTAAGAGTTCTTAGTTCAAGTTTTCTTCCATACTTTACAGGGTCATTATAAGGTAACTGGGGGAACATTTATGCAATATTTACCCAGGTGAGGACAATACTCTAAGATTTCAATCCGGAAGGAGTTAATATTCTTAGACAAAAAAAGTAGGCATAGGGTCACTCTGACAATCATTATTAAATTCTTTTTTCTCGTACTCCAACGCAAATGTTGATTTGTTTTATTGCGCATCAAACGAATTAACAAACAACACAATGCGTGAAACATTATGACGTTGTCAGTATCACGTCGCCACAATACTGTGTTCACGTTACATGACAATATCATTTCAATGCATCACCGCTCTGTGGCAAAGCTGAACGACCTATTAACATCCAGGATAATTAATGACAGTTTCCCAAGCTTGCAATGTATGGTCCAGTCAACCATGCAGTAGATATCATATTAGATACAGTGGAACCCGGGTATATTTAAGTCCTCAGGGAACGGAAAATCTCTTCAAATTATCCAGATTTCAAGATAAGTAGGACGAAAAAATATGGATATCCAGATTTCAATATAACTAAGACAAAAGACAATGGATATGTGTGAACAGAAATTATAATTCATTTCATATTAAGTGTGTTCCACTCTAATTGAAAAGAAAACTGAATGTTGCAAACAATAAAAGATATTAAAGCTGACAACTTAAAAAGGATTAAGCACACTTGTATTTCAAGAATCGTTTATGAGACAATCCCCTATCGAGGTCTGCCATTTTTTGTTTTTCGCTCTGTCTGTATCCGGTGCTCTCACCGACCCCTATATAAAGCGCGTGAATCGACACACGTGCGCTCAGTCAATACACTTACATACCCACCTCGCAGTTGTCCACTGTGTATCACCTACTATTACGTAACAAAACACTTACCTATAAAGGTAAATAGGGCTTGTTTGGCAACAAAATACATAAAATCCTTTAAGTTGTCATTTACATATTTGTCAAAAAATTTCCACACAAATGAATAGAAATCCAAATGATTAACCATCCACATATCTCCACGTAATATTATCGTAACCTATTGCATGATCGTTAAAGGCGACTAATTGAGGATCTTATTTTTTCTGTTCTTCCTAACTGACTTAAGCTTTCCTAATGCCTCCCTTGGCACCGCCTCATTTTTGGCCTTGCATTGAGAGTTCGCACCTGTGAGGAAGGCTCTGGCCGAGACACACCAAAGTCTTTAAAAGAGGTAGTTTCTGCTCCTGCTTAGCGCTCAGCAAACGGGGAGTGGGACGACTGGTTTGCCCGTTGTCAGTATAAAGTGACCGGGTGGGGTGTGTTGCTTGGTGTCTTCGGCGGCATGCTTCAGTGATATAGCACTATAAAAAGGGCAATAGTTCCACTATACAAGACACAACATGAATATACCGCAGTCTTCCAAAACACCTCGCACAACATACATGCAACACACCGCATACATGGGAGGCCGTCCTTACATGACTATAGCTGTTAATAGGACGCTAAATTAATCAAAAAAAAAAAAAAAAAAATATCCTAACCGATGTACTCGACTGGCCATGTGCACGTGACTACCTGTCCCGAACAAGCGACAACTGCTGTACCAAGGACACACACGTGTCGGTGTGCATGTAAAACCTAGTGTATATTTGAAGTGTTTCACTATTGAACTCGTTTTGGATATTATTTGGGATTTAGCTGACAACACATTCATGTATTATTTCAATGAAACCTTGTCAGGTGAGTGCAGTGTTTATTTTCAGTTTGACATTGTTATTTGCAATATCGGGGCATGTGTATACGAGACATGTTATGTTTGGAATGACGCAGATGTGTCTAGTCCAGTGCTTTATATAGGGGGTTGGCCAGTGGAGCAAACTAAGCAGAGCAAAAATAAAAATGGCTGCTACTTCCTTGGATACGACACTGTCATAACTGGAGAATGTTTCAGAAACAATTTTCCAAAAAAAAAATCAAATGCATGCTTTTAACTTGCATTGTTAGCTTTGATTTACCCACTTAGTAGTGAGACAAGGTGAAATGTTGTCCCTTGGAACATGAGATATATAAAGGTAACATGTATCTAGCTTGGTTATAGCCCTCACAACACATTGTAATAGGCGATTTGCTTTGAATGAGGCTGGAAATGTCACGACTTTCAACACAACAAAAAAAATAAAATGATTATGTATGGTTATTTATGATTACTATATAAATGATCCTTCGTTTTGCGGATCAACTCCACCCTTGAGAAATCGACCATTAGGCCTGGCAGGCTTTGATATATGGCATGGCCTTTCCAGAGCACCAGTGTATGGCCATACTGGTCTTTATACTCCATATGTAAAAACTAAACCATATATATCATATTTGAATCTTAGATTGCTACAAATATACCACTATGCAAGTCAAATGCATTGTGTTAGGATAGCACCTCAATCGAAAAAAATTTGAGACAAGGTGAAGTGGAATCACAAACAATAAATGATACTCGGTAAACTCGTTACAACATGGAAGTTCGCTGTTAAACCCACATCAATATCATACAGTATCGTATCCTTTTAATCCAATATTATAACTGTTATTATCCTATTTATATTATTCCACTACTGTGTATAACGTAGTAACTCTTATAAATTATGTCGTCACAAACAGTATGCTTACCAAATTATCAAGGACCGTAAATCCCGTCTTTTCAGAAACGTGGAATTCCTCCAAGATGAGTTTGTCTTTTTGAGACTCCGACTCCATTTTTTATCATTCAACACCAATAAATACGTTTTGTTTTAGTCACAGCTAATAAAAATTGGCGGATAGAAAAAGACGTCAACAGAAACTTATGATCATATAAATATAACCCTGGTTAGGTTTGTTATGTGCTGAGTCATCGATGTAACCCAACCGACACGTCTGGTTCTTAGGTTGACTGAACACTCTCTGTAGAGTCATATATACAAGGGGATATATTTAGATCAAGACCTTACCAGGGTCACACAAGGACGACCTCTGCCAGAATGACGACTGTATAACATTATACGAGTATGTATGTTTACAAAATTACCCGTAACATAACATGCTTGTTCCGTGGTGTTCTTGAAATTTTGTTTTCAGTTTTCAAACGATGTCTCCAAAGCAATACATATCAGTTTTCAAACGATGTCTCCAAAGCAATACATATTAGATACTTAAGATATAACGCTCGACATGAGCCCCGTACATTTTTAAGTAAAAATGAAAAGTATAATAGAAATGGTATTTTAACATGTAGTATTTTTCTTAGAAGAAACGACATTTTAGTTGGCGCATATTGAAAGGAGATGGTGCTAATTATGCCAACGCTGACGTTTCTCCGGTTTCATGTTTTTTGTCAAAAGCCAAGATTCCTGCTATTGTTGCTATGTTTTCCATCTTGTAGTTTAATGTTTTACTTCTACAACCTATTTTCAGAAGCTATACTTTAGACCACTATTTATTTGTAATCAATATTTGTGAAATAAATTAATTCCATTTGGCTATGCATAAAACAAAATTGTATGGTTGTCAGTATAATGTGACCAACTGTATGTGCATATTGACGTTTTCGGCGGCATCCGTCACAATAAAAAGGCAAGAGTCCCACTATTATTACAAGGGGACACAATACGAATATACCGCAGCCTCTTAAAGCATACGGATATCCACACACCGAATCACTTTGCTCAAAAGAGAGACACTCTTAAATGACCCTGGCTATTAAAAGGACGTTATCCTAATCAAAGAAACAAATCTATAAAAACTGGCGTTAAAACGTTTTGTGTATCGCTTAGTATTCATCGATTTGTCTCCAATTTTCTGTATTAGTGATCAGTCTTATAATTGCAATTCGTTGGGCCCAGAATGCATTTACTTAGTGGTTCATTAAAGTTGACGGGATCCTATGATAACAAATATCACGTAACCTTCGGATGTCTCGCATACAGAGCGAGTGACGGAAAGTTGTTTACACATTCTTGTATTTTATATTTGATATGTAAATCATGTATCCAGGTATTGAGGTGTAATTATTCTAATGTCAGTTATTGTAGTTAATTAGACCGTGACGAGATTGCTACGTAAAGAACACCAACAGACCTTATAGATTTCGACAATAGTCTTGTGTGGTAGCATTGTTCATATTTTAATGGTGTTTTACATAGTCATTTCAATAAATCAACGCCCGGTGTTAGAATGGATTCCTTCGCTGTGTCAACAATCGCGTATAATTGTTATACAGTTATTATACAGATAAGTAGTTCGGGTAACTATTATGTCTCGTGTTCGGATGTGTATGTGTCTTATTATGAAAGTATATAATATTCAAGCTAAAATTGACGATCGCATAATCTTTTTTGCAGAATGTACTCCAAACCTATTATGATTTCGGATACGAGATTACACAGTCAAACAGAAACAGATACAGAGGTGGTTTAAGGCTATGAATTACAAGGATTGGCTGGTAATACAAGCTGTCCAATAAAAAAGCCTGAAGTGGCAGGATTTGTCGCCATCTTTCCATGAAACGTATCATTTTGAGTCACGTGATCCTCTATTCTATTAGTATGATATCAGTTTATTGGTTTTTTATCCATTAGTAGAATCTAGTTCACTTTTGCTTGTCTCTTAGACTTTGAACATTTAATAACATCGAATGTATATCCATAAGCATAATACACATATTGTTTAACGTTTCCTCTTTCATTTCTGTCCTGAAATCGCCTCAATTTGGCCTTCAGTTTAGCGAACATCCCTGTTAGGTAGGCTCTGGATTAGGTACCCTAGCCGCGATACACTATAGTCTAAGATAATTGTAAGTTTCTACTCCTGCTTAACGTTCGGCGTTAATGGAGTTGCAGATGTATCAAATTTCATTAGTTTCCGTTCTCGATCTACTCGTAACTGACATGTAAACAATTGACATTGAATGTGTATACAATGAATAATATATACAGAATTTAATCGCGAAATGATTGGTCAAGTTTTATCTCCATGTGCGAATATAATCTTACTAACTCAACGACTTTTATTGTGCATAAAAATGCTGATTTTTAATCGGAAATCCGAATTTACCTACCTTTCTAAATTATATTTAACACGTGTTTACATGTTTCTGTTCCTGCTAATCATTAAGAATTAAGATACAATTTACTGGGACGACTGGTTTGTCTGTTGTCAGTATTATGTGACCGGATGGAAAATCTTGCCTGGTGTCTATGGCGGTATGCGTCAATGGAAAAATGCACTATCATGCGCAATATTTTTCACAATTGTAAAGAGACACAACAAGAAGATACCGCAACCTTCTAAAATATACATACATGTATATCTACATACGTATGTTGCATTTCTTGTTGCTGTTAATTAGACGTAAATAATCAAAGTAACATGTATATGGGCATGCAAGGCGTGATGTGATGACGAAGCAACCGTAAACTGATTATAGTACACGTATGTTTCACGTAAATATTAGATTTAAATACAATTAACCCCCCACACACACATGTCGGCCACCCTGTTTGCGCTAAAACGTTCACTGAATCTATCATTGACTCTGTACGCATTCTGATTGGCCGACACGGAGAACTTTGATCGAACTTCTTTTCCTTTGGTGTCACGTCATCATTTGTCAACGTCATCAATAACCGAATGACGTTATTCTATGTTGCGATCGCTGCTTGACGTCCACACTGGTGTTGCAAAACGTATGCGTCGTGGTCGTTGTGTCAAAATAAGTGATGTTTACATACATTATAAATTGACCTTATGTGCTAATAACACATCTTGACGGACAAGAATTTCATTGATGAGTTTCGTGTATTTAACGTGTATGAAACGAACATAATATGGATGGTAATGGCTTGATGATTATCTGGCGGGAAATAGACGATGCCGTGTCGTGCAAAAGCTTTAACAAGTATACATGTAGTTCGACATTGAGTTTTATTTTCTGGAAGCAACTATGAAGATTTGAACTAAATAAGACGATAAATGAGTATTATTTAACACTAAAGATGTTCCAAATTAAAAGAATTTGATTTCGATGGATTCTTTATCAAAAAATGACTTTTGAATATCAATTAGTGTATTTTTGCTGATGAAAATATTACTACACCTTATTTGCAAATTTCGGTAAATATACGTTACTGTATCCCCGCCGTATTTCTATCGGCTAAAACGAATATGATTGTGGTAGAAACAGGTCACACTACTCGTGGTTGTTGAATATTGAATTTATTCCATACTCGTTAAAAAGTTATTTTTTTAAAGTTACAAAAGACACTCGCTAAAGCTCGTGTCTATTTTAACTTTTAAAAAACTAACTCACTCGTGTGGAATAAATTCAATATTCAACAACCACTCATTGTGTAATCTCTATAAATACCAAGACGGAAACAACTACATACGTGTCATTGAAGTTGCCAATCATTAGACTTGTGTACCAGGTTAAGAGTTCCACTCTACAAGACAGAACACAAATATACCCCAATCTCCCATAACAGCACCGCGCACATCATATACGCTACACACTGCATACGTGGGAGACCGTCCTTACATGACCTTGGCTGTTAATAGGACGTAAATTTAATCAAACAAACAAACAATATCTATGTTTTGTTTGAATTGGACTTTATGTTTTGTTTGAATTGGACTTTCTGTCTTTTATTTTTCACACAGACATACATTTTTGTATCAACAGCAAATAGTTTAACAGGATTATCTACTACTTCGGGGAGATCACTAATGAAGATAAGGAAAAGTGTGGGCTAATGACGTTTCCTTGTGGAATTCCATCGATAACCTCTACACCGTTTGGACTAATCACCATTAAGTACCACCTGTTTTTGTTTTTTGGATTTTTTTAAAAGTCCCCTGTAATCCAAAGTCGATGGGGCACATTATCGAATGTTTTTTTTTTAATCAAGGTACTGAGTCTTGTTTCCCTTGTCCAAATCTATGTGTCTATTGATAATTATAATTACGTCGATAAACCATGTTAATGTTCTGTAAACAACCACGTTGATTCCATATGTTTAATTATGTGGTATCTAAACATTTTCTCGAATATTTTGCATGTTTGTTTGTTTGTTTGATTAATTAACGTGCTATTAACAGCTATGGTCATGTAAGGACGGCCTCCCATGTATGCGGTGTGTTGCGTGTATGTTGTGCGAGGTGCGTGTTTTGGGAGACTGCGGTATATTCATGTTGTGTCTTCTTGTATAGTGGAACTGTTGCCCTTTTTATAGTGCTATATCACTGAAGCATGCCGCTGAAGACACCAAGCAACACACCCCACCCGGTCACATTATACTGACAACGGGCGAACCAGTCGTCCCACTCCCTGTATGCTAAGCGCTAAATAGATGATAAATTTAACTACCGATAATTCTGAACATGTTTCTTTCCTTTCTTATACATGTATATTGCAGTAATGCTCGCTTTTTAGCTCGCCTATTCGAAGAATAGGGGGAGCTAATGTTGTCATCCCGGCGTCGGCGTCAGCGTTGGCGTCCCATTTCACGTTAAAGTTTTTGAGCAAGTTTCTGTTTCGTCAATTGTTTAAGCTTAAGTCATCATAAATGTTTATGATTTTATTTTCCTAATGTGTATGGATGCTGAACGTGATAATACAACCAATTTGGGGCCCTTTAGGGGGTTTTTGAGTCTGTTAATTTGTCATATTTCCATGTTAAAGTTTTTGAGCAAGTTTCTATTTTGTCTATTGTTTAAGCTTAAGTCATCATAAATGTTTATGATTTTATTTTCCTAATGTGTATGGATGCTGAACGTGATAATACAACCAATTTGGGGCCCTTTAGGGGTTTTTTGAGTCTGTTAATTTGTCATATTTCCATGTTAAAGTTTTTGAGCAAGTTTCTATTTTGTCTATTGTTTAAGCTTAAGTCATCATAAATGTTTATGATTTTATTTTCCTAATGTGTATGGATGCTGAACGTGATAATACAACCAATTTGGGGCCCTTTAGGGGGTTTTTGAGTCTGTTAATTTGTCATGTTTAAATAGTAAATACTTAAACATCAACTTCTTCTGAATAGGCGAGCTTTGCTGTTCTCCAACAGCTCTTGTTTATGCAGTTGGTATATAATTGATGTTGAAATATTTGAGTTCGGGGTTTGGTAATTATTTCTGCTAGCTGTTGCAACAGTTTTGGGTGTATATTGTCTGGTCCTCGAGATTTATTTTTGTCATATTCTAAATCTCTTGAACACCTGGGTCCGGTTGCTCAAAGCGTGATTACATGTAGCTTAATCGCATAATCAGTGAAATGTTCCATTTTCATTTACTGCAAATGTTGTGATTTTATCTTCACTAAACTTAGCATGTAAGTAAAGAATTCAGTTCTTAAGACTATGATAAAATTTTGTAAAATTCGCATCACCGGAAATTATTTTATGTTGATTTAAAAATTATCGTTAAACTCTGATTAGCTTAGTCACATTTTTGAACAACTAGACCCCAGGGGAGGGGTAAGTTGTCCGGGTGGCCTTCGAAATCATTATCGAGTTCGAGAACGTGATCCAGGAACGCTTACTCGATGTTCCAATGTAGTTCTCTATCAAAATTAGGTATTCGCATAGAAGGCTCTGGGTTCTGTCCTCTGGCCGAGAAACACCAAAGTCTATAAAAGTGGTAGTTTCTGCTCCTGCTTAGCGCCCAGCATACAGGGAGTGGGACGACTGGTTCATCCGTTGTCAGAATATTGGACCGGGTGGGGTGGGGTAAAAATGAAGAGAAAAACACATTAGCATACTTATTAAGCAAACGCTTCAGCTGTACTTGTTTGTTTGTCCTCGAGCCATGACCATCGCTGTTAATAGGACGTCAATGAATCAAGCAAACAAACAAACCTGAAATTGGTCTTTCGTATAGATTTTTTAAGATGGTTGGGAACCTCCGTGGCTTCAGATTCGGAGACTGGCTTTGTACGGAATTCAGCGTCTATGTCGAATCTCTTGTAACCCTCTGAGAGTATTTCATCTTTCTCGTATGACATAACAACACGCTGATTACGGAAAAGTGCCACTTTCCTATGTCTGGAAGGTTGATAAGACATTGTCGGATTCTGAGTCCCATTGAAACAAGCATGCCATCATGGTCATCACTTCTGGCTGTATAAAATAGACTTTCTTCCCATGGGGCTCAACAAGTACACTCTGTAAAACAAGTACTGAATACACGGCACAGTAACGCTTGGAGCAGTTCTGATTCTCACAAAAGAGACAGCCTATTGGAGGCCTCGATCACAGTCTGAAAGGGTATCACTTTATCCCAAATACGAAAGGCATTCCTCTTCATATCCACTGCGGCTCGATAAGTGGCCTTAAAATCTTAAGCAATTCAGCATCTCGACCTCAATTGGGGCAACAATTTTCCTTAAACTTCAAGCCATCTAACTCCATTTCCCTAACAGCACCACGCAAAGTAAATTCCATAAGGACACTGAGTGGGCAATGGCAGCAGCAATTATTGGGCTACTCCCCGCGCGGGCGTAGATTGCGTATTCTCTCATACTTCACATGGATATCCCGTTGTTGCTAGTGTTGACAGACCCATATTTGATTCTTCCAGACAAGAATATCCACAATTTCACCAGTGTGAGATTTTTTTTTATCTCACCCTAGGTTTAAAACAAGCTACACGAGATCTTCGCACGTGCTTAACAATGGTATGACGTCACGACACCAGTATCATGACGTCGCGGTAATAGTACAGTTGTGTGACCGCACGTAACGTTGTGCGCACGATGTATGCACGATATGCGGTCTGGGCGATAGCTATCGTGGTTGATACAAATTAAGGGATTCAATTTTATTGAGTAAACAAGCGAAACAATGATGGGGTTTTATTTCTCTGTATTGACGACATGGTAAATCTAAATGTGGTATATATAAAGGATATCCATTAAATAATATATATGTATTTTGTTTTGTTTTGTTTACTTGATAAATTACGTACTTGAGGCTGATAAACAGTCTTCTGTACCGGCTAATTAGACCTTTACAATGTTGATTTTTAATATCGTCAGACTACAATATTTCAGTTTTAAAATTTGATTATTTATAAATAACTTAAACAAAAATAGTTTGAAGCAAGACAGCTTTATTAATTAAAACTATTGTCATGTGGTCTCATTAAGAAATTGCGTTTAGATATTCAAATTTAACTATACGCAAAACCGTTTGAAAGATACAGTGTACATATATAGCTTCATTTATTCTAGCTAGATTACAGATTTTACCTGAAATCTACACTAGATCTTTTGCACTAGTATATGTATACATGTACCTGAGCCAGGATATTAGTTAAATTGTCAGAGCGGCGAATTACACATACATGTAGGGTATGTACACAGGCGGTCACAACATGCTACATATGTATCAATTGAATTGAATGCTATAATAAACCCCCTGGGGTTAAAGAAAATAGGTATACCTTACCTGTGACGCCAGACTCATCATCATCACAGGTAAGGTGTCAATATCTTAGGTGGAGGATGGGAAGAGAGGGAGAAAAGGGTCCTAAGCCAAGTGACCATAACGACAGCCCCAGGTCTGTGTGCCTATAGTTTACAGTTCACAAGTCATTAATAATTACGTGTATGCAGGTACAGTGATTACCTGTATCCCCACGTACATATATACACTGTACAGAACATGTATATAAGTGTATGTGACAGACTTTTGTCGCTATAACATTGGGTATTCCACACATGTACATGTACATCTAAAACATGTAATATGATAAGATATTGTATTTTATGTGTATGGATAAAAACTAAAACAGATCTACATGTATGATTAAAATGTCTCTTGACAACACGAATTATATATGACACTCCTCATTATTTTATGTTTATGTCAACACTTTTAATTAACAAATTTATTTAATCTTCTAATAAATGTACACAATTTAATATAGATTTCATGTTTATATATATATATAATATATAGAGAGATCGCCCAAACTGTCACTACAATTAATAAATCAAAATTAAATATATTTTAAATGTTATGATGAAATATTACGTGTGGAAACATATGTTTAAACAGAAATTAATTATTAGATTTAGATATCAATAAACTGACAGTACAAGCAAATTAGAATCATCAACACGGCCCGGATGGATCGATTTCGCAAATTTGATTGACCAAATCGTCCCGATCGCACAGCTGTGCGGACGATGTATGCACGATGTGCCCACGAAGTTTTTGGAACGATGTGCGGTCACACAAATGTATTATAACGTCACGACGTCACTTCATCCTCGCTTGCTTAAGTGACATGTTTATTAAAGACACAAAGTGTTTTACGTGGTAAGAGAAAAAAAATCTTTCACCCCTTTTGGGATGGGACAGGAGAATCTAAACCCAAGGGGTAAGATTCTTAAGTTGTCAAATACTCGGTAACGCCTCGTGTTTTACAGCTTAAGATTCTTATCCCTAGGGTTGAGATCTCCTGTCTCACAAATTTCCCTGCAGGTAGGGCTTTAGAATTGTACCTGCTGCCCCTATTGCATGATCGTAAAAGGCGACTAAATTTAGGAACTGATCTTTTCTCTTCTTCCTAACTGACTTTATCCTTCCTAATGCCTCCCTTGGCACCGCCTCACTTTTGGCCTTGAGTTGAGCGTTCGGCCCTTTGAGGAAGGCTCTGGGGTCTGTCCCCTGGCCGAGACACACCAAAGTCTATAAAAGTGGTAGTTTCTGCTCCTGCTTAGCGCTCAGCATACAGGGAGTGGGACGACTGGTTCGCCCGTTGTCAGTATAATGTGACCGGGTGGAGTGTGTTGCTTGGTGTCTTCGGCGGTATGCTTCAATGATATAGCACTATAAAAAGGGCAACAGTTCCACTATACAAGAAGACACAACATGAATATACCGCAGTCTCCCAAAACACGCATCACGCACTTCAAACACGCTACACACTCCATACATGGGAGGCCTTGCATGACCCTGGCTGTTAATAGGACGTTAATTAATCAAACAAACAACAAAATACGTGTATATAAAGATTTTACCCGAGGGCTGACTTGGACAGACTCACGCGAGTCTTCTTTCCAAGTTTCATTAAGTGACAACCGGTCAAATGACGTTCAACAATCAACTCGATAGATACATGTAAAACATGTGCATAACGTTTTGGTCTGCTTAAGATTAAGGATATATACATATCTATATTCATTTCAGTAAGACTTCTTGGTCCAAACCTCGAGCAATGTTTGCTCATATTTTTATGAAATAAACACTAAATAACAGGATGGCTCTTAAATCTTGGCATACCCCTGATGAAAAGAGGAAGTTGTTTATTTTATCAGATTTACTATTATTAGGAAATATTGTTTGAAATTTCTTACAAAAAATAGCAAATAAGGTGAACGAAAACAAAGCCTTACTGGCCTAAAAAGCATAAGGCTTCGGGCATGCCTCTTGTTGAACGTTCATGAATTAGCCCTCGGGTTGTGATTTCGTTGTCACATCCTCCAGGTTGGGAAAGACTATATCAATCCATTACTAATTTAAGCTTATAAAAAAATAAATGTGCTCAAAATTTTGAAATGTAAAAGTTACCGTAAATATGATTTCTATATGTTCCATTTTGAAATATGCTGTTGTTTTCTGGAATAACTATTTACTCTATCTCTGATGAAATTGAAAAAAAGGTACATGTATAAGGAGAGGCACACCTCATTCTAAATCATATAATGAAACTAGTCTGATTTCTTAAAAATCAGAAGAAATAGCACTGTTTAGTGCAGTTCTATAAAATAAAAAATCGGAACAAGTGAAAGCGTATTAACGAGTGCTCTTGGATTATTGGAAGTTTACCGATTCTGACATTTTGTAATATGATTCTTTCTGGACGACAACAAGTGCAAGTGAGTTAGCTTACTATACTTCTTAAAAGTCTAACGCTCTGTTGTATATATGGGCCATAAATCTAAGAAGCGGAAAGTAACTGTCATAAATTGTGGTCACTCACCCATGACTGAGGACATGTCACGTACAGGTACAGACACCATGCACGCGCAGACCGGGCACACAGGTCATGTACCATCACCGCCAGTACACACACAACGAGCGAGATTATATCGGGGAGCACAAAATGAACTTGATGGGTCTCCAGCCGCGGAAAAATTGAAACGGCAATAAGGGAGATAAAAAATGAAATGATCACACAGGATGAACGATTAGAGGGATTGAAATTTAACACCTCCATCTTAGAAGACAGGCTGGGCAAATTAGAGTATGAGAGAGACATGGCTCGAGACCAATGTTACGAACGGGAGGGCCTCCTAGAACTACAAACAAGGTCCATGAAAGATAATTTGATTTTCGGTGGCTTAGGAGAAACTGGACTGGAGGAAAATACAGAACTAGTGGTTAAAGATTTTATCAAATCCGAGCTAGACATCACAAAGGAAATAGTCTTTCAAGTAGTACATAGGTTAGGAAAACGCGCCGACGGCAAACCGAGATCTATTGTGGCAAAGTTTGTTAATAGAAAAGATCGTGATCGTGTCCTGAATGCAGCTTCTACCAAACTTGCTTCTAAACGGCAATTCAGCATTAACGAGCATTTCCCGCCGGAGATAAACGAACGCCGTCGTGTTCTATATCCAGTCTTCAAAGAGGCTAAACGTAACAATCGACAAGTGCGACTAAAAGCTGACAAACTGTTCATTGACGGCCAACAATACCATCCTCCACCTCCTCAGCATCATCCGGATTCGAACGCGCTCCTCCAAGAGGACCCTCACCAGCCTCAGTATCCAACTTTGGCGCCTACAAGGATGCGCCCAGACTTGCGCGATCAATTCAGACACACAGGTGTATCTGGGTAAACCGCGCTGCGTGTTTTCCAGGGATCAAGCGCCTCAGGATAGTGCTGGTCGCCCTCCAAACCAGCCTAACCTCGTGTCGTTAGGACAGACCAAACAGGAGTTCTACCCTTTTGTGGTACCAGTAACATTACCTTTTTTGCCTTGAACATTTTTTATCTTAACGTATGTGGTATAAAGCAAAAGCTTATAGTCCCAGAATTCCTAGATCTTATACATTCCTACAATATTTTTGTTTGTGTTGAAAGCAAAACTGACGAATTTGATATTTTAAATGTCCTTAATCGCTTTTCTTATGATGTTTAAAAACAGGGAAAAGTTCTGTAAAAAAAATCTTGCGGAATAGTAATACACAAAACTGAGCTCAAATTGTTGTTAAACTTTCATCAAACAGAATTCGAATTTGTGCGATGGGTTTCTCTATCTTAATATGACATAAAACTATTACTTGGAGGTATTTATATCCCGCCTGATAACTCAAAATACTCTTCACGTGATGCTTTTTACTGAAATTGAGAACGAATTGATTAAACTTACCAAAAACTCACCCCAAAGTGCTCTACTTGGTGATTTTAATGCAAAAACCAAAAACTACCCCGATTTTATCGAGCCAGACGAAGCTCTATCAGATATACTGAATATAGATACAACTGATGAATTACACTCATTCGTGTATGGACTATAGAAAACTTAGCTCGTCTAACACTCCACTTTTACGATATAGTGAATGCAATGCGGGAATTAACACCTATGGTAGTAAACTTCTTGATTCGTGTAAAAAAATAATATCTATATAGCTAATGGCCGCACGGGCAAAGATAAGTTTATCGGTAAAAGACATGTAATGAAGCAACTGTAGTTGATTACCTTATTGTATCAGCGGATCTATTTAATGTGATATCTAACTTTGAAATAGTTGATTTTAACCCATTGTTTTCGGATGTTTCATTGCAGAGTTGAGATTGTATTTCGCTTTACATATAACGCTACTTTTATATAAACGACCGCAAGCCCTGTTCATTTTCAGTCTAACGATAACTCCCTAAAATGGCAAAACAACAGAAGTGATTACTTTATAAACAATGTTGAAAATGATAATGAAGGTATCCTAAACGACATTAATCAAAAACTAGATAGTTTACTAAGTAAGGAAATAACTGATATAACTAGCTCTGATATAAATGTTATAACTGACGACATAGGCAAGCTATTTAAATCAAGCTCTTCATAAGCATTCGAAGTAAAAATGTTATAAGAGAAAACATAACAATAACAATAATAAACCATGGTTCAATGGTAAATGTGCTAAACTTAGGAAGGAACTTCATAAAGCAAAACATAAAATATAATAGAAGTAAAAATAATGTGAATAGAATTAGTCTTAAACATAATAGCAAGGAATACAGGAAAGAGATAAACAAATGTTATAAATCATATCAGTTTAACAAAAAAAAAAGAAATAAGATTTCAAGAAAAATCCCCAAAATCTTTGGAATATACTTAACAAACTTGATGGACCTGGTAAATCACGTGACGTTAATTTATCTATCAATGAATTATACAATTATTTTAAAAACCTTAGTAGCAGTACCCTTAATGACGATGGTGAGTTTGATATCACAAATATACTAGATGGTAAAAATAATATGACATTTAACGAAACTATATCGGAAGAAGAAATAATAAAGGCGATCAAAAAGTTGAAAAATAATAAAGCTGGTGGTTTGGATGGAATTATAAATGAGTACATTAAAAATACAAGTAACTCTTTATTACCCGTTTATGTAAAACTGTTTAACATAATTTTAGAAACGGGTAAAGTTCCGGAATTCTGGACAGTTGGCGTTATTAAACCAATTTATAAAAACAAAGGCGATAATAGAGACCCGGACAACTATAGGGCAATAACTTTAGTGTCATGTTTTGGAAAATTGTTCACTGCAATTATCACTGAAAGGCTGAATCACTACGCAGAAGACGTTAACCTTATTTCTAATGCGCAAGCTGGGTTTAGGAAAAATTATTCAACCACGGAAAGCATTTTTATCCTACACTCGCTAATCTCTATATATCTTTCACAAAAGAAAAAATTATATTGTTCCTTTATAGGTTTTAAGAAATCATTCGATACTATATGGCGCGTAGGTCTATGGAAAAAGTTAATTGCTCAAAATATAAGTGGAAAAGTTTTCCGAGTCATTTACAATTTATAGTTGAACACTAAGTCTTGTGTTAAAAATGGAAGCGGAATGTCAGATTTTTTCATATGTAATGTCGGAGTAAAACAAGGTGAAAATTTATCTCCGATTTTATTTTCCTTGTATTTAAAGAGACAATTCGCTCAAGTTAATTCTTTTACATAATCAAGAAGCAAACTATGGCATAAATGTATTGTTCTACATTTCTTATGAAACATATGGCATAAAATATTGACAAATTCCACGTCAATGCTTAGTATTTTAATTGATACCGTCGTAAATACAAATCATTGATCAATACGATTTAGCAGGTACAAATGTACGATGTACTCATACCCGAGCCAAAGTCACGCACGTTAAACAAATGAACTACATAACCACTGAGGAGGTGATAAAATGATTTTGAGGCAAGATATTCGTCTAATAAGGTAAACACATTACTGTCAGAGCGATTTGAGCAGTTCTAGACGAAAGTAGCATTACTCTACGAGCAAGGGACAGGGTTCGGCATACAAGATGTTCGACCACAATGTGTAATGGCGGACAGCGAGCGAGTTTGAACATTTGACACGCATTTCACCACCATGGGCTGTTCTGGCATATCACAGTAGAACCGACTGATCTAATTTCCATTGGAACTGGATTTTTTCCGATATATGTACAAATTTTAATGTACTCTTAGACTGAATTGTCCCTTTGAATGATTTAGAAAGTTTTTTAAGGGAAAATAATGTAAATCCATTGGAAGAAATTGAAACTGCGTTACACACATTGGATTGTATCTTAAACTTTTTATTATCTTGTATTCCGACGATACTGTTCTGATGCACTTGATCGTTTTTCATAGATATTGCGAAACATCGAAGATTACTATAAATGTAAATAAAAAAGTAGTGATTTTTGAAAACAAGAAAAGTAGAACACATACATTTACTTTTAATAATGATAGGCTAAAAATTGAAGATTCCTACTCATACCTTGGTATCATATTCAATTATAATGGAAAATTTTACAAAGCTAAAAATAAGTTAATAGAACAAGCGAATAAAGCACTTTATGCTCTATACAGGAAAATCCGAAATGCTTCTCTTCCGATTGATATCCAACTTAGATTGTTTGATTCACTTGTGGCTCCTATCTTACTGTATGGTTGCGAAATATGGAGATATGAAAATACTCAAATTATTGAAAAAATCCATATGCAATTTTGTAAAAATATCTTAAACTTAAGAAATAATACACCACATTTTATGGTATATGGCGAATTGGGACGATATCCATTAGAAATAGAAATTAAGACAAGAACTGTGACTTTCTGTCACAAGCTCATCACAGGGGTACAAATGGCTGGCTTTTGTTCAATCCATTTTTGATAATGCTGGCTTCAGTAATATATCGAATTTCCAAAAACACATGCACTATTAGCAAAGATAAGTTGAAATTATGTATCAATCAAAGATTAATTGACCAATTTATTCAACATTGGAATAACGATATTGAAACTTCATCTCGTGGTAAAACTTATTCAATCTTTAAAAGTAAGTGGGAACTAGAATTTTATCTCAAAAAATTGTGTCCAATAGAACGAAAAACTTTATGTAAATTTAGAACTTCGAATATTAAGCTACCAATTGAAACAGGTCGGTGGGCGGGTGTGAGTAGAGAAAATAGGATTTGTACATTATGTAATCTAGACATTGGTGATGAGTTTCATTATTTATATAAATGTGAAAATGATTTAGTAAAGGAAATTCGATACAAACATATTCCGGAATATTATTACAATTGCCCAAGTGAATCTAAAAATGAAAGGTATGTTCTCAATATGTTATGTTGCACTTCTGGAAAAACTTGTCAAATTCATATCAAATTGGAAACCCTATTAGTCTCTTAATTATGTATACTTATTTTTTTCTATATATTTCTTACTTTTATGTGTTTTCATATGAATATATGTACGGATATATGCATATCACATACTTATATAAATATATACATGTATGTGTGTTTGTACGTATATGTACGTGTTTATACTTATTTCATACTATATATACATGTATGTGTGTTTGTACGAATGTGTACGTGTTTATACTTATTTGTTATTTCATACTTATATACATGTATGTGTGTTTGTACGTATATGTACGTGTTCATACTTATTTCGTACTTATATACATGTATGTGTGTTTGTACGTATGTAAAGTATGTATTACTGCTAAACTTGTAGAACATTATTATGTAATTGATGTATCTATGTTCTGTCATCTCTATGTATTTGTTCGATTGACCTCCTGTTACACACAGATCGTGTGCCTGGAGTGGAAATGAATTGAATTGAATTGAATTGAAAAATAGCCTTATCTAAATATTATAATCATTGAAAAATATAGACTGCAAAACTCTATATTTTTTCAATGTTTATGTCTTTGCTTGCACCAACTCTTATCAAAAAAGTTTCTTTCCTACTATTCCGAATGTGATGAATACATGTACATGAAATATTTTAGATGAACATATAACTAATACACAGTCTATATAAAAAAAAGATCGATAAATTACCTACAAATGTACATTAGAAAATGATGCAAATATGATTGTTTACTTATTGTACACCTAGAGTAATTATATTTTGTTATCTCACATCAGACAGAGTCAGTAATTTACACGGAGGTATTTGTGGTAAACGGGTTTTTTTAAGTCCGTCAGAGTGGTACAATGGTATTCAAATGCAGGAGAGCAAAATGTTGGCTACAAATTCCGTCAGAGCAAAAATGTTATACACTGACAGTTTGGAGCAGAAAAAAAGAAAGTTTATGTGATTGAAACCATAATTTTACTTGCGTAACATGAATTTAGATACATTCTTGTTGTCTAGCTAAGGTAATACATAGCTTTTGGTGGGTTTTTGATGCTATTATATCATGATTTCCTTGAAAGTTGGTAAAATTTCTTTCTGCGTGTTTTTTTTTTTTATTTATGTTTTTTCGTATTTTCAATGGATCATAACTAGTGTAATTATCAAGATAATCATTATATTTGTGTAACTAGTGACTTTTTGGTAAACAAAATCATGGTTTGTTGATTTTTTCAATGTACATGAAATTCAACGATAAAATTTCGGTTAAGTCAAAAATGTAGAATAATACCAATTCCGTTGATTGTGATACAAATTCCGTTTAGCTCTTTTGATATCCCATTTACATCAATGAAGGTAATTGCAGCACACACGTATATATCCGTATTTATTGTTCTTACCGTTTTATTTTGTTTTAACAAAGTTAATTATATTTGTCTACTTCATTAGACGACCATTTCTAATTTCAGTTTTCTTGTTTGGAAGGAATAAACAACCGCGATAATTTACCATTGCATCACAGTAGTTATGTGGTTGTCTTGGTTGTAATTAGTCTTTTTCATTAATACACGTATACTGATCTACACCCAAAGTGTCTGAGTATATACAAATTTATGTGTACATACACATATATTCATTTGCTTTTTTAAACACTGCGATATAGTATTCTTATTATTATCTTTATTTTCCCCAAAAATTAACCGGTACCTACCCGCAAGAAATGATTACTCATTTAGGGATCGTAAGTAAATCTGGTACATTGAGAGTTTTTATTTGATGGAGCTGGTGAAAGGAAGTGAGCAAAATGTAATTAATAGTAAACTGAATAAAATATGTTTTTCGCAACTCCAACTCACAGGATGAACTATATATATCACTATCATTCACCAAAAGACACAGAATGACCCTATATATTAGAATGCATTAAATTCATAACATCATGCTGTGATTAAAACTAGAACACAAATGTGGTAAATATTTTATTTGAATGTTCCTTATTTTTCCCCATAATAAAATACGATAACAATGATACCTAAGAACATTTGTTTGTCATCAGACGGTCATCTAGACGCTGCCAGGTGGTTAATCCTGCACTGTAAACTAAATCTGAAGTATATATACTCAAATGGTAACCACAATTACATTGGACTCTATCAATTAAATGATCATGAAATCTGTCAAAACCTAACATATGTAGAAGCTAATGAGCCATCTCCAGAAGAGCGACGAAAAAAATATCCTTACAGTATATATATATATACTGCTCAACTGAAATCCAATCCCAAAAATCCCGCATTTAAAATTGTATTCAATCCACCACATCAAGAAATATATACACAAAATCAAAGCTCATACCAACATTTCGCATCAGAATTTAAATTTTTTTTGCAGGAACTAAATATGAATTTCGACAACATTGACGAGTACACCGTATCGGATGTACCACCATGGCTCATTCAAACACCTGATATCAATTTATCTGAACATGAGAGTGCAAAATCCAGTGCATTACCCGAAGAACACAATTCCTCCTTTCGGGAGTGCATTAGGGCTTTCCCTGACCATGATCAGATCTACACTGACGGTTCAAAAGATGGTGATAATGTTGTGGCAGCATGCTGTACATCTAATCACTGCTCCTCTATCCGACTCCCGGATGTTACCTCCATTTTCCCTGCGGAAGCATGTGCTATCGGTCTGGCGCTTGATCATATCGAAGAACACCGCATTGAAAAGGCAATCGTCTTTTGTGACTCTTTTTCGGTTCTTCAGGCTTTGAAATCAAGAAACCCTAGAAACACATTAATCCAAAATCTTTTGATCCGAACATTTCGATTATCTTCTAAACCTCAAATTACTTATCTCTGGATTCACAGCCATGTGGGTATAAAGGGGAATGAAAAAGGCCGATATAGCAGCTAAGACAGCTCTTCGCCTAGCACAAACAGATTTGAAACTACCTTACACTGACATCAAACCTTACATTCAGTCAGCCATTAAACACCATTGGCACCAAAGGTGGTCTACCGAAACAAACAATAAACTGTTTAAAATACAAGCTACACTTAATCCTAAACTTTCCAGTCGGAGAGACCGCAGAGAGGAAGTTGCTCTCTCTCTCGGCTCCGAACTGGACACACATATTTTACACATTCCTATCTATTGAGAGGGAAGGATCCTCCTACATGCCATGCATGTGATTCTCCTCTCACAGTGGAGCATGTTTTATTGCATTGTATTGATTTTAAACACATACGAGATAAGTATTATGATGTCTCCGACATGTACACTTTGTTCCATGTCGTGAGACATAATCGTATTTTCAACTATGTCAAAGAGATCGGCATTTTCAACAAAATTTGAACGTTTTCTCATCTTATCTTATATTCATATCAACGCAACACTCATAGTTTCATCAACACTGTGCATGAGTTCTCTCATGTGTTTTAGCCAAAACTATTTTATCCGATGCAACTCTTTTTATTAAATCAACATTTACAGTTTTGTTTTAGATTTTACTTGCCTGTTTCTTATCCTGATCTTTTAGATACAGACCTTGTTTATATCCTAATACTAATGCCTGCTTTGTTATTTGGTCCTAAATGAAACTCAAACAAACAAACGAAAGTTTACTAACTGATAGATCCCAAAGAGTTTTATTAGAAGGTTATAGTTCTTCTTTTAAATATATATCAGCTGGTGTACCCCAAGGCTCAGTCTTGTGGTCATTCCTCTTTTTGTTATTTATAAATGATATTATACATGAAGTTTTTCCAAATATTAAGTTATTTGCAGATGACACATCGCTATATATTATTATCGATAATGACCAAGTCTCTGCAACTGATCAGCTAAATGATGACCTCAGCTCAATAAATGAATGGGTTAAAAAATGGCAAATTAATTTTAATGCTAATAATACAATATGTCTTAATGTTACAAGAAGGAACTTTAATCATTCTGATGTCATATTTGATAATTTTATCATCAATGAACGTGACTGCCATAGACACCTAGGCTTAAATTTCAATAAAGCAGGAACATAGGACATCCATATTCATTACATTCAAAACAACGCCTATCAAAGATTATATAAACTTAGAATGCTTAAGTGTAAAATTGATTGCAAATCCCTTGAAATTATGTATAAAAGTTTTATACGGCTTATTTTGGAATATGCCGATGTAGTATGGAACAATTGTACAAGGTATCTCTCCGATGAAGTTGAAAAAATACAGATCGAAGCACTTAGAACAATGACTGGTATGAAGAGAGGTATATCGCATTAAAATTTATACTCCGAAACAAATATTTAGTCTATAATTACTAGAAGAAATAAACACTGTTGGATCCAGCTGTATAAAAGTATCAACCGCAAAACACCTGACTATCTACATATATATGAAATAATTACACCTTATATAAACAACACTAACAGCAACTATAGATTGCGTTGACTGGTTGGAAGTGCTTAAAGGGGTACCACAAGGCTCTATTTTTGGTCCAGTCCTGTTTAATATATTTGTAAATAATATGTTTTTATATATTAAGTCATCAAAGCTGTACAACTATGCTGATGACAATACTATAAGTGGCTCAAATAGAGATTTAAATGTACTAAAAACTTCCTTGGAAAGTGACTATCTTCGTGTATATGAAATAATTACACCTTAAAATAAACAACACTAACAGTAGAACGAATATACGTACCCGTGCCTACTATACCTTTCGGCCGGGTACGAATTGGTCCCTATGTGTCGTAATGGAGCACTGCCTCCGAAAATCACTCGGGCACAGTTTTCTATACTTTTTGTCGGGTTCGATTATCTTATTGCGCATACATGCATTTACATATTATTTTTGTCCAAACCAAACATTAACTACCATTCTTTATATCTACCGTACCGCTCACAAGACGTCAAATTCACAATTTGTGGGACCGTATAAATTCCCTTTCAGAAAGACCTTCATATGAATTTATGTAAAAAAAATAATGCCTCGATGAGAATTTAATACTTTATGTGGTTTCAGTTATATTGCCGAGTAGTTAAGCAATAATCAAACTTAACAAGTACGATATAATGCAAACAGACGTTTTATTTAAGGATTGATTGTCAATTTTGTTGCTTGCATTGACTGATGAAGAAAGTTAATCTCGTGCAAATGAAGTGAACTGCGAAGCAGTTCATGTAACATTTGCACGAGATTAACTTTCTTCATCAGTCAATGCAAGCAACAAAATTGATAATCAATCCTTATATTTACGTTAACCAATTTAAATATCCCGCTTTTGAAAAGAGTCAAATGATATGTATTCGGTATAAGATTATTATACAATTTGCAACATTGTACCAGTTATCGTACATGTATGTACAACTAAGGAACAGCCGCCAGTCAGTTCTTTTCGTCACCAAGGCAACATAAAATGTAGTTCCGAAAATAACTTCATTCTTTGCGCGTTGTTACAATTAAAAACGGCGATTTTGAAATATTGTTTTTAATGTAACAGGAATTAATGGCTTAAATTGTATCATAAAAACATGATCATGTAGCTTCAAATAAAAAATTACTGCGCATTACTAGCAGTGCAGTCAACGTGTAATCCGGTTGCTCGATTTAGCAGGGGTTCCGGTTTATGAAGAAAATGACGATTGTGTGTGAAAATGCTGAATAGTTTGGTATCTTAAACATAATCAAATCTTTTTTTTTTAAAAAGCATTGGCTCTTATCTGACTATGAAAGGAAGATAAACAAGATCTCTCCTGAATACATGTATGTCCAGGACTTGATAACGATCAAACAATCATTCAATCTTCAATTCAACAAACAATCTTTTTATAATTTCAGAAGACAGAAAAGCAGACATCAAAAGAACTAGCACGGTTAAGTATGGTCATAAATTAACTTTTGATGCCGCTCTGGTGTGGAACAGTCTTCCAAATGAATTCCGATGAGTTGAAATTTTCGCAGTTTAAAAGACTGATCCACACCAGTGCCTGAGACTGCCAAATTCGTCAGTGTGCCATTTGTCTGTCTTTTGCAGAATAACCGCTCGTGTCATGCTTTGCTGTCTTGTAATTCTCCTGTGTATACTTACATATTTCTTTTATCCTGTGTTCTGTATTATTCTGTATTATGCAGCTTGTGTATACACTATATGTATCTGCAAAAGCTTTGTCGTGTTTACGCTTTTTCGTTTATTTATCATTAGTCTATGTTTATGACACTTTGTCTTTATATCATATGGTCTTAATATTGCTTTTTTACGATCTCAAATTAAAATTCTTCCTTTTAACTCACACTATATTAGTGTATAACCTGTCAATTTTTATTTTTTGCTATGTTAGCATATTTGTACATTACACTTACCTGATAGTGTTTTAATCCCTACCTTTAGTAACACAGTGTTTGTACAAATTCGAGTGTTCATGTTTAACTAACGTCTTTGTTTTTACCCTTTAATTTCTGTGATATATTTATGTATATATAAACATATATCTTTTGATTTTCCACAATTTAATATAAGTTTTGTGTTGTTAACAATACTTTTGATTGTTGCGATAATAGCTCACAAGAGCTAATGTTATTTGTAAGAAATATGCGACTTTAAAAAAATCATTGTGTTGTATTGTATTGCGTGCCAATAGATATTTTAATATCCCGTTTGCACGCACTAATTGTTATAAAAATAGGTTTTTTTTCTAGCACAATGAACATATGAAATCAGTTAGATGAACATATCATTAACTCACAGTCTATATCAATATCAAAAGTAAAGTTGATTAACTCACTACAACTCTGTCTGTTGTTAGTGTGAATTTATATATTGTTCCCCCCGATCTATTAACATAGTACTGTGTCAACTCAGACAAGGAGTTAGTAATCTTAACTATGATAGATTTAGTGACCATTTAATTGAAAATGCTCAATGTAGTTGTGGCAATCATATTGAAGACATTTTTTTATAATAGATCATGAACATTATTGGCTATATCTCCTCCGACATTCTAACTTAAGGTAGTCTTTTGCTTTCTGATAATGATAATAAATATATTCTAGATAATGTGTACAAATATATAATGCATGCAAAAAGATTTTTGTAATATAACTTTTATGTTCATGTGTTCAGTCATATACTTAATTTCTAATTAATAAACACATTTATTTATACGACTTCCTATATAATTAACGATCTTTACTTAAATTAACAGACTCACTAGTTCATTAATATAATTCACAGGGTATGAACGTAAGGATGTGTGTAAGAGAGTGTAAGGATGTGTATATTAATTAATTTGATGTTTAATTTGTATCTATAACAAGTTGTACATTACTGCAAGAGGGAAAGGGTTGATATAGGAACTGCCTGTAACCCAACCCATTGTGTATAATTTATATACAATAAAATATTTTGAATTCAATTGAATTACCATTACACGTTATTGATATTTGCATCACTTACACATTACATACAAATACCTACTTCATAAACTGTAATACTTGTGTACATTACAATTAATTACCGTTACTTTTACCTACATTTTAATTACCCCATTCCCCAGTATTCAAAAAAAACATTGGCATGCATTGGAGAAAAAAAGGTAATGAAATTTGATTAAATGTCAAATATTGTTAAGAAAAAAAATTGATAGCGTCCAATGTATTTGTGGTTACCATAATGAAGACAACTATATTCTGTTCATTTTTTCATCAATATCGCCGTAAGACAATATTAATTTGTATTACGGCTCGCTATATATACATGTATCCCTGCCAATACACATGTTCATGTATTAACTAAAAGGTACATATACATAATTATGTAGGTCAGTACTTTTTGATGGTGTCAAAAAAATAGATATCAAAATTTATCATTGACTCCAAAAAGACTTATGTAAAAACTATCCGTATCAAATACCTTTATAAATAATAATGGGCATCGCTCAATTTTTTTGAAGAACAACGAGGGTAAGACAGGGCGACCCTTTGAGCCCATATATTTTTATTGTTGAACTTCCTTAGAACACTTTTTTAAAATCAACAAAATATATTAATAGATGTATATTTAACCATAATTTAGTAAATCAATTTCCAGAATACACATATGATATATTTAACCTTTTTTTATTTAACAGCGATTACGAAACATTTTATATAACTGTAAAAATTTTGGCCATTTGGCCGCTCATCTTTGCGGTCCACTTCGTGTATTTTCTAAAAAGTATTGTGGAATTTAAAAAAAAAAACTCATATCATTAATGAAAAATAAACCAGAAAGGCCATTTGAAGTGTCCATTCATCTGTGTCGTGCAAAACAGTACTTCACAGCTTGGTGAGTAACCAAATCCCTGTGAAAAAAAACAAAATAATCAATAATCAAATAAATATACTGTACATTGCAGATCTAGAGATCGTTGACTGTTACACGACGTACTGGTCAGTCTAATTAGTTTGATTGACAGGTCGGGTCAGTTTCGGGTGACTTTGAAGTGCTATTAATTATACCTGTATTGTCTTTGGCCGGACCGTGGTGTCAGGGTGCTTTGATGTGCTCACCTGTCGGCCGGTCACGCTCGCTTGAGCCAGGTGAGCAAAGGTGAGTAGTTTTCAAAACTTTAAGCCACGGGTACGTTTTATAAATACATACACGTACATATGCCATTCTATTCAATTCCACTCCTTCGGACGAAAGCATTTATATATCGGCAGTTTATGATATATCAACGAAATTATGGAAGCATCCGTTAGTGATCAGGTAGGGATTATATACTCAAAATATACGTATTTAGAATTGTTAATATTTTGCGTGTTTCATCTTAGAAAAAAATGTATCTTGCATGTCTTCTCAATTATGATCATGCTTTTGTTGACATGATATATAGATATTACGGGTACATTGTTTATAGTGGGTGATGCTATAAACATGTCAAACCTGTCGTAGCGACCACCTCTCTATACAGACCATCTGTTTAATAAGACTGCTTTTCTAAGGACCCAAATGTCTAACTTCAACACAATTTAACTTGAGTATAAAGACCACCTGGCTATAAAGACCATTTTTTCTCTGTCCCTTAGATGGTCTTTATAGACAGGTTTGACTGCATATAATGTATACATGTATGTGATTAACCATAGGTCCGAGATTTATTTGCCCTTCAAAAATGTGCGATTAATTGAATAAGTAATTACGTCGATTATTCAAGTCAAGCTTGTCGACATTACATTTCCGGATGAACTGACACACTATTGTCGAAATTATATTTCTCAATATACTGACACACTATTATAGACATGACATTTCCGGATATACTGACACACTGTAGTCGACATTGAATTTCCGGATATACCGACACACCATTGTCGACATTACATTACCGGTATTACATTTCCGGATATACTGACACAATATGTCGACATTACATTTCCCGATATATCGACACACTATCGTCGACATTACATTTTCGGATATACCAACACACTCTTGTCGACATTACATTACGGATATACTGACACAATATGTCGACATTACATTTCCCGAAATACTGGCACATTATGTCATTTCTGGATATACTGACACACCATTGTCGACAATAAATTTCCGGATATACCGACACACTATTGTCGACATTACTTATTTGTATATACCGACACACTATTGTCGACATTACATTTCCGGATATAATGAGCAACTATTGTCGACATTGTATTTCCGAATATGTACCGACACACTGTTGTTGATATTACAGTTCCAGATATACTGACACATTATTTGTCGATTATACTGACACACTGTTGTCGACATTATTCTGTATACAATGTATATATAGACACACCATCGTCGACATTACATTTCCTGATATATAGACAATATCGTCGACATTACATTTCCTGATATATATAGACAATATCGTCGACATTACATTTCCTGATATATAGACACTATTGTCGACATTACATTTCCTGATATATAGACACATTATTGTCGACATTACATGCCCTCGTCGATACGGCTTTCACAGGTTTACTATACAATGTAGTATTGCTAATACATTTCTTTCTAAATAATGACAAGTATACTTTTAAAGATACATTACTAATTATCCCACCTTCCTAGATACATTATTGTTAAAAGCTGAGAAACTATCGAATTGTGCCGACATTGTGATTTTGAGTTTTTGAATGTCGTGTTTATTGTTTGTTTGGTTTTTTTTTTCAATTTCAAATTCACGGTCAAATACATTTATGTTGCAGCAACTCCCTCAGTCCATGGAAGCATCACTTGCGCAAGAGCCATTGTTTGACGAGGACCTAGACCGGAAGTTCATGTGTCCAGTCTGTCTGTGTGTCCTGAAGGAGCCAGTTCAGACCTCATGTGGACACCGCTTCTGTCGAGCGTGTATAATGGGCACAATTGACCTTCCTTTGTAAGTCAAACAACTGAAACCAAAGGCTAGGAGTTACATGTACATGTAAGGCAAACCGAGTTGTTATTGATTAATCTTATTTATGAAAGTTATCGCCCTTCGTTTCACTCCGTCGACAGTTAAGACCGAGAAAAAGGGGAGTAACTCTGAAAGATAAGAATACTACATGTACATGTACATTTATGTTGGTGTATATAAGGCAATGCAGAGCGGCTTGGACAGTTATGTGATTTCGTATTCGTTCTTTTAGCATAAAAATGAATCTGGATCTACACATCCATCTCACTCCTTGAATAAAAAGTTCTTTTTAATATGAATTTCACGTGAATATTTTCTCCACGATCCTATATTTGTGTAAAAATATATTATTTATTGTTGATACTAATGACCGATACATTCCTCTGTTGGTGCGTATTGACATTACACCTACAAATGAAAGTTGGATTCTTTGAAGCATATGTGATCATTATATCAAAGTACATCTTATTAATTTGTCTTATGTTTTGTCTGTGTACCCTCTAGCGTTAGACACAACGTCC
The DNA here is from genome assembly GCF_041381155.1 of Argopecten irradians. NCBI lineage: Eukaryota > Metazoa > Mollusca > Bivalvia > Pectinida > Pectinidae > Argopecten > Argopecten irradians. Next base: position 44,285,846 of record NC_091138.1, read on the forward strand.
GGGTACCGTATTCCAAATGTCCCGTGGACAACACGTATTTCCACATAGAAAAAGAGGTAAATATTTGTGTTTGATTTATCTACCCTATGTTTGAGTTATTTACCTTGTGTGTGAGTTATCTACCTTGTGTGTGAGTTAACTACCTTGTGTTTGAGTTATCTATTTGTGTGTGAGCTAGATATCTACCTTATGTTTGAGATAACTATTTTGTGTGCGGGTTCTTTACCCTATGCTTTGGTAATCTACCTTTTATGTGAGTTATCTACCTTGTGTGAGAGTTATATACCTTGTGTGAGAGTTATATACCTTGGGTGTGAGTTATCTACCTTGTGTGTGAATTATCTACCTTGTTGGTGAGTTATCTACATTGTGTGTGAGCTATTTACCTTATGCGTGAGTTATCTACCTTGTGTGTGAGAGTTATCTACATTGTTGGTGAGTTATTAGGTGTGAGTTATCTACCTTATGTTTCAGTTATTTACCTTGTGTGGTGAGTTATCTACCTTGTTGATTTTTTCACTATCAAAAACAGGAGCAGACGATTTAGTATTTTTCTTCAGTTACAAAAGTTACTTACTTTACACCATTACCCCCATTGAAAAATTTGAGCTTCTAATTTTACTTTAAGTTAAGATTAAGAAAAATAATTAATTGCATCCCGAAAAAATTCCGTGACACTATATCCTATATGGAATGAGGTACTGATTGCGCATGCACCAAAGGCAAAATATATTATTATATATAATTTTTTGTGTTAATTAGACATATATATACATGATCGAACACCAATTATTGTTCAACTGATGAATATAATTTATGCTTTGTCGGCGGTGGAGCATTTTTAAGTTATTGATTCGGCTAAAAAATATTAATGAATTTCATTATTTGGTATTGGATTACAACTTACTAAGAATAACCATGTTGTTGTGATGTGTCTTTTTCAGTTGTTTTGCGACAACGCCATCAAACGCGAAGTCCTCTCATTGAATGTCCGCTGTCCTAACGTTGAGACAGGATGTGAATGGAATGGCGAACTCAGGGACTACATCGAGGTAAAAATAAGTAATAAAAGTTTACATATGATATGTGCAAGCTTTAAACGTCTAGACTGAGTATTCTCATTCAGAGATTGCCTCGAATCCATTTCTAGTTTGTCTCACGTGAATACGGATGTTGACGTGTGGATTTGTAGGGAGCTGAATCGATACCCCCCACCCCAATTTCACAACCAGGTCACAAGTCAAACAATTTTGTTTCCATGAAATGATTGTCATTTGAAGCTAAATTGTCGCAGTTAAAGAACAAATTTCGCCCCTCTCCCCTTTCATCTTCCTCGGGACCTGTGCCTGATATATATTAATAATTTCCATACAAATAATAGTACTTACGAATTCGTAACAACCAATTAATAATTACAATGCTCATTGCTAATACATTTCGACCGAAAGTAAATTCTGGTATTATATATATGATAATTTTTATCCTTCATTGACAACAGTCGTTCCACCTCTCGGTGCAGCAATTTGACAGATATTTTTATTAACCAATCTCAGCTCACCGAGCGACTCCTTCGACAATTCTTATTATCCTCTGTCCTTCTTATAAAGATACGGAAGTTACATTAGGCCTGATTAGGGTTACATTGGCTAAAAAAAATAGGGTCGGTATGTCGGGGTGTTTTTTAGTGTCTTTCACTCTAAAGTAATGGCATGAAACTGGAGTCTGAGATTGAAATCCAGACTTTTATTTGTTATCGTAGAAAAGTGGAAAATATAGGCTCGTGGGTAAAAAAATTAGGGTCGGACGGTTAACCCTAAACAGACATATATTTTTTTGGCCTTATCTTGATTTCTCACAGTGGTAGTTAAGTTTTATTGTCGATGTACCTTATATATATAATTGCATACAGCTAGCCTGGATCGTATAAATATATATCTATTATTTCAGCACGAAGAACAATGCCAGTTTAAAATGGTTTATTGTAAGAACACATGTGGAGTCCGTGTGCTCCGGAAAGATATGCCCGACCACCTTGAAAATTGTGAACTGAGAATTGTTTTCTGTCCTCACTGTCACGAAGGGATGACACACAAAATAATTTCGGTAAGTTCATACAAAGGATTTTTTTTACCTATTCTTATCCCGTAATGTGTAAATCAGTTAAATAATATATATTACAAAATTAATGGACATATCTTTAAGAACAACTAAATTTGACAGATATAATACATATTTGACCTTCAAACAACAGTAAAATAAAATCTGGACGGCTTTCACAAATTTGTAGAAACATAGGTCCTTGGGCAAATGATTTCTAACCATTTAAAGCGCGATAACTCGCATCGCACTAAATGATGAACGAATATTGTTATTATAATTTATTATTTTATTCTCCTGTTTTACCTTTTAAGATATTCATTGTGCATGTATTTTGTTTAATCCAATAATTAATATAACGTAATGGCAGGGAAAGTATTGCATTTACAAATCGCCTTGACATTAATATTGACATCTGCGCAGTGTTGAGATGTATAATAAAATGATCAATATTGTTCTTTGTTTGGCAGAAACATGAGGTTCTTGTTTGTCAGAACTTCCCCGTACAATGTCTTCAGTGTGGTCGAACTGGGATCAAACGGAAGGACATCAGTGCCCATACCAGTAAAGATCATGGCGATTGTCCAATCACAATCATCGACTGTCCATTCAAGGTGTACGGATGTAAGAAGACGGTAAGTTTCCAATATGTTTCTGATTTCGTTTTATTCTGTTTTGGATTTTCTGTTGTGATCTTTAAATACCCATTCTGGCAAGTGGTGGTTCGATTTCAGAGTAGTTTGACCATGCATCCCTTAGTTGTACTTGGCAAGTGATAATATGTCTGGCATCTCAACATCAGAAGCTTAATTTTTTCAAAAATACGAGTATTTATCTTTTTCTTTGATATTCATTGCTAAAACCCTAACACCTTACTCTTTTCAGACGACAAGATTGTGTATGAGGTCACATATCTATGACTACTGCCACACACATCTCTCTCTGATGACGGAGCACGTGCGGGTACAGGACCAACGAATCGCTGAGCTGTCCCACGAGGTGAAGGCCATCCGCGGGATGTTGACTCAAAACTTAGAAAAGCACCAATCATCCGCTGATGTACCAGGAACTTCTTCAGACAATGATATTTAAACCTTTCCGTTTATCTCTAAACAAAAGTAAACATAGTACTAGATCGGGTTCGATATATATATAAGTATAACTTATCTTTAATGATGACATACAGCCGCCGACCTAGATCTAAACTTAAACAGCAAAATATGGATAGAATATCGTCTGAATATCAGGAACGCCAGTGACGCATGATCGATACTTACTAATTAAGTTGAATATATGAATATTTTGACTTTTCACAGGTATATAAATCTAAGCTTCATATTAAATCGGACTTTATGTAGTGACCGGGTGGATTTGTGTTTTATTGAAAAATATATAAATATACCTCATAAATAATGCCAATATTTTATTCAATAGATTGTTATCACCATGGTTAATGCTTGCGTGATCTATAACAATTGTAGATAGTTTTATGAATGTTTGTAGATTTAGGTAACAATAGCTTAGAGTAAGTCTCAAGTGACCTATTCTTATCGCTATTTGGCCGTCGTCATGTGTACGGTAAAAAAATACATTCTGGACTTCTTCTTCTACTAAGCAACTGAAGCATATTCAATGAAGTTTTGCACAAACCTAAGACAAAAGGCTAATTAAATTGTAAATTATATGGCCTTGCCCCCAGAAGGTTATGGGAGGGGCCAAAAGAGTTAAAATTGACTAAAACTTCAAAACAACTCCTTTTCAACTGACAAATGTGAAAGTGAGAATGAAATACTCTTCATAGATAGAAGGCACCCTTGAACCTTTACAAACATTGTGAAATGTATAGCCGTGGGTTTCAGCTTTTGTTTCCCAGGGAGGGGGTCCAATGCATTATAAGCAGTTTTTACATGTATCTAGAGCAACACTTTTTGAGCATTATTTTTTTGTTCAATTTCCTCAGGGAAGGAGCCAGTAATGGTAAGAATTATTAGCCCGATATTGCATTTTAACATAATATCCAAACAGGTACTGGCTGGGTCCCTAGGCCAAAATGACTTTGGTTTCAAAAATTGTCTCCTCAACCTGGAGTTGTTATAGAATCAAGTATTTATCATAGATAAAAAGGCCAAATTGATAAAATCGCTTCCTTTATGTAAAAGTTTCTAAAGCTGTTTTTTTTTATCGGCGCCATTTTTGGCATTATAATAAAATTATCATTCAGATCTATCAGAGTTACTTCCCTTCGTTTCTGTTAATACTCGGAACCCCTCGGATGTAACTGTCGTACATTGGTGTTTTACATCAGAGGAATTCCGATTGCTGTGCTGGCGGAATGAATAGACTGGATTGCCTGCCGTAGTTTTTCTACTCTCCGCTAGGCTTCGCTCCGAAAATACAACTTAGTACTTATGAGCGCGGCCTAGCGGAGAGAATTGGTACTAAGGCAGGTAATCCAGTCTAGCGGAGTGAAGCGAAGGGAAGTAACTCTGGTGTACC